>NC_057343.1:136541287-136844318 GCF_016509475.1 Prionailurus bengalensis
GGAAGCTCTGGCCGGACTTAGCATCCCCCTCAAACCGGAAGTAGGGGCGGAGCTAGTAAAGCGTCGGCTCTCCGTCAACGGAAGTGGTTGTTGGAGGCTCTAAGGTAGCTTTAAATTCCTGCTGTCTCGGGAGCTCGCCCTTTACAGTTGGAGTCGCGTTTCGTGCGACGGATGGCGGTGGACGTGAAGTCGCGAGCAAAGCGTTATGAAAAACTGGACTTCCTCGGGAGGGACAGGTGAGGTTCCCGGGCGGGATTCGGGGGGGCCTGAGCCGAGAGCGCGGAGGCGCCTGACACACTCGCACGTTTTCTGGTGAAAGTCAGAGGACTGGCCTGGCTTCTCCTTCTTTTTGGGCGAGTCTGCCCGTGTGTGTACCCTAGAGGAGAGCTCCCGAGTGGTTCTCCCGTTCTGAAGAATAGACTGGAACGGGCAGTTTATCGCCTCACCACGTTTCAAGCAGCCGCGCATCTTCAACAGCCGTGGGGTGTTTGCTTCTCCGGATCTGAAATAGTGAAAAGGCAAACACAAAAGAGCTCCCACGAACTTAGATTGTTTCTGCTTTTCTCTCTAGTTTGCCACGGTTTACAAGGCCAGAGACAAGAACACCAACCAAATTGTCGCCATTAAGAAAGTGAGTTACCGTCTGTTATTTTTCCTGGAGTCTCCGAGCATATCTGTGTGTGTGAACTCTTGCATGGGCTTTTTACTACTCTTGACCGTACTCTGCTCATGAGGAGTTATTTATGTCATTTTTGGGGAAGGTAGAATTTATTAGTATTTTGTGTTCCAAGATGGAACTCGGGTGAACTAGTTTTTTTGTTGTTGTTCCATTAGTTGAAATAAAGAGAAAGCTGTATGTTACGTTTGCTTTTTAAACTCAGACGTGGGCAAGGGGGACAAGGACTCATCTGTTGGGTCCTTAGAACTATTTTAATATCCTTATCTTCCCAGGTCACCGTTTCTGCCACACCTGCATCCATTTTGTGCATCGTCTGTATTTTCTTTTTTTTTTTTTATTAAGTTTATTTTGAGAGGGGGAGGAGGGGCAGAGAGAGGGAGAAAAAGAATCTCAAGTAGACTCTGTACTGTCAGCAGATTCGAACTCACAAAGCGTGTGATCATGACCTGAGCCACAATCAAGTCCTGCAGCTTAATGGTCTGAACCGCACCCCACCGCCCCCCCTCCGCCGCCAGGCGCCCCTCATCTGTATTTTCTGTGTACAGATTTTCCATGTAAGGCTTTTACGAGCATTATCATTATCATTTTAAAAAATTATTTTTGTAGCTTTTTGACTTGGATTGATTCAAGAAACTTCAGTCATATTTAGCTTATTTTCTACATGTCAGGCACTTTCACTTACATTTTTTCTTTTAGTCTTCAAAATAGCCATGTGAAATAAAGTATCCCTATATAATACTTGAGATACCTGAGCTAAGAAAGATTAAGTAACTCGTCAAGCTGACACAGATCCTAACTGATAAAACTAGAATTTCAGTCCAGGTGTTTTGATGCCAGGTTGCATGTTCTTTCCTGTGCTACTGAAATCAGTAACCCTCTGAAAGAGAGGCTGTTGTCACATTTCAGGGCCTGTTGGGGGAGGTGATCTCCACCTTCTTATTGTTCCTGTTGCTGTTTGAATCTGTTTCTCCTTCAAAATTCCTAACTCCTTTGAGGCATATCCCCCTGATTGATTTAATACCTGACTTCCTATCTCCCTTTGCACAGTTATTTTTGCTATTTTTGTCTTTTCACTTTTTCTGGGTTCTCTCCGCTTCATTTCCCAATTTATGTTCTGTAATCCAGCACTGTAGCTACTCCTGTGTAAAAGCCTAATCTATTCTGACCCTTTCTAAAGTTATGTTTTTATTTCTACCTGTGGTTCGCTATATTCTAGCCCCACTGACCTTTCTGTCCCTTGAACACATTAAATTCAGTTCGTTCCCAGGATCATTGCAGCATCATATGCTGCCTTCTGGTTAGCATATTTTTCCTCTAAAACTTGGCATGACTGATTCCTAATCTTGAAAACTCACTCACATATCTGTTCCACATAGAGGCCTTCACTGGTCACCCTTGTCGTCTTTGCCATATTTCTCCGTTATCTTCATAACATTTATCAAAATCTGAAGTCCTCTTATCTATCAACTTATTGTGTGTCTACTTCCACTCAAATAATACTTTGGTCTGTGGCCAGTAGTTTTGTAGACATTTATTAAAAATGTATTAACCTGGGGTGCCTGGGTGGCTCAGTCAGTTAAGCGTCCAACTTCAGCTCAGGTCATGATCTTGCAGTTTGTGAGTTTGAGCCTGGCATTGGGCTCTGTGCTGTCAGTGCAGAGCCTGCTTTGGATCGTCTCTCTCTCTCTCTCTCTCTCTGTCTCTCTCTCTCTCTGATGCTCCCGTGCTCACGCATACATGCTCTCTCTCAAAAATAAGACATTAAAAACTATAAATAAAAAATAAAAATGATTAACCAGACTGATATAATTCCTTCAGTGTTAGTATATTGAGTTCTGTAGTTGTCTGAAAATCCTAGTGGGGTTTGTTTCGTTTGGGGTTTTTTTTGCTTGTTTTTAACATAAGTTAGGATTTAAAATCCATCCTGTTTCTCTTCGATAGACTTTTACCCCTTGACGGTGACTCACAGTGGAATCTTCTTTTATTTATTTATTATTATTTCTTTAATTTTGAGAGAGAGAGAGCAAGGGAGAGGGGCAGTGGGAGAGAGAGAGAGAAAATGTCTTATGCAGGCTCCACTCTCAGTGTGGAGCCTGATGCAGGACTCGATTCCACTACATCGGGATAAAGACCTGAGCCAAAATCAAGAGTCAGATGCTCAACCGACTGGGCCACCCAGGTGCCCCGTACATTTATTTTTTTAATATTATGTTTAAGTAATTTCTGCCACCCAGTAAGTATAAGGCTTGACTCACCATCCCAGGATCAGGAGTTACATGCGTTTCCTACTGAACCAGCCAGGTGCTCCTTTACATTTAATTTTTATTTCCAATAATACATCTTTGTGGTTTTAAAATAAAAGGCCAAGGCTTTTTTAAGGTGCTTGACTCTTCTAGCCCTGTTTTTCACTCCTTGGAGCAATCACTTTCAACTCCTATAATTTGCCTCTGGTATTTACTTTTTTTTTTTTTTTTAATGTTTATTTATTTTTGATAAAAGAGAGTGAGAGAGACAGAGTGCAAGTAGGGGAGGGGCAGAGAGACAGTGAGACACAGAATCCGAATCAGGCTCCAGGCTCTGAGCTGTCAGCCCAGAGTCTGACGCGGGGCTCAAACCCACAAACCACGAGATCATGACCTGAGCCAAAGTTGGATGCTTAACCAACTGAGCCACCCCGGGGGCCCCAAAATTTGCTTCTTTTTAAGCAATCTCTACACCCAACTTGGGGCTTGAACTCACAACCCTGAGATCAAGAGTCACATGTTCCACCTATTGAGCCAGCCAGGCACCCCTTTCTGGTATTTACTTATTTCTGTTTCATTAAATAATTTGCTTACATTGTTATTTCTTGAGACCCCCCCCCCCCCCCCCCCCGCCCCAAACCTCGTTTTAGGCATTCTTTCTGCTATAGATTTGATGTTTTGGACCTTCCCCTCCCAACACTCAAAATTTTTACTCGTTCATTTACTAACATTTGTGCTTAATTTTACAAAAAATGAATATTCTGTATTCTTTCACCTATTGTATCTTGGACTTTTAAGATGTCATAGAGGTAAGTGAAATATTTAATTTCTACTGAAATTTGTAAAATAGCATTGGTCTCTACCTCATCTTTTTAAACAGATCATACTGAATTTATATTTCCCAATTTATTTAACCAATCCTGTATTAGTGGCCTTTTGGAGTATTTTGTTTACTTGCTGGCTGGCTGCCTGCCTGCCTAAACCCCCATATATAAATTTTCTTTTGCAGTTTGTTTTTCTGATTCAGCATTATTTCTGAAATCTTCTACATGGATACTGTAGATCTGGTTTATTTATGATCATTAGTGATTAGATTTCATCATATGACTACAGTAAAATTTGCCCATCCAAATTCTTGTTGATAAACATTTAGGCTGTTTTGTTGTCTTTATGTTTTCCCTTAAAATAGCCCTATAGACATTCCTATTCATGTGAGTTTCTTTAGAGAATATATCCTTATTTGAAGCCACTATGAATTATTATTATTTTAGGGAATATATAGCATCAGCCTCACCACATATTGTTAGATTGCTTTTCAAAGTGGTTGGACTAGTTTGACTTCCTCCCCACATTCTTATCATATTTGTATTGTCAGATTTTACATTTGTCAATTACCTGCATCAGAAATAGTATATTATTATTTAAATTAATTGTTTAAAATAATTGTTTCAATTTCTCTGATTACCAGTTAGATTGATCATCCTTTCTTAGATTTATTAACTTTTTAGACTTTCTCCTATGAGTTTTTCTGTTAGCTTGCTTGCATTTTTTCCTTCCTGTTGATTTGGTGGAATTCTTTATGTATTCTGGGCATTGACCCTTTGTCAAAAATACAAACTACAGATATCATCTCCCAGTCTTTGACTAGACTTTTAGTTTATATATGGTATCTTCTGAAGTACAGAAATTTAGAATTCTGTTCTGGTTGAATTTGTCCATTTTTTTCCTTCATGGGTTTCCATCTTGTATGCTTTCCAACCTCCAGTTTGTAAAGGATTCTATTTACTAAATATTTTAAAATACTGCTTTTCACACTTAGGTCTTTGTTCCATCTGGAGTTAATTTTTCTATTTTGTGTAATATGAGGATCCAGTATTTTTTTCCTTGCTGACCCAGCATAATTGATAGTCTGTCCTTTTCCTGGTGAGTTGTAACACGAAGTTCTGCATTTAGTTGTAATGCCATGTTCCATTATATACTTGGATCTGTTTCCAGGCACCGTACTTTTTTTCCATTGATTGATTTTTTTCCATCCTTGCTCAAGTACTATAGTGTCTTTAATTATTACTGCCTTATAAAAAGGCTTGAAATCTGGTAAGTTGCACATACCTGTTTTTCTTCAAAATTACCTTGTCTACTTTATCTGCCATTTGGGAAATTTCTGACAATCAGAATTTGATATGAATTAGATATTACATGGTGCTGAGGCATTATTAATAATTTTGTAGGTATGAAATAGCATTTTGCATATGTAAGAAAATGTCCGTATTTTAGAGGTGCCTACTTAAGTACATGGGGATGAAATGACATGAAATGTGTGAGGTTTGTTATAAAACATTTTAGCCAACAGAAAGGGGGCAGAGATTAATGATGTAGTAAGTGAGGGTCACCTGAGTGGCTCAGTAGGTTAAGCATCCAACTTGGTTGAGATCATGATCTCATGGTTGGCGAGTTCGAGCCTCATGGTGGGCTCCCTGCTGTCAGCATGGAGCCTGCTTGGAATCCGCTGTTTCCCTCTCTCTGCCCTTCTGCCACCTGCATGCGCTAGCATACTCTCTCTCTCTTTCTCACAAATAAACATTGAGGCACCTGGGTGGCTCAGTTGGTTAAGTCCCTGACTTTGGCTTCAAGTCGTGATGTTGAGGTTCTTGAGTTTGAGCCTGGCATTGGGCTCTGTGCTGAATGCTCGGAGCCTGGAGCCTGCTTCGGATTCTTTCTCCCTCTATCTGTGCCCTTCTACCACTCGTGCTTTGTCTCTCTCTCAAACATTAAAAAAAGTAAGTAAACATTTTAAAAATAAAAATAATGAAATAAGTGTGGCAAAATACTGATAATTGTTTAATCTGGGTGATGAAGTAGATGACTACATGAAACTAATATATTTTTACTGTGGTTGGAAAATGTAATAATTTTGGGGGCACCTTCCTGGCTCAGTCGGTTAAATGTCAGACTTTGGCTCAGGTTGTGATCTCGTGGTTCATGAGTTCAAGCCCCATGTCCACCTCTGTGCTGACACCTCAGAGCCTGGAGCCTGTTTCAGATTCTGTGTCTCCCTCTCTCTCTGTCCCTCCCTTGCTTGCTCTGTCTCTTTCTCCCAAAAATAAATTAAAGAAATTTTTTTTTAATTCAGAAAATTAATAATTTTTAAAATTGTTCTTAGCTCCTTAATATTCCATGTAGAATTTAGAATCAATTTGTCACCTTCCTTTCTTTCTTTCTTTCTTTCTTTCTTTCTTTCTTTCTTTCTTTCTTTCTTTCTTTCTTAAATATTTGTAATCTTTATTTATTTTGGGGAGAGAGAGAGAGAGAAGCAGAGCTCCAGCGGAGGTGGAACAGAGAGAGAGGGAGACAGAATCCGAAGCAGGCTCCAGGCTCTGAGGTGTCAGCACAGAGCCCGATGTGGGGCTTGAACTCATGAGCTGTGAGTTCATGACCTGAGCTGAAGTCAGACACTTAAACGACTGAGACACCCAGGTGCCCCTGTCACTGTTCTTTAAAAAATGCTGTTGAGATTTGCATTTGGTTGCATTGAACTTAAAGAAAATTTATGTATTTGGTATATTTATGATAGTACTGAGTTTTGCTGTCCATGAATGTGGCATTTGTTTATTTTGGTCTCATTTTTAAGCATGTTTTAATATTCTTTTATAATTTAGTTTTGGAAGGCTTAGCACATCTGTTGTTAGATTTATTCCTAAAGTGCCTTATATATATATATATATTTTTTTTTTTTTATTTTATTTTTGGGACAGAGAGAGACAGAGCATGAATGGGGGAGGGGCAGAGAGAGGGAGACACAGAATCGGAAACAGGCTCCAGGCGCTGAGCCATCAGCCCAGAGCCCGATGCGGGGCTCGAACCCACGGACCG
Organism: Prionailurus bengalensis; assembly: GCF_016509475.1. Classification (NCBI taxonomy): domain Eukaryota; kingdom Metazoa; phylum Chordata; class Mammalia; order Carnivora; family Felidae; genus Prionailurus; species Prionailurus bengalensis. The sequence goes on from NC_057343.1 coordinate 136,548,080, forward strand.
CGAGATCGTGACCTGGCTGAAGTCGGCCGCTTAACCGACTGTGCCACCCAGGCGCCCCAAGTGCCTTATATTTTTTGATGCTATACTAGTCTATCTTTACGTAAAAAGTTGTGTCTGTAGTATTATAGGGAGATGTCTTTTTATGTCTTTTAATCTATATTTTTTATCGTTATCAAGAATCTTATTTTTTTAATTCCAGTATAGCTAACATACAGTGTTGCATTAGTTTCTGATGTACAATATAGAGAGTCAACAATTCTATACGTAACTCAGGGTTTATCATAAGTGTACTCTTAATCCCCTTAACCTATTTCACCCATTCTCCCTACCTTCCCTCTTTGTTCTCTGTAGTTAAGAGTCTCTTTCTTGGTTTGTCTCCTTTTTTATTTGAGTTTGTTTTGCTTCTTAAATTCCACGTATGAGAGGGGCGCCTGGGTGGCGCAGTCGGTTAAGCGTCCGACTTCAGCCAGGTCACGATCTCGCGGTCCGTGAGTTCGAGCCCCGCGTCAGGCTCTGGGCTGATGGCTCAGAGCCTGGAGCCTGTTTCCGATTCTGTGTGTCCCTCTCTCTCTGCCCCTCCCCCGTTCATGCTCTGTCTCTCTCTGTCCCAAAAATAAATAAACGTTGAAAAAAAAAATATTTTTTTTTAAATTCCACGTATGAGAGAAATCATACGGTATTTGTCTTTCTGTTACTTATTTCACTTAGTGTTATAGCCTCTAGATCCATCCATGTTGTTGTAAATGGCAAGATTTCATTCTTTTCTTTTTTGTGGCTAAGTAATAGTCTATTGTGAATATATGTACCACATCTCTATCTATTATTCATCTATAGATGGACACTTGGGCACTTGAGTTGCTTCTGTAGTTGGGCTTTTGTAAATAATGTTGCAGTTAACACAGGAGTGCATATATCTTTTTGAATTAGTGTTTTCGTATTCTTTAGATAGGTAAATACCCAGTAGTGAAATTACTGGATCCTGTGGTCACTGTATTTTTAATTTTTTGAGGAACTTCTGTACTGTTTTCCACAGTGGCCGCAATCAGTTTGTATTTAGTTTTTTAGGTACAATAGCTTTTTCAGAAGTAGTTGTTCTTTTTTATTTTGTTTCGTTTTTTTTAGTATTCTTGATTGCATTTAGTCATTGTATAAAGCAGTGAGTAAGAGACTGGTGTAAGCCTGAACCTATTAATGCAATTTGTCATACTTATTTCTTTATTGTTACACTTACTAATGGTAACAACAGTTAAACCATTTTTTGTATTCCTAATTTGTAATTTTGCTTTTTAGAAACTGTGTTCCCTAAGAGCATATTATTGGGCATATTAATAAACATGTTATTTTAGAGGCGCCAGGGTTGCTTATTTGGTTGGTTGAGCATCCGACTTTGGCGCAGGTCATGGTCTCGTGCATCTTGAGTTTGCGCCCTATATTGGGCTCACTGCTGTCAGCACGTAGCAGCCTTTGAATCCTTTGTCTTCCTCTCTCTGCCCCTCTCCCACTTGCGTGCGCCCTCTGTCTCAAAAAAATACATAAACATTTTTTTAAAACATGTTATTTTATGTTTATATGTTATGTATTTCCTCCCAAATAGGCTACCTTGAAGTGCTATTTTTGTTTGTTAATCAGAATGCCCTCAGTTACTTTTCCACATTTAATCTTGCAAAGATACAGGAGACATTTATTTTCTTAAGTCCATTATTTGAATGTATAACTTAAAAACTTAAAGAGTGAGGAATGGTAGGTACTTGATCGTTTCTTTTTAAAAATTTTTTTTTTCAACGTTTTTTATCTATTTTGGGGACAGAGAGAGACAGAGCATGAACGGGGGAGGGGCAGAGAGAGAGGGAGACGCAGAATCGGAAACAGGCTCCAGGCTCCGAGCCATCAGCCCAGAGCCTGACACGGGGCTCGAACTCACGGACCGCGAGATCGTGACCTGGCTGAAGTTGGACGCTTAACCGACTGCGCCACCCAGGCGCCCCCTTGATCCTTTCTTATATTGTTAATTTTGCTTTTCAAATTCGTGATTTCGACTCTGTTCTTGCTTACTAGCTACATGTAAGTTGCTACATGTTTTTACTGTGGCTATGTATTTGAAGTGTTTGTATTTTATGCATGAAGTCTAAAATAATTTAACACATTTTTAGTGTTTGTTTTTTTTTCCCCCTCTACCAGATTAAACTTGGACATAGATCAGAAGCTAAAGATGGTGAGTATTTAATGTAATCTGACCAAACAGGATAAGTTTTTCTTCTCACTGAGGAAGTTCAAGTATTAGCATTCTAAGTGGCTCTGGGTAGAGTTTTTGCAGGGTGCTAGAAGAGTAGACTCAGCATAGAGACAGGATATCGGTGATATCCACCATTTGGTTGTTAAGAGTCAGGTAAGTCACTCAAGTCATCTGAGTAAATGGGACATAGCAAAGTTATTTATCAGTGGCTTGTCTTGCAGTCTTCATTACTGTTTAACGTGTTGTTGTAAGCAGTTTATTCTTTATCTTAGCTTTTAATTACTTTAAAAATTCAGGATATAGCGTCATAGAAGTACAGAAAACTCACTCTGGAATAAATGTATGGAGAAAAATATCTTTATCCCTTCCACACCCTTGTGTGCTATAGTGTTAAGTCTTATTTAGTCATCAAGAACTAGTTTTTATAAAACGGATCCATCATCTATTTAACATCTAGTACCAGATCTTATTTTAAATTGGGAATTCTATCTTTTGTTTTGGGAAAGATACTGTCTTACCACTGTTTTGCTGTTACCATCAAGAATCTGTTGCTAATATTCGTAATGTAAAAAGGAGGAAGCTCTTGACATATTGCCTTCATGTTACAAGCCGACACCTGTTATTCCAGCAGTCTTCTAAAGTGATATGCTGCAAAGTGAATACTTTTTGTCATCATTTATCATAGTCTGTGTGAAGCTAGTTTCAAAATAAAGCAGTATAAAAGAAAACCAGATGTCATAAAAATTGGCAAAGTAGCCCTTATTTTTCTGTAGAATATGCATATCTATTCCCTGAAAGACTAACTTTTCCCCAAAAAATATGTTTGGAAGAAGATATGAGGCTTCAGAATTGCTTTTCACATTTTGCTCTGCTTTTTTATATAGGTATAAATAGAACAGCCTTAAGAGAGATAAAATTATTACAGGAGCTAAGTCATCCAAATATAATTGGTGTGAGTATGATCTACATTGTTTCTGGGATATGGGACCCTGCCATTTCTGAATGTGGTAGTTGTTGATTGAAGGCTCAGCAAGGTGAGTTGTTTTAGGTGAGCCTTGTAAAAAAAGCTTAAAAGTTTATCATGCCGAAATGTATTTTTTGTTCTAATTGAACTGGAGGCAGTGTCTTTAAAACCGTACAACTGATGAAATAAATTTAATTTTGTCAAAAATTATTTTGAAGCCTAGAGAGCTCTAACATGCATAAGCTTGAGTAAGCTCCCTACGACTCTGTGCCATAATTTCTACCTCATAGGGTTGTTGCGAGACTAGTTAATTTATTGAATGTGTGCAGAGTACCTGGAAAATAGCGCCTGGCATAGAGATGGCATATAATGAATGATAACTGCCACTGCTATTTATAGGATTTTCTTAAATGCTGAGCATGGTAATTTTTCTGAATTAGAGACTGAGGTGAGATTTTCATTAATGATTTCTTAATTATAACTGAAAATTTTGGAGGAGAATTTAAGTAGTTAGTGACTTTTTAAAAAATGTCTGTTTATTTGAGAGAGAGAGAGAGCACGTGAGCAGGAGAGGGGTAGATAGACATTCTCAAGCTCCATGCTCAGCACAGAACCTGATGCGAGGCTGGATCTCATGACCCTGAAATCATGATCTGAGCTGAAATCAAGAATCAGACTCTTAACCAACTGAGCCACGCAGGGACTCCTAGTGACTTTTTAAAAATATTAAAGTTTAGTATTTTTGTGCTTCAAAGTACTAATTCCTAGGGGGGAAAAAAGGATAAATGTCAAATTTAATAAAATAATTCAAATTTAACAGGGAAATATCAGCAGTCCAGTGCTAGTTTAAATTTTTTGAAATTACTTTGGTTGGTATAATTTTCAAGTATTTAATAGAGAATCAGATTTTGATCTTTTTTTTTTTAATACTGCTTTGCAGCTCCTTGATGCGTTTGGACATAAATCTAATATTAGCCTTGTCTTTGATTTTATGGAAACTGATCTGGAGGTAAGATTAAGAATCGTAGAGAAATTTTTTTCTCTCTAAATCAAAAGAGAACCTAAATGTTTATTTCCTATGTTTAAAGATACTGTTAGTCAAAGGAATGCTTAATTTTGTTGAAATGTGAATGTACTCCCCCGCCCCCACCAGAATGACAGAGAGAAAGAGAGCTTTTGTGTTTGAGCACAAAGGGTAGAGTCAGATGGAGAAGGAGATAGAGAATCTCAAGTGGGCTCCAGAGCCAGCTGAAAGCTCTACTCGGGGCTCAGTCTCACAACTGTGAGATCATGACCTAAGTCACAGTCAGAAATCAGACGCTTAATTGACTAAGCCACCCAGGCACCCCTAAATGTGAATGTACTCTTTTTTTTTTTTCTTTTAATGTTTATTTATTTTTGAGACACAGAGAGACAGAGACAGAGCATGAGTGGGGGAGGGGCAGAGAGAAGGATACACAGAATCCAAAGCAGGCTCCAGGCTCTACACTATCAGTGCAGAATCCGACACAGGGCTCAAACTTACAGACCTCGAGATCATGACCTGAGCCGAAGTTGGATGCTTAATTGGCCACGCCACCCGGGTGCCCCAGTATTCTTAAGTGAAAGATCTTTGGAGTCATTTAGCCATATTCCCAGTGTTAGATACAGAGATTTGGATTTCAAAGCATTTTTGTTGACCAAAGTTCCCTATACTTTATTGACATTATTTTTAGATAAATGAGTATCAGGTCTTTCAGAATTTCCATATTATTACAGAATATCATCTTTTTGAAAGCCAAATTTTTGTTTTTGAGAAATTAAAATGTTACGGTTTTTCTTAATATTAATTGAATCTCAGAAATTGACAATCCAGGGATGTTGAACAACTGAAAGTCTCATATGCTGCTGATGAGAATGCAAAATGGTACAGCCAGTTTGGAAAATAGTTGGCAGTTTCTTAAACAGTTAAATACACACATAAAGTACGATCTCGCAATACCACTGCTAGGCATTCAAGAGAAACAAAAACTTGTCTACACAGAAATCAGTTGGTACACAGATGTTTAGCTTTATTCATTATTGCCCAAATTGGAAACAATCCAGTACTCACTTTTGTCTAGTGAATATATAAACAAACTGTGGTATATCTATATAATGGAATACTGTTCGGGAATAAAAAGAAATTAACTACTCAATTAAGCAACAGTATAGAGAAATCTCAAATGCATTGTACTAAATGAAAGGACCCAGGTTCAAAAGGCTATGTATTATATGATTCTATTTATGTGATATTATGGCAAAGGCAAAACTAAAGGAATAGAAATTGGATCAGTTGTGGCCAGGATTGGAGTGGAGGGAAGTACTGGGTACAGTGGGGCCTGAGGCAGTTGGGGGTGGGAGTGAGGGTTATAGAACTCTTATCTTGATCATGGTAGTGATTACACAACTGGATATGTTTGTTAAAACTCATGGAACTATGCACCAAAAAGGGCATATTTTACCTGAATCTGATTTCTTTTTTTGTTTTTGCAAATGGGATTTTTCTCTTAATTTTTCTTTCTGCTACTTCCATATTAGTGTTTAGATATGCAACAGATTTCTCTATATTGATTTTGTATCCTGCCACTTTCCCAAATTCACTTATCAGTTCTAGTAGTTCTTTATTTTTATTTTTTTCAATATATGAAATTTATTGTCAAATTGGTTTCCGTACAACACCCATCCCAAAAGGTGCCCTCCTCAATACCCATCACCCACCCGCCTCTCCCTCCCACCCCCCATCAACCCTCAGTTTGTTCTCAGTTTTTAAGAGTCTCTCATGCTTTGGCTCTCTCCCACTCTAACCTCTTTTTTTTTTTTTTCCTTCCCCTCCCCCATGGGTTTCTGTTAAGTTTCTCAGGATCCACATAAGAGTGAAAACATATGGTATCTGTCTTTCTCTGTATGGCTTATTTCACTTAGCATCACACTCTCCAGTTCCATCCACGTTGCTACAAAGGGCCATATTTCGTTCTTTCTCATTGCCATGTATATAAACCACAATTTCTTTATCCATTCATCAGTTGATGGACATTTAGGCTCTCTAGTAGTTCTTTAAAGACTATGTGAATCTTTAGGGTTTTCTATATATAGTATTATGTCATCTGCAAACAATGAAAGTTATTTCTTCTTGCCAGTTTGGATACCTTTTATCCAAATCTGATTTCTCAAAAAATAAAATGGGAATTTTTAGCTAGTATAACTTAAAAATCTAGGAATAAACTGTCTTTAAGTACAGTTCACAAATAATGCCATCAGAACTCAGTCTTGGGCTTTAACTTAGCTCTATTTTCTACTTTGTTGCCTTCCTTCTCAATATAGTGCCTAATTTCTCAATATAGTGGCTCAGGCACTTCAGGCTCAGATCCTTAGAGTTTATTAATCTCTAAAGAAAGAGAAGGTACTTTGTCCTTTTTCATTCTAGCAGAAGTACTTGGCCTCTTTAATTAGCTTGGCTAGGATCACGTGTCCATCCCTAAACCAGTGTCCTGGATAACAGGCTTCAGTTTGGTGGTTGCCTGTGCCTGGGTCTTGTATCTAACTCTAGAGGCCACAGGTAGTGGTCAGTCCTGTTTTACATTCAAACAAATGATGAATGCTGTTATCAGAAGGGGCTGTACATCCTGGGGCAAGCAAAACAACAGATGTTCACTATTAGTGCCTTTTAAACAGAACAGGGAGAGAGAAAGCACCAGAAGAGATATTTTTCCTAACCATGTAACTTGAAATTCTGACAGTGCTTCCTAAGGAGAGTTAGGCAGTCTTTCTTGAGATTGTTCTGTAGAATGGATAAATTGATTTTATGTCTGTAAATGATTTTATGTGATACAATTTATTTGGAATAATTGTGTATTATATACCGGCTTTGCAGGTGATAATAAAGGATAATAGTCTAGTGCTGACACCATCACACATCAAAGCCTACATGTTAATGACTCTTCAAGGGTTAGAATATTTACATCAACATTGGATTCTACATAGGGTAAGGTTTTTAACCAAGTATGATTGATTCTTTATATTTTAGTCAAGGTTTATGTAGCCAATTATTACATAAATGGTCTGAATATGTAAATTGTTAAAAATATAGCTGGACCCCATTTTATCCCACCTTCTTCCTCTGTGTTCCCTTCAGTTGTTCCAGGAGGTGGTGCTATGAGGATTCTAAAATACTATGTGAAATTTAAAAATGGAAGAGGCCCAGTTCATTTTTTTCATAGATGAAGAGCTAAGTTGCTAAGTCACCTGACCAAGGTTATATGTATTTTTTTCAAGGTCAGTAGCTGGTAACTGACAGAGTATAAGAATCTAGATATTTGGGTTAACTCCAGTGTTCTTTGTGCTGTATTGTTGTGACAGAAAAAAAAAATACAGTGAGAATCTGGATTAAATTATACAATCCTAAAATTTTTTTAGAAAAACAAAATTTCTAAGAACTCTAAAAATCTATGAAGTAATAAAATTTCTGAAATAGTTGAGTCATTGTTAGAAACATCCAACTATTGAAACAAGACTGATAATCTAATAGGTAGATGTTCTTAGATAGTCTGTTTAGATAAATAGCTGAGAATATATAATTTGTAGTCAGTAATCCTCATATCCTAAACTTGGGATCCCTTTGAGGTTATTGCTAATATCCTTATAGTATAGATTTTGAAGGATATATTCCCCATCCTCTCTAAATGCATAATGTTTTTATTTACCAAAGTTCAGATGGCGGCGACTCTTTGTTGAGTTCATCGTCATTACACTAGGCTGTTCACAGCAACCTTGTAGGTAAATTGAAGCTCAGTGATCCAAGGTCTCACCAAAGTAATATAACCAATCTTAATTTTTCTTTGGTAGGATTTTATATCAGTGAGAAAAGTATTGATTATTATTTAAATTTGGGGTTTACCCTGTTATTGCAAAGTTTAAAGTTAAGCCAACTAAGTGTATTGTTATAATATTCTCTTGTGCCCTGCTTATGTATTTATTTAAAACCTCCATGTACAGGATCTAAAACCAAATAACTTGTTGCTGGATGAAAATGGAGTTCTAAAACTGGCAGATTTTGGCCTGGCCAAATCATTTGGGAGCCCCAATAGAGCATATACACATCAGGTTGTAACCAGGTAAGAATTTTTTAAAACACTGAAAACTTACGTTGTGTGGGATTTTTTTTTTTTTTTTTTTAAACAAGTTCTCCATGGGCCCAACGTGGGCTTGAACTCATGACCCTGAGATTGAGAACCCTATCTCTACCGACTGAGCCAGCCAGGTGCCCCTTGTTGTGTAGGATATTAATCACAAATGAGCATCATTTGGCTTCTTTGAAATATCTCGGCAGAGTTCAGGAATTATTGTTGGTGTTTTGCTAAAAACATGGACCTCTTTACGTTTAACCACAATGAAAAAAATACAGCCATTTTTTCAAATGGAGTTCGATTAAGTCCATTTTCAGACATTTACCTAACAAGTTTTGGGACTAATTTATACCACTTCTACATTTTAGTTAGGTTGGCTGGAACTGTAGTGGCTATTTGTTTACATATTTACCTGATTTGGGGGGGGGGGTTGTGTTTATTTTATAGGTCATTAAGTGATTTCATGTTTTAAATCGTTCAGTATGAATAAAAATTCTCTAAAGCAGTACATTGATAACTGCAGTTTTCATGTTTTTAGTAGTCATGTTTTATACTTTTTATGTATAAAAACTAAAAAAAATCAAATGAAATAGATAGGGACAGATTTTATAATTCTAGTCAGGATGTCATTTGTTAATTTCCAAGTCTATTTTAAGGATCTGAAATTTCCTCCGTGAAAGGGTTTAAAAGGATAAGAAAATATGGGGCAGCCTGGGTGTGAGTGGCTCAGTTGGTTAAGTGTCCGGCTTCGGCTCAGGTCATGATCTCATTGTTTGTGGATTTGAGCCCCACGTTGGGCTCTGTGCTGACAGCTTGGAGCCTGGAGCCTGCTTTGTGGATTCTGTGTGTCTCTCTCTCTCTGCCTCTCCCCCTCTTGTACTCTCTCTTTTAAAAATAAATAAAACATTAAAAAAAAAAAAAGAAAGGATAAGAGAGTAGGAATTGGAGACCATAAGAACAGACAGCTTTTCAGAATAACTAGAGAATGTGGAGACAGCTATTGGAGGAGGTAGGGCCCAGAGAATTTTTTGTTGTTACTTTGTTTTTTAGTTTATTTCTTCAGGCTGAAGAAATAATGTTGTTTGTACATTATTGGTAAAAGTCTAGTGAAGAAGAAAACGTTGATGTGGGAGAAAATGGAGAGAATTTCAGTATTCTTTAAAATAAGCAAGAGAGGGGCGCCTGGGTGGCTCAGTCAGCTGAGCGGCTGACTTCGGCTCAGGTCATGATCTCACGGTTTGTGAGTTCGAGCCCTGCATCGGGCTCTGTGCTGACAGCTTGGAGCCTGGAGCCTGCTTCAGATTCTGCGTCTCCCTCTCTCTCTGCCCCTCCGCACTCATGTTCTCTCTCTCTCAAAAATAAATAAATGTTAAAAAAAAGAAGAAAAAAAAATAAGCAAGAGAGCAAGGTCTCTAGTACCCACAGTTGAGATACTGGTTTTAAAATAGTCCAGAATAGGGGCATCTGGGTGGCTCATTCGGTTGAGCATCCAGTTTTGGCTCAGGTCATGATCTCACAGCTCTTGAGTTCAAGCCTCTCGTCGGGGGCTCTGTGCTGACAGCTCAGATCCTGGAGCCTGCTTCAGATTCTGTGTCTCCCTCCCTCTCTCTGCCCCTCCCCTGATCATGCTCTGCCTCTCTCTCTCTCTCTCTCTCTCTCTCTTCTCTCTCTTCTCTCTCTCAAAAATGAACATTAAAAAAAAAGAATAAATAAACATTTCAAAACAAAACAAAAAAAAACAGTCCGGGATGATTTAGCTGTAGTTACAGATGGAAAGGCAGGTTGTGTGAATACAAATGACTATAGGTGAATCTGTAGAAAATTATTTTTTCTTTTGAAAAAATAATTCTTTTTTTTCCCATTACTTGAATTTTTTTCAGTGACGTTGGAAGTAGGATTATAGGCTTAGGGGAAAGATGGTATTGAAAGTTTCAGGAGAGGGGCGCCTGGGTGGTGCAGTCGGTTGAGCGTCCGACTTTAGCCAGGTCACGATCCCACAGTCCGTGAGTTCGAGCCCCGCGTCGGGCTCTGGGCTGATGGCTCAGAGCCTGGAGCCTGTTTCCGATTCTGTGTCTCCCTCTCTCTCTGCCCCTCCCCCGTTCATGCTCTGTCTCTCTCTGTCCCAAAAATAAATAAACGTTGAAAAAAAAAAATTAAAAAAAAAAAAAAAGTTTCAGGAGAAAGAAGGTGTCAGTCATCTAAGAGTGGAAGAGTGAATGGACCAAGGATGTGTTTAATCTCCAGTATGGAACTGATTGGTTTTACAGCCAGTTTTTCTTGAGTTATATCTGTGAACATGAATTTCATCAGTGGGATGATGTTTCGCTGAGGAGTTTTCTCCAAGAAATACTTTAATAATTTCATTTTAAATTATTTTAAAATTCATTTTAAAATTAAAATATTTCTGGGGTACCTGGGCGGTTCAGTTGGTTAAACGTCTGACTTGGCTCAGGTCATGATCTCGTGCTCTGTGGGTTCAAGCCCTGTGTCAGGCTCTGTGCTGACAGCTCAGGGCCTAGAGCCTGCTTTAGATTCTGTGTCTTCCTCTGTCTCTGTCCCTCCCCTGTTCATGCTCTCTCTTTGTCTCATTCATAAATAAATAAACAAACAAACAAAACTTACAATATTTCTTTCTGTTCTTCAGGTGGTATCGGGCCCCCGAGTTACTATTTGGAGCTAGAATGTATGGTGTAGGTGTGGACATGTGGGCTGTCGGCTGTATATTGGCAGAGTTGCTTCTAAGGGTAAGTCTAGGATTGATGTATACACTACAGTAATTCAGTATTGTAATCAGTATTCTTATAACTTGGGTAAGATTATCTTCCCATCGATAATTCTCAAAGAGGAGCACCATTCTTATAATAAAAAGCCTACAAGCCGACCAGTTAAAAAAAAAAGCCATCTTCCCCAGTGTACCTTTTGTTAATGTTGATGTGAGATGAGAGGATCTCTCATTTAAGACAATGAAGGTTTTATTATAGGTCATTTCTATGTTCTGAAATACAACTATAATAAAATCTTCGTTAGGCCATAATATGGTAATATCTCTGCAGTAACTAAATGTGTTAGGATGAACTTTTGTAGTCCTGGGACATTTTTAGTTTGGGGCTGTTTAAAATTACACTTTAAGAGATGTGTAAAACCAGCCACTGCAGCTGCACTATATAACTAAACCTTGTGTGAGAAGATTATTTTAGTTCTCTTCAAACAAAGCAGACATGTTGGTCCTATAGCATTCCTCTCAACTGAGACCATCTTAAAACAAGACATCATCTCCTACCCTGGTGGCGACAAAGATGGTGCATGAGAAACTTTTCTTTAGCTATAAAGTTGGGTTTAGCCTTTCTGAATGATGACGGCAAAGGAATATTGGGGAGTCCTTCTGAAGCTGAGAGTTTTTTCCTCCTTATATTCCAGATATTCCAACCCCAGCTGTTTTCAAGTGATACATATTTAAAGAAATGTAAACCCAAGGCACAAAAATATAGCTTTTTAGTTTCTTGAACACAGAAAATAGCTTTTATACACCAGTTACTGTTTTGTTGTTTATTTGTTTTTGAGAGAGAGGGGGCGCAAGAGAGCAAGGGACAGAGAGAGGAGAGAAAGAGACATTCCTACGAGGGGCAGAGAAAGAGAGAGAAAGGGGGTCACCTGAAGCGGGGTGAGAGAGAGAGAAATAGAAGCAGAGCTCACCTGAAGCAGAGCTCGTGTTTTTACCTGAAGCTGGACTCGAGCTCACCCGATGCAAAACTTGAATTCACGAACCATGAGATCATGACCTGAGATGAAGTCAGACATTTAACCAACTAATCCACCCAAATGCCCTGCAAAGTTGCCTTCTTAAATATCTTTCTTAGTTTAGTGTGAGTTATATGCATCATTTTGAGAAGCTCATTCCTCTGGGTGCTTGCAGAAGAAACCCTCACACATTTAGATTTAAAGATGAATAGTAATCCGTGTGCTAGTAATGGGTCTTGTGGATCAGCTCTGCTACCCACAAAAACAAAGAATTTACCAGAAATTTACATTTGAGGATCATTTAGTTCCCCCAAACAGTTCATTCATTACCAAGATAAAGCCAGAATTCTTTGGCCCCTAATATTATGATTTATCATTCCATTGAGAAAGTAAGTAGAGAGAGAGAGCAGTTAAGAGTGAACAGGTTAACAAGAGACTCTTAATGATAGAGAACAAACTGAGGATTGATGGAGGAAGATGGGTGGGGAATGGGCTAGATAGGAGATAGGTATTAAGGAGGGCACTTGTGATGTGCACTGGGTGTTGTAAGTGATGAATTCTACTCCTGAAACCAGTATTACACTGTCTGTTAACTAATTGAAATTAAAATAAATAGGTGCGCATGGGTAACTCAGTTGATTAAGCATCCGACTTTTGGTTTTGGCTTAGCTCATGATCTCACGGTTTAGGGATTGAGCCTTGCATTGGGCTCTGCACTGACAGTGCTGAGCCTGCTTGGGGTTCTCTAGCTCCCTCTCTCTCTCTCTCTCTCTCTACCCCTCCTGTGCTCTCTCTCTGTCTCTGTCTCTTTCTCTCTCTCTCAAAATAAATAAATACTAAAAAAATAAATACAAAAATAGTTTAAATAAATAAATAGATTAGAAATTGTGGACCTGGTTGGAATCACAGTTGGAGTCTTATTAGCCATTGGCCTTGTTGCTTGAAGGTTATGAAGAAATTAATGGTTCCATTTGGTGAAGAACTGTACCATTTTGCCATACTTTAGTCCTGCACAATTGAAGAAAAATGTTTCCTATTTTGCTATTTTTGAAATGTTTTCTATTTTAAGTTCTTCTGTGCTCATTTAAAAATATTCATGGAATTGGGGCGCGTGAGTGGCTCAGTCGGTTAAGCATTCTACTTTGGCTCAGGTCATGATCTCACAGTTTGTGAGTTTGAGCCCCGCGTCGGGCTCTGTGCTGACAGCTCAGAGCCTGGAGCCTACTTCGGATTCTGTGTCTCCCTCTCTCTTTGCCCCTCCCCCGCTTACACTCTTTCTGTCTCAAAAATAAGTAAACATTAAAAAAATTAAAAAAATATATTCATGGAATTGCTGTCCACACAGTTCTGAATCTGTGGTGAGATCCTGCCATCCAAACAATTGAATGCAGTTTAGTTCAAAAGATTTGCTGTTATCAGCATTCAGCCTTTTTTAAAGTGTTGTTTTCTTTATATTATATTTTATAAACAATAAATAAGCTTATGTCCAACCAAAGTAGTCAATATTGTTTAAATCATTTTATTTATTGTTTTTAACTGTATTTTTGAGAGAGAGAGAAAGAGTGCATGTGGGGGAAGGGCAGAGAGAGAGAGGGCGACATAGAATCCAAAGCAGGCTCCAAGCTCTGAGCTGTCAACACAGGGCCCAGTGTGGGGTTCAAACTCAAAAACCATGAGATCATGACCTGAGCCCAAGTCAGAGACTTAACCGGCTGAGGCACCCAGGCACTCCTGTTTAAATCATTTTAGAAGCAAATTGATCTGCGGTCTTAACATCCTCTGTGATTATTAAATGAAAAAGAACACATTTAATTTATGATCTTATGTTCTTTTTCATAATCATATTTTGAGACAATGATTAATAGAAAATCTAAGCTGGGATATTAACTAGTGAGCAACTGTCTTATTATCTGATCTAGATAGTTTCAAGGATATCATTTTAGTTTATAAAGAAGTCTAGTTTGGGAAGAACATTTTATGCCTTACATAAGGACACTGAGCATCTTTCAGGCCTGTATTAAAGCCTTCTCTAGGGATAATATGGTGATACAAAGGTTGATCAACCAATTACTGCCTGCTCTTCTTTCGTTTCATTTAAATGATCAGGATCCAGACCTGTTGGCTTCACTCTGTCATTCTAATACTTCATTTGAGCTGTATTAGCTCAGACCACAGTTTTCATTAGTTGGTTTTGCATAGACTCATTGGTATACAAGGTGCTAGAGGCTAAAGTGTGCTAGTTATTCAAGAACTATATTGTTGATTATGCCTATTGCATTAAAACATTGCCAGTCTTCTAATATTTGGTTTATGAACCCTGCCTCCCTATAAAGACATGAGAAAGAAAAAATAAATTTCTCTATTATAATTTTTTTTTTTTTTAATGAATATGAACTCCGTTTAAGAAGAGATTTCATGGGGCACCTGGGTGGCTCAGTTGGTTAAGCATCCAACTTTGGCTCAGGTCATGATCTCATGGTTTGTGGGTTAGAGCCCCACATCAGGCTCTGGGCTGACAGCTCAGAGCCTGGACCCTACTTCAGATTCTGTGTCTCCCACACTCTCTCTGTTGCTCTCCCACTCACGCTCTGTCTCTCTCTGTCTCTCTCTCTGTCTCTCTCTCACAAATAAACATTTAAAAAAATAAAATGAATAAAAGATTTCATGAATGGCATCAAATTGAAAAGAACCAGAGGGATGTCCCTCTTGGTTTCCTTAATCTTAGTACTCTTGGAGTCAGCATCTCTCTTCTTTTTAGGATTAATTTGATTCTTTTTCCTAAAACTAAAAAGATTTCATTCACATGCTTAGTCACAATTGTGTGTTGGTGAAATTTTGGTATCCTCTAAGGTGTTTTAGAACAGGAAAAAACAATAAGAAGCACAGGCTTAATGTTTGTGTTTGTAATATGTAGATGTATTATCTGAACATTATACAGTTGTGTTAACTAAATATGGATGACTCACTAGCCCAAATTCCATATTGAGCAAATGAAAATTGGTTAAGACTATTAGCTATTAAGAATGAGATTGGAAAAGAGCCCTGATATGGACTTATATGTATTATGCATAGTATTAAATATAGCCATTGAAATTACTAAATGAAAACCAGAAGTAGTTATTCATGACTAGAAAAAAAAACACATTGATTTGTTGTGGGTTACATACTGGACCCACTACCTGCTCAGACATGACAGTGCATTTCTTTTTTTTTTTTTAACATGTTTATTTTTTTAATGTTTTCTTTTTTTATTTTTATTTTTGAGAGAGAGCAAGCCAAAGTGTAAGCGGGAAAGAGGCAGAGAGAGAGGAAGACAGAATCAGAAGCAGGTTCCAGGCTTTGAGCCATAAGCACAGAGCACGACTCGGGGCTTGAACTCACAAACTGTGAGATCATGACCCAAGTTGCAGTAAGGCACTCATCTGACTGAGCCACCCAGGCACCCCTGTTTATCTTTGAGAGAGACAGAGTGCAAGTGGGGGAGGTAGAGAGAGGGAAACACAGAATCCGAAGCAGATTCCAGGTTCTAATCTGTCAGCACAGAGCGCAACATGGGACTTGAACCCACAACCGTGAAATCATGACCTGAGCCGAAGTTGGACGCTTAACCAACTGAGCCACCCAGGTGCTCCATGACGGTGCATTTCTTAGTCAAATTGCTTTGATGTTTAATATAGGGAAGACATTTTCAAAATAAAGTGGTAATTATATCTTAAAGATTTTTGAGAGGGCAGGGCAACACCCCCGCTTATAAATTATCTCTAAAAATATATTTAAATGCCATGTTTGAAACTAGATGCCCATAACACTATGGCAGAAGATGTGAAAACAGAAATGAAGAAAGGCTAGAAATTATCAGAAAAAGATGCCAGCTGGAGGCAGTATGCGCTTAACACACAGAATCCTGAAGTGGCTTAGTTAGTGAGAAGCACTTGTGATCATTGATGGCACTAATGAAGTGTCAGACTAAAAACTGAGGTTGGTTGAGAAACTTACATATGGAACAATTAATACCAAGGTCTCCAACACAGCCAGGTCACTTCCCTTCCTCCATCCAGACTTACACCTAACTCATCCCTCCACTAGAGATAGGTTTGTCTAAAGAAATTTAAACACAAGTCTCCACACGTAGCTGTCCTTAGACATAGTGGAGGATGTGGGTGAGTTGCTAGGGTGAAAACATACAAATTACATGAAAGTCATATACTGAACAGTTAAACCTTCAATTTAGTCCCCTGCTTAGCTCCCAGAACCCTCATAGCTTTTGTAATAACCTGTAGTAACTCTTTAACCCAGGCAAAAGATCAGAAGATCCTTTATTGGAAGAACCGAATGGTCCCAGAAGATAGACCCACAGATAACTGGCATTAAACATCCCCCCGATTCTTTTTAGAGAAAGCCCAGGAGTTTTTATTACCTTACCTTTAAATATGAATGATTAGCCAATGACTACCACATAGTTACCAAGGATTTCCAGATATTTGATGAAAACATCCAGCTAGAAAGACAGACTAACCAAAAAGAAACTTGGGAAAAAGGTACCAGAAGAAAATTAACCCTCCACCCCCACATCATCAGAGAACTAAGAGAATAGTACTATATCTGTAAAACAAGAACATGATACTCTTCCTAAGGGAACAATGTTAGAATAGGGATACTTGAACCTTTTCAAATAAGGTAAAAGCAAACAATAACAGTGGAAAGACTGGAAAAGTAAGCTCAAGAATTCTTTCCTCATGTAAAACCAAAAGAGAAAATTAGCAGAGTGATCCAGGATTGATCCTAGAATATAGCAAAAAAGAACAAAGTAAATGTAGGATAGGAAATTCACAAGAAAACAATCCAGCATTGATAGGTGTGAATTGACTCAAAGTGCCAAAAAGACCCTGCACAGTGAATGAAAAAAGACCCGGTTGCCTGGCTGGCTCAGTCGGTTAAGCATCTGACTTTGGCTCAGGTCATGATCTCGAAGTTCCTGAATTCAGGTCACACTTTGGGGGAGCTCGATCCCACTTGTCTCTCTCTCTGTCTCTCTCTCTCTCTGCCCCTCGTAGGATTCTCTTTCTCTCCCTCTTTTTGTACCCTCACTCACTTGTTACCTCTCTCAGAAAACAAAACAAAAAACAGTATTTAAGACCCATGCCAAGGCACATTATGAAATTTATGAGTGCCAGAGTAGAAGACAAAGATTTTATTTCCATAGAGAGGGAAAACAAAGGTTACACAGAAACCATAATGAAGGATTAGGGAAGAGAGTGACAGAAAAGAGTGTCTGATTTCTCAACAGCAACGTTGAAATCTGGAAGACTATAGAACACATTGTGAAAGAAAATGATTTTCTTTTTTTGTGTGTGTTTATTTTGAGAGGGAGTGCGAGCAGGGTGGAGGGTGTGGGTGGGGCGGGAGAGAGAGAGAATGCTAAGCAGGCTCAGCACAGAACCTAACAAGGGGCTCGACACTAAGTGTGAGATCATGACCTGAACTGAAATCAAAAGTTGGACACTTAACTGACTGAACCACTAATGCATTCTGGAAAATGATTTTCAGCATAGAATTCTGTTACCGTTTGTATTTTGAGTTTGCTCTGAGAATAAATACAATTTATTACACTAAAAATTTTATATCTACTTCCTTTCTTGGGAATTTATTGGTAGATATGCTCTACTGTTACATGAGTAAATCAAGAAAAAGAAGTGGGATCCGGGGAGCATGAGGTTGAACAGAAAAGGGATGAATTGAATTCCCCATTTAATAGTGAAAAGAAGTTCTGAGGAAACAGATGTGTATCAGGCCCAGTGAGCAACTAGTCCAGATTGTAGCAGGTGGGATGAGAGATTCAGCAGGGCAGTCCCTGGGGAAAAAAATGGAACTAATGGATTTTGATAGATTTGATCATATAGAAATTTTATTGAATAACTGGAATCTTATCCTTCGGTACAAACTAAGTTGCCATAGGAAAACTGGGAAAAGTTGAAGTGAGGGGGGATAAGAAATCCTTACTTCTAGAAAAATTAAGTTACTATTTTTTTCAACCTTAGTTATTTTCAGAGAGAGCATGTGTGCGCACGAGCAGGGAATGGTCAGAGATAGAGGGGGAGAGAGAGAATCCCAAGCAGGCTCCATGCTCAGCGAGAAGCTTGACTCGGGGCTTGATCCTATGACTGTGAAATTATGAACTGAGCTAAAAAATCCAGAGTCGGTTGCCTAACCCACTGAGCCAGCCAGGCGCCCCTAGGGAAACCAAATTATTGTACAAGAAGGGAAATTTAATACAAAGTTGGCACTGAACAAGTTATATAGTAATAAGTTGGGGTGATGGGTCAAAGACTCATAATTTTTATTCTGAGTCTATTAATAATATTTGAACACAGTGTATGTATTAATAATACAAAAGAAAATGTTTCCAGTTCTAGTTCCAAAGCAACTCTTCCCTTTAGGAGAAAAATGCCTTTTTAGTATTTGTATTGTTAAACATGCAAAATCAGAGAACATAGTAAAATGAGCGTCAGTGTACCCACCAGCCAGCTTAACCAGCTTTGAACACATGACCAGCTTTATTTTATTATTCTCTGACACCATACTTTTTATGCCACAAATCCCAGAAATCTGGGAGAAAAAAGGATAAATTAGTACCCTGTGTTCAGATTTCCCACTTTTTATCATAAATGTCTTTTATGGTTTATTCAAATTGACATCCAAAGTTCACACATCAGGTAGCCCATTATGATTTAAAATTTTCACATCATGGGGTATCTGGCTGGACCTATTTGAGGAGCTTGCGATGACTCTTGATCTCAAGGTCATGAGTTTGAGCCCCACATTGGGTGTAGAGATTACATTTAAAAAAAATTTGGGGGGCGCCTGGGTGGCGCAGTCGGTTAAGCGTCCGACTTCAGCCAGGTCACAATCTCGCGGTCCGTGAGTTCGAGCCCCGCGTCGGGCTCTGGGCTGATGGCTCAGAGCCTGGAGCCTGTTTGCGATTCTGTCTCCCTCTCTCTCTGCCCTTCCCCCGTTCATGCTCTGTCTCTCTCTGTCCCAAAAATAAATAAACGTTGAAAAAAAAAAATTTTTTTTTTAAGTTTATTTTTGAAGGAAAAGGAGAGCATGAGTGGGGGAGGGGCAGAGAGAGAGAGGGAGACACAGAATCAGAAATGGGCTCCAGGCTCTGAGCTGTCAGCGCAGAGCCTGACTCAGGGCTCCAACTCACAAACTGCGAGATCATGACCTGAGCTGAAGTTGGTTGCTTAACCAACTGAGCCCCCCAGGCGCCCTGAGATTACCTTAAATAAATACTTAAAAAAATTTAAGGGCACCTAGGTGGCTCATTCAGTTAAGCCCTCTCTCCCTCTCTCCCTCACTTCCTCTCTCCCTCTCTCCCTCACTTCCTCTCTCCCTCTCTCCCTGCCCTTCCCCTGCTGTCTTTTGCACATGCACATACATGCCCATGCACTCTATATCTCTCAAAAATAAACTTGAAAAAAATACTTTACATCATACCTAAACACTCATTCTTAAAAAATATAATTAAAGTGCCAGCTTGCCCATGAAACTAAGGCTATCATGACGAGTGTCCCTTGAGTACAGTTTTTACATCATTAGTCTGCAAAGTAGGAGATAGTATTTTGAGGTATGAGAAGAAAATGTTAGCATGCCTAAAAATACTTGCAAAATGTTATTTAATATAAGTTCAAGTTTCTTTTTCTGGGTACACATTTCATATATATAATAGTGCAGTCAGTGTTATACATAGGAGTTATATTAAATCTGGATCCAGTCAGAAAAAAGAAACCACCCATTAATTTAAAGAGGGAAGTTTAATATAAAGAATTAGTTATAAGAAATTGGAATAATGAAGGTTGACTAATAGAAAGTTACTCTGAATTCTGAAGAATGTAGGAATAGCACACAGAAGGAGCAACCACCCTAGGACTGAGATAGAGCACCCAAGGAAGAGGACGCAAGGACTGAGATCTAGACCTTGTTGAAAAGGGCACACACTAGGGGCGCCTTGGTGGCTCAGTCGGTTGAGCATCTGGCTTCAGCTCAGGTCATGATCTCATAGTTTGTGGGTTCGAGCCCCACATCGGGCTCTGTGCTGACAGCTTAGAGCCTGGAGCCTGCTTCGAATTCTGTCTCCCTCTCTCTCTGCTCCTCCCCCGCTCATGCTCTGTCTCCCTCTCTCCTTCAAAAATAAAGCATTAAAAAAAAAATGAAAAGGGCACACACTGTGTCTCACTGGATGACATAGAAGTTGCCGTGGAGCTGTGTTGGCAGAACTTGTTGGAAATCTTTTCTTTTGCATGTGGAGGAAAGCTGTTCAGGGGAGGTTTTCTGGAGGCACTCTGCTACTCAACCCTCTCTAGAGGGAAGCTGCTCTGTGCATTGGGCAATGAAGAAACTGCCCACAGTGGCAGGAACCTGTTGCTAGAGAAGCTCAGAGTACTGCAGGGGGTGTACTGGGCCAGCGAGCTAGAACTGGGAAGCAAAAGTCGTCTTCCTATAATATTCCTCCCGCAGCCTCCATTGTCAGAGCTTCAGCTGGCAAAAGAAAAATACGTTTTTGTTTTTTGTGGTTTTTTTTGAGAGAGAGAGGGCACAAATGGGTGAGGGGCAGAGAGAGGGAGAGAGAGAGAATCCCATGAGGGTCAGAGAGAAGGAGGGAGAGAAAGAAGCAGGGCTCACTTGAAGCGGGGCTTGAGCTCATGAACTGTGAATCAGGACCTGAGCCAGAGTCAGATGCTTAACTGACTGAGCCACCCAGGAGCCCCCAAAAGGACAGTCGTTAAAGACCTACATCTATTTTCTCAGAGAAGGCAAAAAGGGTGAGCTCGAGTAAATTGATAACTGGCAGAGTTAAATGCTTTTTTGGCAGTATTGGGGGCAATTGGTAGTGGTCCACGGTAGTAGAAGTGTTGGAGACCTGGTACTTAATCTGGTCTTTTCAATGCGTTTATAAACTTTTGAAGGCGTTTAACTGTGAAAGGCCTGTTATTCACAGTAAATGCTTTTTTACTTTTCTGTATATTTACACAGATGTTTGAGAACGAATTGGAAAGTAGTGTCTATATATAGCAAGGATTTTAATTATTTATTAGCTTCTAATTTTTAACTTGTAATCACTTACCTTTTAAAGTTCATCATTATACCTCTTCAGAGAATTAGCATGCCAAGATATTATTTAAATTAGATTGTAATGTAAATATGTTCTGCCTACCTGCCAGCCTTTGCTCTCCTTCACTTTAGCTAGAATAGTTTTCCTCCATTTTAGACTTTTCCTCTGACTCTTTCATCTTTCAGCTTTCACTGCTGCTTCCTCTAGGATGCCTTCCTTGACATAGCTAAATTGGGTTAGGTGCTATTCTGTGTGGGCTAGAATCCTGTACTCTGACTGAAAACATCATCTTGTAAAGACCCCCTTATTTGTATTACCAGCATTCCCCACATCTACCCCATAGGAGAGTGAGGACTGTCTTGTTCCCTTCTTTAAATACCTAGGGCTTAGTTAATTAGCACAGTGCCTATTACATGGTGGTTTTTTTTTTTTTTTAATGTTTATTTATTTATTGAGAGAGGGACAGAGATAGGGAGAGTGCACATGAGCGAGGGAGTAGCAAAAAGAGAGAATCCCAAGCAGGCTCTGAGCTGCCAGCGCAGAGCTCGAAGTGGGGCTCGGTCCCATGAACTGTGAGATCATGTACATGGTGATTATTAAAGAGTGAATAAAATGAGCAGGATGGTACTGTTTACTTGGTTGGCAGCGTAGGACATAATGCCATATCCAGTACACCTCAAACTACATTTTGATTTTTGTTACAGTTTAGGTTTTCTTATTAAGTTTACAGTATTACTTGTGTAACTATTACAAAACACCTTGAAATACCTGTGTCTTGCTCTCTTTCAGGTTCCTTTTTTGCCAGGAGATTCAGATCTTGATCAACTAACAAGAATATTTGAAACTTTGGGCACACCAACTGAGGAACAGTGGCCTGTAAGCCTTCATACATGTTCTTTAATGTAGTTAGGATTCTATATGTTGTTGTCGTGTAGGTATTTCTTAAAGAAATGTATTCACGTCTTAATTTACTAGTAATATATACTCTGCAAAATTTATACCAAGTAGAAAGTTAAAATTGTGGTATGGTATCCAGCCTCCCATGTACATGTTGCCCTTCCTCCATCCCAGGGTTAATCACTGTCAGTTTGGTGGAACGTCTTGCTGTGAAGATACATACATAAACATATACTTACACAATTACATATTTTATCTTTTCTTTAATAAAAATAGGATCATGCCATGTAAACTTTTTGCCACCAACTTGATCTTTTTACCTGACGTTTGTAACTGACCTTTTTCTTTTTTATTCTGACGTTTTTCTTTTTAATAGCTGCATATTTTATTTTAATGGGTATTCATGTTTGTTCATCAACATCTTGGTGGATTTAGGGGGTATTTGTAGAATTTTCACTAACAGTTAAGATGTCTCAGTATTGTGCATATTTTTAATCCATTATATTGTCTACAAAAAAGAAATCTTAAGTCGTGAGTAAAATTTACACCAATTTAAGTTGCTAAATTGTATATATCATAGTTTAGTAAGATAATCTAACTTGACTATTCTTAAATTAAAACTGTAAACCTTTAGATTTTCCTTCCTGTTATAGCCCCATCTCCTGGAGAATAAATAACTACTACAAAAGATAAATTTTAATCAGACTCTGCCTTCTGGTTAAAACTGATAAAATTATCTGAAACTGAAATTTAGTGTAAGGAGTTTTTTTTGTGCTGTTACTTCCTCAACTTTCTAATTGAAAGTTTGCTATATGTACTCATTGTAAAACATGCTTTAGTAGCTATCATTTATTAAACACATTATATGCCATCATGACA
Organism: Prionailurus bengalensis; assembly: GCF_016509475.1. Lineage (NCBI taxonomy): Eukaryota > Metazoa > Chordata > Mammalia > Carnivora > Felidae > Prionailurus > Prionailurus bengalensis. Next base: position 136,571,047 of record NC_057343.1, read on the forward strand.
GGCTTTTCATAAATTATATGTCATTTTCCCAACAATCCTATGAAGTAGGTACTGTTAGTCCCAGTTTATTTGAGACAAGTGAGGTTTACTGAGGATAAATAACTTATTTACCCAAGGCCACACATTATCAGAGCTAGGAGTGCAGTGTGGATCTGTGTACAGTACTTTTCTCTTAGACATGATTTTCTTTTTTCCCCTCTTAGACATGATTTTTTGTCTTTTTTTTTTTTTTAATTGTTTTAATGTTTATTTATTTTTGAGAGCAAGACAGAGACAGAATGCAAGTAGGGGAGGGACAGAGAGGAAGACGCAGAAGCAGGCTCCAGGCTCTGAGCTGACAGCACAGAGCCCAGCGTGGGGCTCGAACTCATGAGCTGTGAGATCAAGACCTCACCTGAAGTGGTTAACACCTGAGCCACCCAGGCACCCCAGGCATGATTTGCTAAACAGTAACTGCTTTACTGATATTTTCCTTAGATTTTTGAAAATTATACTTATTTTGAGATGATTGTAGATTTTAGTTGTAAGAGATAATTGAGATATTCCTTGAACTCCTTACCCAGGTTCGTACAAAGTTAGTACAATATCATGACCAGCATGCTGACGTTGATAGGATTAACATACAGGGGCGTCACCACAAAGATCCTTTATGTTGCCCTTTTTTTAGCCATACCTACTTTCCTTCCATTCCCACTCCCTCTTTAATCCCTGGCAATCACTAATCTGTTCTCCCTTCTGTAACTTTGTCATTTCCAGAATAGAACTAGAATCGCATACTATGTAACTTCTTAGGTTTGCCTTTTTTCACATTCAGCATAATTCTTTGGAGATTCATCCAGGTTGTATATATCAGTAATTTGTTCATTTTTATTGCTGAATGGTATGTATGTACCACAGTGTGTTTAACCATTCACTCCTTCGTCGTTTCCAGTTGGAGCTGTTAAAAATAAAGCTCCTATAAACATTATGTGTAGGGTTTTGTTTGTTTTTTGTGGGTTTTTTTGTATAAAAATAAGCCTTTATTTCTCTAGACTAAATGCTCAGGAGAGCAGTTGCTGAGCTCTATGGTAGCTGTGTAGTTAATTTAAAAAACTGCTAATTTGTTTTTCAGACTGGCTGTACCATTTTATATTCTTACCAGCCATAAATGAGTGACCCATTTTCTCTGCATCCTCTCCAGCATTTGGTGTTGTCACTTTTTTATTTCAAGTGTTCTGATGGTTGTGTAGTGACAGTTCATTGTGATTTTAATTATTTCGCTAATAACTGATGGTGTTGGATATGTTTTCATGTGCTTATTGGCCATCTGTATATCTTTAGTTAAATGTCTCTTCATGTTTTTTTCCCATTTTTTCAATGAATTGTATTTTATGGTTTTTTTAAGTAATCTTTGTACCTAACATGGGGCTCGAACTCACCATCCTGAAGTCAAGAGTCACATGCTCTACCCACTGAGCCAGCCAGGTCCCCATTTTGTGATTGGATTGTTTGGTTTTTAATTCTGATGAAGTCTATTTTATCAGTTTGTCCTTTTACAAATCCTTGTTTTGATGTCAAGTTAAAGAACTCTTTGCCTATCTCAAAGATTTTTCGACAAAACTATAAAAAAAGTTAAAACTGTAAATAGTTTTATAGTTTTACATTTGTCATTTCAGTATGTGATCCTTTTTGAGTTAATTTTTGTGTGAGGTGTGAGACTTTGATCAAAGGTCTTTTTTTTTTTTTTGGCCTGTGTATGGTCCAGTTGCTTTAGCACCATTTGTTGAAAAGACTATCTTTCCATCGGATTGCTTTGCATTGTTGTCAAAAATCAGTTGGCGCCTGGATAGCTCAGTCGGTTCACAGTCCGACTTTGGCTCAGGTCATGATCTCCCACTTCATGGGTTCAAGTCAGGCTCTGTGCTGACAGCTCAGAGCCTGGAGCCTGCTTCGGATTCTGTGTCTCCCTCTCTCTCTCTGTCCCTCCCCTGCTTACATTGTTTCTCTCTCAAAAATAAACATTAAAAAAAAAAAGTCAGTTGGGTAGACTCAGCAGCTGTCTGGGGCAGTGGACTTTCCATCCTGGGACCATGGCCTAATTTGTTGGTAACCTGGAGAAGGCCCAGGTGCTGGTGGACACTTAAAGCTTGATTGGCCACATTTTGGCAGTATGCCAAGATTGAGCTGGTTCCTCTTCTCCCTGCTTAGATTCCTGGAGTTACTCAGAGCTTGGAAAAAATAGTCAAAAGAGTTCTCAAACAGCCTCACAGTTACGGACCCTCTGCTGAATGTTTTGGTGACCACTGATGTGTGGATATAGTTTTATGTCTTTGAGATCATAGGGAAGCATGGCATTGTTGACTAGAATGTTTAAAGACCAGTCTTTAACATCTGTTTATATTTGGTTTATTATTTGAATAAAATAAGACAATATATCAAAACAATGAGTTGGGCATATTTGTGGGGATCTGTTTCTGGGTTCTGTCTTGTGTTCCTTTGATCTATACCTGTCCTTCTGCTTAATGCCACAGTCTTAATTAAAGTAGCTATGCATTAAGTGTTGAAATCAGGTAGATTGATTCCTCCACTTTTGTTGTTTTTCAAACTTGTTATAGCTATTACAGTTCTTTTGCCTTCCCACATACATTTTAGAATAATCTAAAGTGATTTTGTCAGAATTTTGGTAAGAATTCCCTTCAACTCCATATATCATTTTGAGGAGAATTCTCATCCTTACAAAATTGAATCTCCAAATCCATGAATAGGACAGGCCTCATCATTTTTTTTTTTTTAAGATTTTATTTTTGATTAGTTTCTACACCCAACTTGCATCTTGAACTTACAACTCTGTTGTAAGATCAAGAGTTGAGCACTCCACCAACTAAACCAGGCAGGCACCTCAGTTATGTAGCTTTTAATATAAGTGTCCTGTGTGTTTTGTTAGATTTTCATGTATTTGATTATTCTTTTTGAATTATTCTAAATGGCATTTTAAATTTCAGTATCCACGTTTGTTACCAGTATATAGAACCACAATCAATTTTTGTGTCTTTATCCTGTATCCTCTAATCTTGCTTTACTCAGTAATTTTAGGAGTTTTTAAATAGATTTCTTGGAATTTTCTAGATAGATCATTTGACAGTTTTAGTTCTTCATTTGAGATGTATATGACTTTCAGTCCTTAAGTTTGAATTATAAATATTTTTACAGGACATGTGTAGTCTTCCAGATTTCGTGACATTTAAGAGTTTTCCTGGAATCCCGTTACAACACATCTTCATTGCAGCAGGAGACGACTTGTTAGATCTCATACAAGGCTTATTTTTATTTAACCCATGTACTCGAATTACAGCCACACAGGTATTTTAGCATATCTTTCTTATATTAGGAAATATGAGGATAATCTTAACTCTGACACTGATAAAATAGAGTATCGTAAGATTTTCTAACATTCTTTAAATACAGTAAAGATGTGTTTTTGTTTTAAGGAGTTATAAGTTTTATCTTGTACCTAAGCTACAAGCCCCATTCAGACTGGTAGTAAACTACATCATGCATACGCAACAAGAGGGTTTACTTTTGCTTAGGAACGTATAAATATGTATTTATTTCATAATTAATTGGCTTTCAAGTAGCCTACCTACAGAAGAAAAAATAAGAATGGTTTTGTACTTGTTAAAATAATGATATTTCAATTAATGCCAAGCCTAATGCCAAAAGTGTTCTGGTTTTCTTCCCCCATGAAATGCAGTCTCGGTATGCATGCTGATCATTGTCATAGTCAGAAAATGATAATGGGGAGAAAATGGTATAGTTCCTTCTTTTTCTTTCTTAAAGATTTTATTTAATTTTATTTATTTATTTCAATGTTTATTTATTTATTTTTGAGAGACAGAGCTCGAGCAGGGGAAGGGTAGAGAGGGGGACATAGAGAATCCAAAGCAGGTTCCAGGCTCCAAGCTTTCAGCACAGAGCCCAGTGTGGGCCTTGAACTCACAGACTGTGAGATTATGACCTGAGCCAAGTTAGATGCTTAGCCAACTGAGCCACCCAGGCACCCCAGATTTTATTTTATTTTAAAGTTGCTTTATTTTAGAGAGGGAGCAATCAGAATCAGGGGAGGGACAGAGAGAGAGCGGGGAGAGAGAGAATCCTAAGCAGGCTTGGTGCTGCCGGTGCGGAGCCCAATGCGGGGCTTGATCCCACAAACTGTGAGATCCTGAGTTGGACGCTTAACTGACTGAGCCACCCAGTCACCCCTAAAGATTTTAAGTAATCTCTGCACCCAGTGTGGGGCTTGAACTAAAAATCCTGAGATCCAAGAGTCACATGCTCTTCTGACTGAGCGAGCCAGGTGCCCTGAAAATAGAAAAAACTGTATGCTTACAAGAGACAGAAAGATAATCTGAATAGAACAGACATCGATACTGACCCTAACTTAAGGGAAATAAGACTCAAACTCAAAAAAACTAGAAGACCAAGAATATCTGCTTTTCCAAAAGAAGGAAGAAATACTGTCCAACACAAAAACAAAAGAACATTAGATTTGAAAGAAAAAAATCCATTGTCTTTGTTTTAAAAACAAGCACAAAACAAAAAAAGGTTAGTGTCCCAAACACTTAAAATTGGGGCAGGGAGGGGTGCCTGGGTGGCTCAGTGGGTTGAGCATCTGATTTCAGCTCAGGTCATGATCTCACAGTTCATGGGTTTGAGCCCCGAGTTGGGCTCTGTGCTGACAGCTCCAGAGTCTGGAGCCTACTTCGGATTCTGTGTCTCCTTTCCGTGCTCCTCCCCTGCTTGGGCTCTGTCTCTCTTTCTCAAAAATAATTAAACACTAAAAAAAAATTTTTTTTTTTAAATTGTGTCAGGGAAGTGTAGAAATGCAACACAGTACAATGATTTGGCTTCATAAAGTAAGACCCTGATTAAAATGAAATGTCATAAGTCTTCATATCTATGCACAATATACCAAGAATATAAAATAGATATTTTTTCACTTAAGCTTATTACAGACTACCAGATCATTGTTTAATGCATTTACTTCTATAGGCCTTCTCTTTTTGGCAGTACACGTTACCTTCATACATACATGCTAGATATTTTACGATTAGAAGCACTCTTCTCATTTCAAATAAGTACCTTATCGTTAACCTTTCCATACACACACACACACACACACACACACACACACACACACACACTGCCTTCATCATAAGAAATTTGAGATAAGGTCCGATTATCTAGAAAGTTGTTTTCATTAATAGTAAAAATCAAAATATAAAACATGTAAATAAAAATTTATAGAAAAATACTAGTTGTACAACTTATTTGGGTTATATTTTGATAGAATTTTTTACTTAAAAATTCTTTAATGTTTATTTTTTAATTTTTTAAATATTTGTTTTTGAGAGAGAAAGCGCACGCAAGTGGGAGAGAGAACCTGAGGCAGGCTTCAGGCTCTGAGCTGTTAGCATAGAGCCCAATGGTGGGCTCAAACCCACAAACTGTGAGATCATGACTTGAGCTGAAGTCGGATGCTTAACTGACTGAGCCACCCAGGTGCCCCATAATGAATTTTTTAAAATGGGTTTTGACTCATGAATATCTGTCTTAAAGTTGTAATGAGATAGTCTCCCTTTCTTAAATCTCTGATAGCTCAGGGGTGCCTGGGTGGCGCAGTCGGTTAAGCGTCCGACTTCAGCCAGGTCACGATCTCGCGGTCCGTGAGTTCGAGCCCCGCGTCAGGCTCTGGGCTGATGGCTCGGAGCCTGTTTCCGATTCTGTGTCTCCCTCTCTCTCTGCCCCTCCCCCGTTCATGCTCTGTCTCTCTCTGTCCCAAAAATAAATAAATGTTGAAAAAAAAAATTTAAAAAAAAAAAAAAAAAAAATCTCTGATAGCTCAGGATTAGCTTAATTTACTTAGGGAACTGCTGATTTGGAAGCATACTTTAGAAATGCAACTCTCTTCAAGTAAGGAATCTCTAAATTGTCACTGCAAATAATGTAAAATAATGTTGTGAGAGGAAATGCTTGAAAAGTTTGTATGAATTTCTTTATATTCCTGAAAGGATTATTGAAAAGGAATTTTTGTGCCTATTGAACTGTACTATGCAAATAATGTATGAACTTGACAAATTTGTCATTTAGAATAAAACTATTTTTACTGGAATTCAGGACCAAAGTAAAGAAAGTATCATGTCATAGAACATTGAACAGGTATTATGTAGAAATAACCTTGCTCATTTCATTCCCAGTAAAATTTTTAATTGTGGTAAATTGTTGGATTTTAATACATTTTAATACATTGTTACCGTCTTTTAAAAAACTTTTAAAAAATCTGTATTTACAGGCTTTGGAATTTGAATATACATACATGTTGTGACAGACTTTGAAGTTCTTTTTAAGCAAGTTGCTGTCTTCACATGTTGAACTATAGAGCCCCTTATGTATAGAGAGCTGAATTATACATGTCTTAACTAGGGATATTTCATATTTAATATAGGCTGTTCACTGTAGAAAAATTACAAGGTAGTCTCTTTTTCTTAAGGTAATGAAATTTTCAACCAATCTTAAACCGTTATATGTTTCTTTGTAGTAATTTGCTCATGCAAATTCTTGAGATTAATTTCATGTTGGAAGTGGGGCATTCACATAGTGTTTTTAATGTTCTCAATAATTCTGGTGTTTTGATTTTCATAAACAGTTCAGATAACTCACTTAAAACCCTACTTTCTTTGGTATCTTTTCTTTAAAGGCATTGAAAACTAAGTATTTCAGTAATCGGCCAGGGCCAACACCTGGATGTCAGCTGCCAAGACCAAACTGTCCACTGGAAACTTTAAAGGAACAGTCAAATCCAGCTGTAGCAACAAAACGGAAGCGAACACAGGCCTTGGAACAAGGTAAAACTTTCATTTTCATAAGAAATGAAGTGAATTCAGAAAACTCCAAGTAAGTAATGTATAGCTAGTGACAGAGGGGCAGCTAAGAAATGTAGATTGTGAGCTGTTTGCTTTTTTCTAAGTGTATGGTAGAGAATGTGGTATTTTAGCCATATTTGTTTCCATTGAAAATAATTTAATTAAACCAAACATTTTAAAAGGATGTGGGCACTTCTGAGTATACCTCAGCGTTGCACAAACTATCAATGTGTGCCTTATTTTCTTTATAAATTTTTATCGGTATACTACATGCTTAATGTTTAACAAGTGCTATTAGCAAATCAAAGCAAGTAAAATATATTGGATGTAGTTGGATGCAATGACTGGTTAGAATTGCCATAAGATTAAATGTGAACAACCTCATTTTTTTTTCACCTAGGAGGATTACCCAAGAAGCTAATTTTTTAGTTACAAAGATCACTGGACAGTATTTTACTACTGAAGGAATTAGTCCAAAAGGCAATTAATGGAAAAATAGTAAACGTTAAATGAATGCTGTAGAAGGAATTTGTAAATATTCTACACATGTAAAATATGTAAAACTGGATTATTTTTATTAAATGTATTTTAAAACAAACTTAATTCTGATTTTTCTGATGAGAGTGCAAAAGTAAGATTAAATTCAATTCTCTGAAATGTAGAATTGAAAATTCATTAAGGAAACCTTAATAAAAATAATCATCAGTTATTTTGATGACCTGGCCCATCTAGCTTCACAGATTTATAGTAGTATTTAAAAATGGGGTAGTAGGGGTAGAGGTAGTATTTAAAAATGGAAGCAGTAGTAGTAATGTAGCATATACCTACGACCTAGAGTTAACAAATGTTAATATACTAAATAGGAAAAAAAAGATAAAACTACAAATGAAATTGAGGTCCCTTTAATACGCCATTCCATTCTTTTCCTTTTTGGCTTCCTAAAAGGGAAGCGACTCTCAGGAAATGAGTGTCTTTCCGTGATTTTATACTGCTATTTTATAAAAATGCATGTAGTATTATACAGTATTGTTTTGAGTCTCCAAGTTTTATATGAATGGTAGGCTATCTCATACTATAATTTATTTTTACTCAAAGCTTTTTTATTTCTTCCATGTTAATACATATATATCTAATTTATTTAACAGCCATCTAATATATAAAAATACATCTATCTTACGTATACAACACTACATTCTTATGCTTTATTTATGGACTGTTATTTTTCTTTCCTGTATAAAAATTACTGTAAGTGTATCAGCATAAAGTAACACAAATTTACTAGCTCACAGTTCTATAAGCCAGATATCTGACCTGGCTCAACAGTGGTTTTCACATAGGTCAAAATCAAGGTGTCAGTTGAACTGGACTCTTATCTGAGTTTCTAGAGGAGAATCTGCTTCTATGCTTATTCAGTTTGTGTGATTTTAATGCACATGCTTCCTGTCCTTGTTAGCTGTCAGCCAAGGCTTTTCCCAGCTTCCTAAGACAGTCCACATGCCTTATCACATGGCATTCTCCATCTGTAAGCCAGCAGCCGTGCTTAGAATCTTTTTGGTTTTCTTGTCTGCTACCAAAAAGGGAAGTCTGTCTAAAAAAAAAAAAAAAAAAAGGTCACCTGATTGGATTATCCATATATTAAGGTCAATTTACTTGGGATTTTAATCTCTTTATAGCAGTACCTAGATTAGTACTTAAATAATCAGGATGGGAATCGTAAAGTATGCATTTTCAATAATGTTGATATTGCCATATTTCCACTGTGCTCCCAATAGCTATTTAGTTCTTAAAAATGAAGAACTCTCCACACCCCACCCCACCCCATCCCAGGTGCCTGGGTGGATCAGTCAGTTAAGCATCTGACTCTTGATTTCAGCTTTTGATCTCAAAGTGGTGAATTCAAGCCCCACACTGGGCTCCTTGCTGGGTACGAAGTATACTTCCCCTTATCTTACTCCATATATAAAAACTAACTCAAATTGGATCAAAGACCTAAACTCAAGACCTAAAACTGTAACAACTCTTAGAAGAAAATATAGAGGAAAAGCTTCATGACATTAGATTTGGCAAGGACTTCCTGGATAGGACCCCAAAACACAGGCAAGAAAAGTGGGGGGAAAAAAGACATAGGGCATCTGAGTGGCTTAGTGGGTTAAGTGTCTGTCTCTTGATTTTGGCTCAGGTCATGATGGGTCCTGAGATGGAGCTCTGTGTTGGGTTCTGCACTGTGTGTGGAGCCTGCTTGAAATTCTCTCTCCCCGTCCCTGTCTCCCTGCCCCTTGCTCACGTGCTCTCTCTCTCTCTCTCTCTGAAAAAAGAAAAAAAAAAAAGACACTGGACTACGTCAGCATTTAAAACTTGTATGTATCACAGGAGTGTTAAGCAACACAGTGAAAAGAACAGAAGAATATATTTGTAAATCATATATCTGATAAAAGATAGCTCAACAATAAAATATTTTAAAAAATGGGCAAAGGACTTGAATAGACATTTCACCAAAGATGATCTAGAAATGGCCAATAAGCATGTAAAAGATGCTCAACATCACTAATCATTAGGGAAATGCAAGTCAAAACCATGGTGACATACCCCTTCATACACTTTGGGATCACTACTATATATATATAAAAAAACAAAATCATAGAAAGTAATAAGTGTTGGTGAGGATGTGGAGAAATTAGGACCCTTGTGTTCTACTGGTTGGAATGTAAAGTGGTGTAGCTGCTATGACAAACTGTAGTCTTTGCTTAAAAAAATTTTAAAGGCATTTTCATATGATCTAGCAATTTCACTTCTGAGTTATATGCCCCCAAAATTGTATGCAGGTTCTCAAATATACACGGTCATCAACACTGTATGAATGTATTTGTTTCCCCTCATCATCTCTAGCACTCACAGAATCTTTGTGATTTTTCCTAATTTGGTATCTCATTATCATTTACTTTTTTTAAAAGTCTACTGTTGAATAGTTCCTCACATTTGCTTACCATATATAATCCCTCTTTGTGAACTGTTGATTTAGATTCTTTGTCATTTGGGGAGTATTCCAAATGTTAGCAGTTTAAGCATCTGCGTTTTATATAATACACATACACACACATTAAAAAAGAACATTTCTAGCTTTTATTGTTTTTTACACTTAGATATTATTGAACATGCCCAAATCTTTGCTTTCCTTACCTTTTATTTCATATTCAGTTATTATATGTATTAGTTCTGTGTATACTCTTTATCATATTCCATTGACCTGTTGGTACCACACTATTTTAAATAATGTAGCTTTATATTACTACCAGGACAATGCAATTTAATGTCTAGTAACAGTAGTTCCTCATCATTACTCCTTTTTTCAAAATTTATTTGCCAAAGTTCATCTTTTATTAATATTAAAGGCAACTAAATGTTCTTGCTTTAACACAACTATAAATGGTTTCTATTTTATATTGTTACTTCATTTTACCTGTTGTTACCTCATCTATAAGTAGTATTCAATGTAGCCATATATCTTTTTTTTTTTTTTTTTTACTAGAGATCATAACTAAAGTTTTATAAAACTTCTAAAACTTCTGACAATGTAATGCATTTCCTTTGGCATAATTGTGATATTACTAATATAGCAACATTCCCAGAAGGTATTAAAGATTTTACGCAATACCTTAAAATTCAGCATCAAAACCAAAGAATGGTATAAGTGCTAGAATTCTGCACAGTTCTGGCTCCAATGTGTCATCACACCAACAAAAAAAGAAGCTATAAAGGTAACTAGCAATGCTTTGAATATACTTCTGCCAAAGTCCCACCATGATAACTTTTTTATTGAAGTTAACTTAAGGAAATTATTAGTTGTAATCTTTCTCTGGCAAATGAAAATCCTGAAAAATAGCAATAAAACAAGATACATGTATTTCAAAAATTACCATGCAGCCACTCCTAGGCATTGTTATTTCTTAGAGCATTAATTTATATTGTTGCTTAAGCCAAAGATCCCTTTAGTCAATCAAAATAGTTTAATAACTTTTTTTTCTCAGAAATCACTTTCTTGTTTTTAAGATATTGGCAAATACTGAAAATTTAATAAAGCATACTAATGTAATTTATAAAATCCATCAACACAGAATATTAATAAATTTCTTGTAGAAAACATTTGAGTATTTAAGCTACCTTCTAAAACTTAGAAATACCCATAAAACATACAACTTCTGAAGATGTAGCAACATTTGTACAGTCCTTTTTTTTAAAGTATCATAATATAAACAGCTCTCAGGTCTGATTTCAACTGATCTATCTTCAAAACATGATATTTGATGGCAAAGAACAGGATCTTTTGAGAGTTCTTGTGTAGTGCTGATCTCTGTGAGGGTGCTGGATTGAACAAAGACAGCCCGCAGAACTTAAAATGTGAACACTTGAAAACACAGGATCATGCAGTACAGGGAATTCTGAAACTTTCCCCCATGCATTTTTTAATGGAAAATTGTCTTTCACAAGATTTTTTTCCTTATTGTCATTTGAGGTGGTGTCTTTCTCTTCTAATGCCCGAGCAAGCATGTAACTAACTTTTCTTTGATGAGCCAGAGCTTCTTCTTTGTCATTCAACTACTTGGACAAAAAATAAAAATATGCCAATTAATCAAAAAATCACAGCATATAGAGCTATAATCAGACTTTTTCTCAGAATGTTCTGTCTTCAATCTGTTAAGTCAGTCAATGTGAATACATTAATTAAATAAGTTAATCTAGCGATACCCAAGTATTATGCTACACATTACTGAGGACTTTTTTTTTTTTTTTTAAGGAGGAACAGAAGTTTCCTTCTGCTGAAACTTTTGTAGGTCATCTGAAGAGAGAGGAAAAACATACACGTGGTGTGTGTGTGTGTGTGTGTGTGTGTGTGTGTGTGTGTAATATCAACATGTAATTACCCCTGCAAGAGAAGGCTGAAGTTCTTTATATGTGAAATTTTTAAAATATATTTATACGTGAATAAATGACTTTAACCCTCTTGTATAGATAAGTATGTTCATATAGCATGAGTCTTTTAGTTTAGTCATATGAAATAGGGATAATGATTCAAGATATAATGTGTGAGAAAGCTGCCTTGTACATTTTAAAAATTCCTGAATTAAGTAAAAGGTCTTGTCATGGACTGTATGTGTAAATGCAGATGACAGAGGTACCTGCAGTTAATTACAGGGAGCCCCCTCTTTTCAGAGGTGAAGCTTTAAACTTGTACAGGAAGAACATGGATGGGAGAAGTGGGAAGAGCATGCAGGGAATTTAAGGAGATGAAGATCAAAACTGGAGGATGGTACCTCAGCTGAGAAAAGGGCATAAAAGGCAAGTACAGAGTACTGAAGAACGGAATTTTTAAAAAAAGAGTTGAATTAATAGGAAACAAAAAGATTAGCTTAACCACAACTTCTAACAAGAGAAAACAAAAACACTGACCAACTCTGTTAGCATCTTAAAGACTTCCTGAGGATTATCCTGGTCTTCAGTCTTCTTAGAACTGTTTTCTGAAGGGAGCATACCCAACAGTTTCTGCCCTAAGGTCTTCTTACTTCCTTGTGATGGTAATCCTAAAACTGAACATGCAAATCAACTGAAACATAAAAACCCTCACTCATATACTTCCAGGAAAAGAGGTAAGTCTGAACCAAGGATAATTCATTTGTAAATCAGTCAAGAGGTGGTTCTCTTCTGGAGAAGTCTGGTGAGTCAGGCATCAGTGTAGTGGGAAGAGAACACAGACTTGAGAGGCAGGATGGCAAACGGAGGTTGAGTTGGTCACAGCGTAAGGACCCAGAGCAGTGCCCTGCCTGCCGCTCTACTCCTTGGCTCCCAGCGATAGCTTCCCTCAAGAGAGCATGCAGCCCACATTACCAGATCATCTCAGTCTTCCAGAGGAAGCAGCAATCCAGATGTGTGTGTGAAGTCTTCCAGTGTTAAATGTCAGCCACTTACCAACATTATTTGACAACACTATGTAGACCCAACAAAACATGTCTGCAGGCCACAAGTGGTCTCTAAACCATGCAAATCCTGCGTTAGAGGAGAAAGACCTGGACTTGAATCCTCATTTAGCCCCGTACTCAGTGACCTTGAGTCTCTGTGCTTTTTTTCTTGAATGAGAATAATAGCCTCCATGCTTCAGGATTGCTGTGTCATTAAATAATAGAGCATAGGGGCTGGGAGAAGGGAGTGGACAGTTAGTGTTTAATGGGTAGTTTCTGTTTGGAAAGATGAAAAAGTTCTGAAGATGGATGGTCTTGATGGGTACACAACAATGTGAATGAAGTCAATGTTATTTAAATATGGTTAAAATGGGGGATGCCTGGGTGCCTTGGTCTCAGCTCAGGTCTTGATCTCATAGCCATGAGTTCAAGTCCTATGCTGGGCATGAAGTCTACTTAAAGTTAAAAATGGTTAAAATGGTAAATTTATGTATATTTTAGCACAATTAAAAAAAAACAAACAAACATGTAGCCCAGGTACTGACCTAATGTTTAAAAGTCCACATCTTGAAATGTGTACACTGATGATGTTCTTTATAGAAAGGATGCAGTTTTATAGCAGAAGGTACCAAAATTGTGGATTTATACAAAGAAAACATCAAGAATGCCTTTGGAATGCTCTGCAAATGGTCTAATGGAAAACTGAGAACAGATAAAAGACAGTTCCCTTTCCACCCAATCCTGATAAACCACAGCCACCGGGGCTCACTCACTGACCTCTTCCTCAAGCAACTTCGACAAAAGGAGAAAAGCCAGACAAGTTGATGTGCTCATTAGCTTTGATGAGTGAATGAATCTGCATCTCTATTTGTAGTCTTAAAAAAAAGAAATATGCTATAACCTATCTCTCAGAACTCGTCTAAGCTGCCATATCAACAAGAAAAGTTAATGTCTTCTAAGATGTTAACCACATACAAGAAACTGACCTATGGCAACATCCTGTCCCTCTTCAGATTACTGAAATCCGTGAATAAAATGAATCAGTCTTGTCACTAAGAAACTGACAAAGAGTAGGGGCACCTGAGTGGCTCAGTCGGTTGAGCTTCCAACTTCGGCTCAGGTCATGATCTCACAGTCCGTGAGTTCAAGCCCCACGTCGGGTTCTGCACTGACAGCTCAGAGCCTGGAGCCTGCTTCAGATTCTGTGTCTCCCTTTCTCTCTCTCTGCCCCTCCCCCACTCATGCTCTGTCTCTGTCTCAGAAATAAATAAACATTAAAAAAAAGAAACTGACAAAGAGCTACTGACACTTGTATGGACTTGTAAAGGCCTTTCGGAGATGAATCAGTTATTTTAAATTCTGCTTCCAGTCTCTTCAGGGCCTTAATGGAAAACAAAGATCAGGAGCTATATCTATCAAATATTTTTAATGGAAAACTTTTTCGAGTTTGTCATTAGCTAAGAAAGGCAGTCGTTCAAGAATATAAAATGAGTATGTATTCAAGTGCTGAAATGAATATTAATCTACCTCTTAGGAAAAACCCATTTTGTCTGTCTAGCACTACCTTTTTGGCCAACTTCCATGCACACAGTGGGTGGTCTTCTGTGCAGATGACAGAATGTGGCAGGCTTTCATAAGATTGTTCTAACCATGCCTTCCCCTTCGTTTTCTTTCTCCCATAACTCTTCTCCTCATCTTCCATCAAAACAAACAAGCAATTAAATTACATTTCCAAAGGGATTTGCCTTCAGTTCACATCACAGAACACCAAGGTTGTGCTTAAAGAGAACACCTTTGAAAATTCGGCAGTCCAGCTCCTATAAAGGGCTTAGCTTAGGACCTACACATTTGTGGTCCTTGAAAGAACTAGATATTAACATTTTCCATCAATTCCTAAAAGACTAAGTATATGGACTATGTTTGCATATTTGCCTGGCAGAATCAACTACATTGAGTTGGACACTAAGGTTATACCTTTGGCCTTTATCAAGGGATTATTATAGATAACAGCCATATAAATGATTTTATATTTATCATAAATGATTATTGGGGATTTAGACATTACATTAGCCAGCTCAGGGATTTTTGTTGTAAGTCTCATGTCAGAAAACCATTTTAGAAATTAATTTCAGGATAGTGTGGAATGCCTCCTTAAGAGTCAGTGTTGAGAGTTAGGGTTTCCTGTGTTGCCCTGACTTCTACCTGATAAACAGTCTAAATACAGAAGTCTTATGATCTGCTTCTATCTACTTTCATAGTTCTTGTTTATCGCTTCCTTTTTTATTTCCCTATATTTTATTTTCCCTCTATTTATATTTTCCCTATATTTTATTTTCACATCACTTGACCTGTCTATTATTAGGAATATGCACTACTTGAGAAAAAATTAAAAATAGGTATCTTATTAAAAGTTTCATTTTTAATATTCTAAGACTCATATTTCCAAAATTCATCTGAACATAAGAAAGATTGGAATTAGGATTATTGGTTTTGACATATTAGAAAATATTTAGAAATACAGTCATCTCAGAATTTCAATATTAAAACATCTAAACCTACAAATTATATAATCGTGACTAATAAAAGATTACAAGTTGGAATTTTAAATTGAAGCAATATGAGTTGCACTGAATAATACTGATGAATAAAAACTGATACTGAACATTTAGAGAAACTAAAATTTCTAAAAAATAACAGCTACTTTGATTTTATTGGATGATCTACTTCCAACTGTCATTTTTATTCTGTTATTCCATTTTTATATATTTTGTTCACACCAGTACAATACTGAAAAATGGCCATGAACTTTTGATAGGTTTGTGAAAAAAACCTAACCCTTGTTTCATTTTTATAAAAGCATTTTATTAATATTTCCAACTTAAGATTTTTCCTCTACTCCTCCATCTCCTTTTAGAATCCTACATTTCAGCAAAGTTTAATTAGACATACTTAATGTTTGGGTTTCACTTTTTTTTTTTAATTTTTTTAAATTAAAAAATCTGAGAGACAGATGGAACATGAACAGGGGAGGGGCAGGGAGGGAGAGAGACACAGAATCCGAAGCAGGCTCCAGGCTCCAAACTGTCAGCACAGAGCTAGATGCTGGTCTCAAACTCACAAGCTGTGAGCTCATGACCTGAGGTGAAGTTAGACGCTTAACTGACTGAGCTACCCAGACACCCGAGTTTCACTATTTTCATTATGACGTCTAGGCAGTTTCCCTTTAATCACCTAGCACTCATAAACTTTCCCCACTAAACACGTTCTTATTTAAATGAGATAGTTGAGGGGCACCTGGGTGGCTCAGTCAGTTAAAGGTCTTTTTTTTTTTTTTTTTTTTTTTTTAATTATCTTTGAGAGAGAGACAGAACACGAGCAGGGGAGGGGCTGAGAGAGAGGGAGACACAGAATCTGAGGCAGGCTCCAGCCTTCGAGCTGTCAGCACAGAGCCCAACACAGGGCTCAAACCCATGAACAGTGAGGTCATGACCAAAGTCAGCACTTAACAGACTGAACCACCCAGGCACCCCATGGCATCTGACTCATGATTTCAGCTCAGGTCATGATCTCACTATTCTTGAGATTGAGCCTTGTGTCCGGCTCTGTGCTGACAGCTTGGAGCCTGCTGGGGATTATCCCTCTCCCTCTTTCTCTGTGCCTCCCTCCCTAACTAGTGTGCACACACACTCTCAAAATAAGTGAACAATTTTTTTTTAAGTAGCTTAAATAAGATAGTTGAGTAGTAGAAAAGATTCTACTGTTTTATGGTTTTGGTGATCCCAATATTTCTTCTGCATATGTAACGTCCAGTGACCCCCTTTCTTCCCATAGTTGCTAAATTTTGTAATAAATCACAACTGTGATACTTTAATTATATTCTCCTTTCATTTAACGGTGCATAGTCAACTTTGATTATAATCAAAAACAACTAAAATTGTACCTGATTATTGCCATTATAATTCATATTTACCATCCTCCTTAAGGTGCTTCCAATTTATCCATTTTGTTGCTTTTTTACACATTTTATCCATTTGTGTCAATCTTAGTGCCTGGTCATTTTTCCTCATTAATTGTTGCTCAAATGCAATTCTGAATGCATCTGCCATTATGTAAGCTTCTTCTTTACTCTTCTGCAAAAGTCCCAACTAGTTTTGAAAGAAAGTTTGACAGGTGTCATATGCAAAACTAGAACAATTCTTGCCTGAATGCTGAGTAACATTAGCAAATGTAGTCTCCTGCCTAGCATGTATCTGTCAGTCTGATCTATTTCATGTGCTTAAACTAATTAGTACTTGCTGATTCCCCTCTACAGTAGCTGCCCACTCTGAACTAGATTACCAGAAATTTCCTTCCTGGTGCCCGATCATTCCTTGTTAATCCACTTCTTGGACCTTACCTCATTACCACAGAAAGGCCTTGTGTGTGTCCTGCCCAACAAGTAAGAAGGGAGGATGCCAAAGGCTGCATTTCCATTCTGCCTTGGGCCAGTCTAGACAGTATCACTGAAAATAATTATGAGTGTCACCTTTTAGATACGTGCCATAACTGACCCTAACTGATCTTTGTAATCTTATGCTTGTCTTAATGAACTGCTAATTTTTAGCTGTTATTTTTCCTATGTCTGAAGACTTGAAATTCCATACCTTCAATAAAGGTAAAATATTTTTTTAATTATGGTCCATGTTTGTATTTGTTATTATAATTAACTATAATGGCAGCTGTCATTTAAGTGCCAGCACCTGCATGGTGCAGTGCTAAACATTAAATGTCTGCCTCTTCTATTTCCGCAAAACAGCCCAATAACTAGTTATTATTCTCTGTTTTAACATATGTGTCCAAACCCACACACGTAGAAAATACTAGAGCTATGACTCAAACCTAGGTCTGGCTGGTACAAAGGTCCCTTCAGTGTACCTTGCTGTTTTTCTGCTAAGCTTCATGTTAATCTCCCCATTTATCAGTGTTGTGGATCCTAGTGATTTTAAGCATGAGCTTTTTCCTCTAATTATAAATAGAGTAATTTGGAGACCATTTATAGAGAAAAGAAACATAAACTTAGGAAATATTAACTATAAACTTAGGCAAACAACTTTATGTTGCCATAGTATCATGCCAAGTACTATTTGTATTTTGGAACCATGTAAATAAAATCGAGTTTGTATGTTAATTCTATCACATAAAAGTAAGCCTAAGTTCCACAGCCAGTGACTACTAAAAGGAAGCTAATTATTGCAGATATTTCCCTTCTATTAATAGAGAAAAAAAAAGCTTTTAGTGTTTTGATAATATGGTACTTACCTCCTGTTTGAGCTTAAGAAGCATTTTCCGAGCCGATGCCGCCATTTTGGCACAAGCACAGGGACTCCCTCCGGGACCATGGCAAAGGCAGGCTCCGAGGACAGCAAGCTTTAAACCCGAAAACATTACTCCCATTACTGAGGGTCGCACTACCTAGCTGCACACAAACGCAAGGGCACTTACACACATGCACATTTATATTCGAGCATGCAATTCAAAGAAATTGGAAAGAGAAACAAAAATAGAAGAAAATTGACAGGCAGATTTCAGGATCCAACCACAAATGAAGAAAGAATGTTACTACTTGGAACAAATCCATAAAGGAGTTCTACCTTCTTTTCTTTTTCCAAAACTTCTAAATTGGCACCAGTTTCTATGATCTGAATCCCTGCCAGGAACTTGAAGTAATATTAAAATCTACCTTGTCGATTTGTGAATGAGCTTAGCCTGGCTGCCCAGCATTTACTCCTGCCAGCTCCCGCCAGGGAGAGGTGCATGCTTAAAAATGATGAATGAATTTTAATATGTCAGGAAAATAATCATCCCTCCATTTCTAAAAAAATACTTGTGATTGTGTCATGTGAGACACAGCTAACACAGCTTATGCTAAAACTATAAAAATAAGAAATGGGGCAGGAAGTGGCCAGCACATGTCCTAGTGTACCAGAATGTAATGCATGGTACCAGTAAGGTTGAGGAACTGTCCTGGGGAAACCAATGGGCCTCTCTTACCCTCAGCCTCAAATTGCTAAGTATAGTGCTATTCTAGAACATGTCGCAGACGGTGACGGGGAAAAGGAAAGTAGAAAATCTCCCTCTTGTTCATCTTTCATACCTGCCTACCTACCTCAAAACCTGAAACCTCTGTAAAACCACATTTATCACGGCACTTGTGTTCCTGAGCTGCCATCTGCTGTTTGATCTCCAGCATGGCGAGGGCCTCCAAATACTGTCGATTTAAAACTAGGAAGGGCCAAAGAAGAGAGTGTTAGTTATGCAGTCTGACTCCGGCCTCACCTAAGCTACTGGTTACACCAACATCATACACTCACTTCTTACAAGCAGTGCATATGTAGACATTGCCTACCAGAACTGCACAGCCAGAAAATCTGATAAAATAGTGGGTATCAAACGAGATAACAGATACTTAACATTGCATGAAATGTTACTGTATTTAATGTGGAAGTGTCCAAAGTCTGGTCTTCATTTGCTCAAAGAAAATTTGTAGGATTTTCAAAGAACATACAAATGCAAATTATTTGCACTTGCTAGATCTTGAGACCACCAGATAGTGAGATCTCATGCATTAATGTCAAATGGACCAGCTATCCAAACTCTATTAGACTTCTATTATGAGTTTTCACAAGTTCTCAACCATTTTTAACAAGAGCGGTCCTACTATATCCTGGAACAGAAAATCGTGACTTCTCCCCGACTTCTTGCAGAGTGAGGTGGTAGAGAGGGAGTGGATGTGGTTATAGGCTGCTGCTTTCCTGAACTAACCTAACACAGGTGAAATCTCCCATCTGCTCTAATCACAGGTATGGAGAAGCACCATTTTCTCTGTGCAGTTCCCACCCAGGAGCTCTGCCACTATTCACTTACTAGACTACAGAAAGTGCCCCTCTCAGGCCCATGACCTGATTTAGAACTTTGTCTCCTTCAAGCCACTACTTTAAAACAGTTTCTGCTAAGAAGGAAAAAACAACACATCTCTTAAAAATTATATAAAAAGTTGATGCCATCTTAATATTCTTAAAACATCTTGGAGGCGCCTGGGTGGCTCACTCGGTTAAGCGTACGACTTCAGCTCAGGTCATGATCTCATGGTTCGTGGGATCAAGTCCCACCTTGGGGTGTGCACTGACATTGCAGAGCCTGCCTGGGATTCTCTCTCTCTCTCTCTCTCTCTCTCAAAATAAATCAATAAACTTAAGAAATATATTCTTAAGATACCTTAATATTCTTTTATTAACTTTTGTCATAAGGTGACTTATTACATAAGGGGTGTGTGTGTACACACATATAGGTAAAAACTTTCAAGTCTGTAGTCAGTATCTTGAAAAAGCAAGAGTGCTAGTATTAGCCTTAATACGATTAGAATACATTCCTACTAATGTCCCCCCCCAAAAACATGTACTTAGGTTTCTCAAATATGAGGTGCTCTGCCATTTTGTTTTACACTGAGTAGAAAAACAAAAGGGTAACCATAATGATGCATTTCTTGGAAGTACGTTACTTCTAAATAATAGCACTTTGTCTATTGATACGTATGTTCTTAACATAGGACACTAAAACTGATATTTTAACATATTCTTAAGCAATCATCAAAATAATGCTCTTCACTTACGTGCATTTTCCGACTTCAGCATTTTAATTTCTTCTGTTTTCACATTCAGAGTTTCCTTGAGGACTGCATTTTCACAGTTTAGCCTGGAAAAAAAGTACCCTCCAAATAACTAAAACATTAACATTTCATTGTTTTTGTTGTTTTAAATTTTTTGATGTTTTTATTTATTTTTGAGACAGGGAGAGACAGAGCATGAGCAGGGGAGGGGCAGAGAGAGAGGGAGACACAGAATCCGAAGCAGGCTCCAGGCTCTGAGCTGTCAGCACAGAGCCCGACGCAGGGCTCGAACTCATGGACTGAGATCATGACCTGAGCTGAAGTCGGACGCTCAACCGACTGAGCCACCCAGGCACCCCTAACATTTCATTGTTGAATGAGAATATTTGTATCCCATAATCAGAAAACAAAAACCCAGATAAAATTTTTCCTACTTCAAAACAAGCTAGAACTTATATGTGTCACAAAACAAAAACAATTTAGAGCGTGGTAAAATTCTGGACATACTCTTAACCCTTATGTATACTCATCTGAGAAAGAATCAGAAGTATCTCAAATTAAAAAATAAAAAATAATAAGGAGGGGGGCTGCTGGCTCAGTAGAGCATGCGACTCTTGATCTCAGGGTCATGAGTTCAAGCCTCACATTTGGTGTGGAACCTACTTAAAATAAAAATTTAGGGGCGCCTAGGTGGTTCAGTTGAGTGTCTGACTCGTGATTTCGGCTCAGGTCATGATCTCACAGTTCTTGAGATTGGGCCCTGCATCAGGTTCTGCGCAGGCAGTGCTGAGCCTGCTTGGGATTCTCTCCCTCTCTCTCTGCCCCTCTCTTGCTCATGCTTTGCTGTCTGGTTCACTCTCTTTTTGTGCAGACTTCATAATAAAACCTCTTTTGCTAGTTCTGCTTAATTGAAGAATATCCTAAAAGGCAGTCTACTGACAGGTGCAAATCTGGGTGTTTGAATCAGAATTTTCTGGATTCTGTGCCACGAAAACAAAATACAAAAACTAAGACAACACTATTAAATTGGCATAAATTAAGATTTGTGACTTTCTCTTGAGGAGGCACTTTTATGCATTGCTAGTAGGAATGCAAAGTGGTACAAACCTTACAGACAAGAATTTGATAACATCTAATAAATCTACATATGAATTGAACTTTTGACCCAGCAATTCTAAGAATTTACATCAGAAGTACATCTCCCAACAACACAAAAATATATATTTCAAAGCTGTTTACTGAAGCACTGTTTACAACCGCAAGATACTGGAAACAATCTAAGTGCCTATATATGGGAGAATAGTTGAGTACACTATGGCACATCCACACAATGGAGTGGTTTCCTGGATGTATTGTTAAAAAGGAAAAACAGTGCAAAAGAATATGTACAGTCAGCTGTTCTTTGGTGTAAGAAAGAAGGAGAAATAAGAAAACAAACATATCTGCCAATTTGTGCAAACAGAAACAGAGGAATGATAAATCAGAAAACAGTAACTGGTTATCTATATAGATAGTGAGGGGAAGGAAAGATGGCAGGTTGGGAATGGGGTAGGGGCCCTGGGGGGAGAATGACATTTCTGAGTATACCTCAGAATAGTTCTGACTTTTGGAAGCATGTCAGTGTTTTATAAGATCAAAAATAGATCAGACGAGTAAATAAATCAACAAGGATGACGAAACAACTCTAAAACAGAATATAGATAAAAACAAATGAACTTAAATGAATTGTATAACCACAGAAAGAGAAAAAAAACTAAAGTCAGTTTTGAACACTTGTTTTGACTGGATCCCCTCAGGCGAGAAACAAAACTGCAAACAAATATTGAACTCTAGTTAGTAGGTTTGATTTTGCAATGGTGTGTATTAGCAATTCTAAAGCTACTTTCTGCATATTCTGTCACAACAAATAAGTAAACATTGGGTGAAAAGAGCCAGGTTTCTCACTGGAAGTTACAAATATGGAAATGAGCAAGGCTCAAATGCACCCTGGGGTGGTGGGTTGCAGTTGAAGATATGGGTGTGAACTCAAGGGTTCTGAACAGAGAGCGATGAAGAGGTAGATGTATATGTCAGTGTGTGCGTGTGCATTTCCAGTCGTCCTCTCAGAGGACCTCTTAGCAATGACTTCCAGTAGCCATAAGCACACCTAGCACTAAGATCTTGATTTCTAAACACCATTCCCCGCTAAAAGGAACCAGGAATCCTTGGAAAGATGCCAATATTGTAAGCATAGTGGCCTATTACCTCTTGTACCAGAAAGCAAGAAAGTGCTCCAACAATAACAGGGAGGTGTCATAAAGCCACAGGAGCCAGCTTGAAGGGGCTCCCATTGACTGAAGTTGGAAAACTGTATGCAAAAAAGAAATTATGATAGTAACCCATTGAATAATGCAAGAATTCATGAATCCATTTTGGTATAAACAAATGGGGGAGGAAAAAAGCTCTTAAAATGCCAGCAAATGAATATAGAAGGAATAACAGAAACCGTCATAGTAATGACTGCTTCAGGCAGACTAAGCAGTGGATGTAAAACTAGTGGGTGAAAATCCGATAAATCACATAATCTCACAGCATCTCCCCACAAGATGCTTACTAACCAGAAGGGGGAAAATAATGGCTTTATAGTGGAAAATGAGGGCAGATACCACCCCTTAACCAAATAGTCAATATTCACATGCGAGGAACGGGACAAATCCACATTGCAGGCTCCCTGATATGATGCACTAATAACACATTGTTTCAGTAGTAATAGTGCTCCAAATGCATAACCTGAATCGAATTCAGAAACATCAGACATCTCCAATGTAGTATATTCTATAACCACCCTGTCCTCTTCAAAAAATGTCAAGGACAAAGAAGCACTGATAAATGTTCCAGATGTTTTCCCCTTCCTTCGCCCTCCCTTACTCCTCATAGCTGTTTCAGATTAAAGGGGACGGAAGTTTAGATATGACAACCAAATGCAATGCGTGATTCTGGACTGGATCCTAGAACACAGGAATTTTTTTTCTTTTGATATAAGGGTATGTATTACTAGGATAATTAGCAAATCTAAATAAGGGCTGTAGGTTAAACAAGAATATTAGGAGGCACCTGAGTGGCTCAGTCAGTTGAACCTGGTTCAACTCAGCTCAGCTTGGTTTCAGCTCAGGTCATGATCTCAGGGCTTCGTGGATTCAGACCCCTCCATCAGGCTCTGTGCTGGCGGCACAGAACCTACTTGGGATTCTCTCTCTCTCTCTCTCTCTCTCTCTCTCTCTCTCTGTCCCTCCCTCACTCTGTCTCTCTCAAATAAACTTTAAAAAAATAGAGTATTAGGTTAATGTCTTAATTTTGATCATTTTACTATGGTTATGACAGAGTTATGTCCCTTTTAATTTTTATTTATTTCTTTAAGTTATTTTGAGAGAGAGAACATGGGCAGGGAAAGGGCAGAGAGAGATGGAGAGAGAGGATATCAAGCAGGCTCCTAGCAATCAGCACAGAGCCCGACAAAGGACTCAAACTCACGAACTGGGAGGTCATGACCCCACCTGACAACAAGAGTCAGACGCTTAAACGACTGAGCTACCCAAGCGCCCGAGTATGTCCCTTTTTAAAAAACACAAACTGAAGTATTTAGAATAATGAGGCCTTATATGCAGCTTACTCTTAAATGGCTCAGATATCTATCTGTATCCACATATGTAACTATAAAGAAGACAGAATGTTAAAGCAAATGTGGTAAAGAGTTCTACTTTGGAGAATCTTGAAGATATACAGGATTTCTTTGTACTATTCTTGCAACTTTTCTATACATGTTCAGTTATCTCAGACTGAAAGTTAATAATAAATTAAAAATTAGGTATTAAAGCCATCTATAATCCCAGATACCAAATCAGTTTATCAGTGACTGACTTTATAATATGTGTATGTTATAATTTAAAGTTACTAAATAGAGGCGCCTGTGGCTCAGTCAGTTAAGCGTCTGACTTCGGCTCGGGTTGTGATCTTGCAGCTCGTGGGTTCGAGCCCTGCGTCGGGCTCTGTGCTACCAGCTCAGAGCCTGGGGCCTATTTATGATTCTGTGTCTCCTTCTCTCTCTGTTCCTCCCCTGCTCATGCTCTGTTGCTCTCTCTCTCAAAAATAAAGATTTAAAAAAATTAAAAAATAAAGTTACTAAATAAATTCATACTAATAAAAATTGCTTAAAAGATATATGAAAAACAAATGCCAATGATAAAATAACTTGGAAAACATGGCTCTTACATTGCTTTTTATTTTTTTATGTTTATTTTTTGAGAGAGAAAGAGAGAGCAAGCTGGGGAGGGGCAGATATAAAGGGAGAGAGAGATCCCAAGCAGGCTCCATGCTATCAGGAGAGGGCCTGACACAGGCAGGGCTCGAACCCATGAACAGTGAGATTATGACCTTAGCCAAATCCAAGAGTCAGACGCTTAACCAACTGAGCCACCCAGCACCCCTAAAATTTGTTGTTGTTGTTGTTTTTGTTTTTTTTAAGAGGGAGAGAGAGAGAGGGAGCAAATAAGTGAGGGGCACAAGGAAAGACAGAGACAGAGAGGTAGAACTCACCTAATGTGGGACTCAAACCCACCAACCAGGAGATCATGACCTGAGCCAAAGTCAGATGCTTAACAACCGAGCCATCCAGGTGCCCTAGAGTTTTTTTATTTTTTAATTTATTTTTAAATTTTTTTTAACATTTATTCATTTTTTTTGAGAGACAGAGACAGAATGTGAGCAGTAGAGGGACAGAGAGAGGGGGAGACAGAATCTGAAGCAGGCTCCAGGCACAGAGCCCAACATGGGGCTCAAATTCACAAACCATGAGATCATGAGCTGAGCTGAAGTTGGTCACTTAACCGACACCCAGGCACCCCAAGTTTTTTTTATATTTTATTTTATTTATTTTATTTTTTATTTTATTGCCTAGCATTTTTTTTAATTTTATTTTTTTTTAATTTATACCCAAATTAGTTAGCATATAGTGCAACAATGATTTCAGGAGTAGATTCCTTAATGCCCCTTACCCATTTAGCCCATCCCCCCTCCAGTAACCCTCTGTTTGTTCTCTATATTTATGAGTCTCTTCTGTTTTGTCCCCCTCCCTGTTTTTATATTATTTTTGTTTCCCTTCCCTTAGGTTCATCTGTTTTGTCTCTAAAAGTCCTCATATGAGTGAAGTCATATGATATTTGTCTTTGACTAATTTCACTTAGCTTAATACCCTCCAGTTCCATCCACGTAGTTGCAAATGGAAATTTTTTTTTTTTTATTTTTAACATTTATTTTTGAGAGAGAGAGACAGAGTATGAGTGGGGGAGGAACAGAGAGAGAGGGAGACACAGAATCCAAACCAGGCTCCAGGCCCTGAGCTGTCAGCATAGAGCCTGATGTGGGGCTTGAACCCACAAACTGCAAGATCATGACCTGAGCAGAAGTTGTGCACCTAACTAACTGGCTGAGCCACCCAGGTGCCCCTTTTTATTTTTAATGTTTATTTAATTTTGAGAGGGAGAGCACGCCCGTGCAAGCGGAAGAGGGGTAGAGAGAGGCGGACAAAGGATCCAAAGTGGACTCTGGGCTGACAGTAGAAAGCCCAATGCGGGGCTTGAACTCATGAAATGTGAGATCGTGACCTGAGTCGAAGTCAGATGCTTAACTGACTGAGCCACACAGGCGCCCCTAAAGTTTTTTTTTTCTTTAAGTTTATTTTGTGAGAGAGAACGCGTGCAAGCTTGAGCAGAATAGCAGAGCAGGGGTGGATGTGGGAGGCGGGGAGGGGAGGAATTCCAAGCAGCGGGATCTCCAGTCTCACAGTGTAGAGCCTGATGTGGGGCTCGAACTCCCAAACAGTGAGATCATGACCTAAGCCACAATCGAGGGTTGGACGCTTAACAGAATGAGCCACCGAGGTGCCCCTTATATTGCTTTTTAAAATACAGTTTATAGGGGAACCCGGCTGGCTGGCTCAGTTGGTAGTGAGTGCATGCAACTCTTGACCTCAGGGTTGTGAGTTCAAACCCTACTGTGGGCATTAAGCCCAATAAAATATAGTTTATTTATATTATATAAAAAGATAATACTAACAGAAAAATATGGAACAGTGAAGTGGATAAGCAGTAAGAATTTTATAATATTCACAGTTAGCTCAGAGAAGGAGAAAAGAAAGCCTAAGCTACATTTAAATTATACACACTTTATGGGGTGCCTGGCTGGCTCCGTCGAAAGAGCATGTAACTCTTGATCTTGTGGTCATGAGTTCAAGCTCCACATGGGGATTAGAGATTATTTAAATATTAAAACAATAAAAATGTAAGTAAATAAATTATACACACTTTAGAAATTTCCAAAGAAAAAGTACAGAATAAAAATATACAAACCTGTCATATTTTTGGGCCCATGATTCTTCTATATTTTTAAATCTATTCTGATCAAATTCTATTTCCCATTGCAAGGCATTTATTTCCTATAGAAAGAAAATAGGACTTTTCTTGGAAAATTACTACAAATAAATCATTTCAGGACATTGTAAATAGCTGAAATAAATCATTTAATCATTTAACAAATAGGTTAAAGAGAAACTAATTATTCAAAAAGAGTTTATGACATTTAAAAACACGTACAACATGCCTCTTTAGCACTCAAGAAGAGCTTTGCCAAAGCTTACTTACTATGAGAAAAATTTCACATTGTTTAGCTTCAAAATTTGCTTCTCAGAACCTAGATTCCTCATCACCCCTACCCCCAACCTATACAGACCCAGCAACAAAATCCATTCCTGGGAGTGTGAGCCCAGGACACTCCCATTGAGGGAGGGTTCAGGAGAAACAGAACAAGACCTTCCAAGATGACTCCTTACTACTATTTTCATGACAATGAGGTGGTCAGAAAGAGGCAGGCTCTGCCAAGCAAGCAGAGAAGGAGCAAAAGAAAAGAAAATTTATAGTAAGTGTCAAGCTTCCTACTACCTTAAAATGAGGAAATAAAAGAAATCTTAATTGTTTGCCCATGTAACAATATGTTTTGGATTGTAAGTTCCAAAAGGGACGGGACTGTATAAAAAAGCACAACAAACAGACATCCATTAGTCTTGTGGTTTTTAAAGGAAATGCTATTTGAAAGCTTGGTAGTTTGAACAAGTCTACACTAAAAGTGGCAAATACCTTCTCCAAGGATCTCTTTTGTTCCATAGTTTTTTGAAGCATCACTTGAGTATGACTTGTGGCTTTGCCAAATATTGCCTAAGAAAAATAAAAATCATACCAGTATACATTAAATTTTTCATCACTCCTTTATGCACAGTAAGGTTCACATTTTTATTCTAAGACAGTAGAAAACCAGAGAATTTCCACAGAGACCACCTTTTATGGAGAATTTGATAGTTCAAAAGTCAGCAGATCTTCGCTCGGCTATCCTGATGAATAGAGTGAATGAATGAATGAACTTTCCACACAAAGACTGGTACGTGAACAAATAGAGCAATGTTACTCATAACAGCCCCAAAGAGGAAACAATGTAAGTGCCCATTAACTGGTGAATGGATACACAAAATGTGGTATATCTACACAATGGAATATTATTAGGCAATAAAAAGGAAGAAAATACTGACACGTGCTACACCATGCAGGAGCCTCAAAAACATGTTAACTAAAAGAATCCAGACACATGTCGTATCGTTCCATTCATATGAAATAGAAAAGACAAATCCAAAAGACAGTAAGATGACTGGTTGTCTAAGGTTGGGGATGGGAATGGGGAGGGACTGCTAATGGATTAGAGGTTCCTTCTGGGGAATACTGGGGAAATGTTCTAGAATTAGACTGGTTAGTCTAATTAGAGATGGTTATCCAACTCCAGTAAGGATAAATTGTATGCTGAAAACAAGTGAAATTTATGGTATATAAATTTTACCTCAGTAAAAGTTTTAAAAAAATCTACGCCTTCAAAAAAGCTATTTTAAGCACAGATGCTTTTGTTTTAAAAGATAAAATCATACTACCTAAAAATTTAAAAATAACTTCTTACCATGCTTTGAAGAATTTTCAGTGCTTCTTCTTTACCCTCAAGTTGTCTCTGAGACGCCTCAAGTTCAGTTTTTAAAATTTCTACCTCCTAAAGAGAGAAGTAAGATTAGTCTACCCATCTGCAAGATGTGCAACCCCAAATGTGGATAGTTTACATGTAAGCTCAGTGTGCACTGACTCTAAGCACTTTGACCTTATAAAAGAGGTTTGAAATTCCTCCACTGTTCATAAGTGGCCCAGGCAGGCTTTACACTGAGACTCTTACTATCCAGTTGTAAGTAAAAGTCCAAATCTTTTGCTTTTATCCTTCTAGACCACACAGCTAATAATCTGAAAAAAATCTTTAGAGCACAAAAATAAGCACATGATCATCCACAAAGCTATAGTAGCTATTATCGGTTGAACTGTCCTCCCCACCAAGTAAAGATATGCCCAAATCCTAACTCCTGGTACTATGAATGTGACCTTATTTGGACACAGGGTTTTTGCAGATATAATCAGGTTAAAATGAGGTTATACTGGATTATATAGGCCTCAATCCAATGACTGGTGTCTTAAGACGAGGGAAATGTGGGCACAGACACAAAGGGGAGAAGGCCACGTGACAGTAGAGGCAGAGACTGGAGTGAAGTGGCTATGAGCCATGGAATGCCAAGACTGACAGGGGCAACCTCCAGAAGCTAGGAAGAGGCAAAGAAGATTCTCCTCTAGACCTTCCAGAGGGAACATGGCCAGCTGACATCTTGATTTCAGATTGCTAGCCTCTAGATCTGAGAACAAATCTCTGTTGTTTTAGCCACCTATTTATGGTGCTTTGTTACAGCAGCCCTAGAAAACGAAAATGGTAGCTTTCACCAGAAGTCACACACACACACACACACACACACACACACACACACACACACACACTAAGATGGGCTTCCTCCTTCCCAAAAGACAGGCACCCTGCATAGAAATTCCTACTGCCAGCAGGGCCTCAGAGCACCAAGAATACTTTCTGGTCTTCTGATTTCAAAGAGGTTAAAATAAGTCAGCTTATTTCAAGCCTCACGCACAGGGAAGACAGATGGAAGCAAGTTTATAACTGTTCTCTCCAGGAGCAGATTAGAGAAGTCATGAAAGATTAGGGGTGAGAAGTGAATTGGAGGGCATGTTTACGTAAAAAGCTTTCTTGAGAGATGAGGATAAGAAACAGGAGGCCAGTTGAAAGTTACGAGCTTTACACTGTGGCTCATGCAGAATATGTGGAAAGCCAACATTGCCTTCCATACAATTTTAGCATTACTTAAAATATCCATCAGTGGGCTATATTCTCATGAGAATTTTTTTTTAATGTTTATTTAGTTTTGAGAGAGTGTGTGAGAGGGGCAGAGAGAGAAGGAGACACAGAATCCAAACAGGCTCCAGGCTCTGAGCTGTCAGCACAGAGCCTGACGCAGGGCTTGAACTCATGAACTGTGAGATGATGACCTGAGCTGAAGTCAGACACTGAACCGACTGAGCCACCCAAGTGCCTCATGAGAATTTTTATAGAAGCCACAGACTTTATAGAAGTCCTATAGAGGACTTACCTCTAAAGTATCATGAAGACGTTGCTTTAATTCGACATTTGACAATTCTGAATTAGAATCTATTAAGGGAGAAAAAAAACACTTCAATATATTCTTTAACTAGAATACAGCACATCTGTTTATAAAATATCAAATGCAGCTTTGTGCCAAGAGGAAAGAACTGTAACAAACCAAATAATGGTAAAAATAGGTAGCTTAAAACATTTCACAAATGAAAAGACACATACTTTTGAATAAAAAGACTTTAAAAAAAGGAGTCTCTACTAAACTGTTGTTAACTAATTGGTTAATTATTACATGCAAAACAGTACTTAAAAACATGAATGTTGGTGAGTGAAATAAATTTTGGTGTTTGGCTTAAGTTTGATCAATACAGTGATATGAATATCTAAGAAATAACCTGAATTTAATTTCTTTCCAAGGAGAATGACTAGAAGTCTCCTGTAACTTCAATTATTCTCTCCTTAATGTGATCAATTGACACATTAAACTGAGCTTCCCAGGAGCTTCATTTTCATTGTGGTCTCACTGGCAATAGAAAAACATTAAAGTGGTAAATTACAAGCAAGAAGATTAAGAAGAAGTAAAAGGAAGAAAAGATTTTTTAGAAAGAGTATTTTGAGGGACATTAAAAACTTCTCGAAACAATTTTTTTCTTTGCTGTTCTGAACTTTCACTATGGTGGTTTCCAACGCAAAACCTAAATCTTGGTTTTACTCTGATGACAGGGGCTCCAAGAAGGGACCAGTGACACTGGTTTGGCAATGACATGTTGCGTTGTAGTAATCCTTGTGGTAGGCAGAGCAAGGGCCCTAAAGATGCCCACATCTTAATCCCCAGAACCTGGACAGACATGGCAAAAGGGACTTTTCGGTGTAATTAAATTAAGGACTGGATTAAATTAATTACCTGGATTATCCAGGTGACCCACTGTACTCACAAGGGTCCTTATAAGTGAAACAGGGAGGCAGGAGAGTCAGTGTCAGGGTGAAGCAGTATGAGAAAGACTTGAACAGCCATTGCTGCCTTTGAAGATGGAGGATGGCGGCCATGGGCCAAGGAATGCAGGCGAGCTCTAGAAGCTGGAAAAGGCACAGGAATGGATTCTCCCCTAGAGTCTCCAGAAGGAATGCAGCCTTGCCAACAACTTGGTTTTAGCCCAGTAAAACCCATTTTGGACTTCTGACCTATGGAACTGTAAGATAATAAATTTGTGTTAAAAATTTTAAGGCATTAAATTTGTGGTGACTTGGAAATGACCTATTAGCAATAAGAAACCAATACAATATCCTTACCTAGGACCAGGCTAATTTGAGATAAAAGTCTGTAACCCAACAACACAGGAGCTCATAGTTTTACTGTTACATATTTATATCCCAGTGGTTTCCTCATATTTTTATAAAGGTATTTTAGCATCATGTACTGTTTTCAACATCTTGCTTGCAAAGCAGAACCCATCCTCTATACGTGATGAGGAATTAAAAGAATAATATATAAATAATCCCATGCTAATTTCAAGAAGGATTCTGAAAGATGGTGATAAAATCCCCATCTGCTACATGCTTTTGGCAAATCTAAAACCATGTTTC
The DNA here is from genome assembly GCF_016509475.1 of Prionailurus bengalensis. Lineage (NCBI taxonomy): Eukaryota > Metazoa > Chordata > Mammalia > Carnivora > Felidae > Prionailurus > Prionailurus bengalensis. The sequence continues at coordinate 136,602,729 of NC_057343.1, forward strand.
TTACATTATTTTCATGTTGTTCTAATTTGTGTCTGTTCCACTCTAGTGGGGGAAGTTTTACAACATGGATTACAAAAGATTCAGCCAGATAAAAGCTGTGCCACCATGTAGGCATGGAGTCACCCCTGGACTCCCAGCCATTTTGGAGTTGTAACATTCTATCACAATGTGATTCTGAATTTTGTTCTTTCCTTAATAAATGGCATAATTGATTTTGGGTTATGATAAATTATGATTCATTTTTTGAGGGGCACCTGGCTGGCTCAGTCAATGGAGTATGCAACGCTTGATCTCAGGGTTAGGAGTTCAAGCCCCACATTGGGTATAAAAGTTACTTTTAAAAAAGATTAATTTTTAGAGGGAGGATTTCATGACATTCCTAAAATAACCAGAAGCATACATGTTCTGCCTGGAATACTCCTTCCCCAGATAAGTACCAGGCTTGGGCATCAGTTCACTCCAGTGTTCAAAAGCCACCTCCTTAGAGAGGTGACCCTGGCCTGACCCTTGCCTGAAATAGCATGCTGCGGCCCCTCCAGATACTCACCATGCCTGCATTTAACTACTGGGAGATTTATTTTTTCTCTCCTCTACTAGAATGTGAACTGTAACATGGAGACTATTTTGTTCACTAATGTTGTTCCCAGAGCCTAGAACTGCCCCTGGCACCTAACAGGTGCCAAATAAATACTTGAATAAGAAAAAAATACTTGAATAAGAAAAAAAAAAAAAAAAGATAACACACACCACTAAATCACACACCCACAAAAGCAAGGTAGGTAATCACTGATAGCACTAACATATCTGTATTAATGCAGAATAACTACTGTAGTTCACAATTTGTGCAATACTTGGAAATGAAAACATGAGTTACTTTTGTACTATCACCAATCCCAAGAGGTGAATAAAGATGAATTCTCAAAATCCACTACAGTGACCTATTGTCATGTGTTGAAATCCACAGGGGAGAAGAAGGAGGGAGAGGGATCGAGGCATTTTTACCAGTGCTACTTTGTCGTCTGTGGTGGGAAGTGCTGGACTCTTCAGGGTGTGTATCCTGGGAGCTCTTATGCCTGGAATACTGAAAAATGGCACCACTTCTTTCTTCCCTCGTTCCTGGAAAGGGGGGAGGGCTAAAGTTCTTTCCATCCGATCTTTTTCTAGATGTAGACAGATGTGAAACTTGCACTTCATAAATACTGCTGGGCCTTCTCCCGAGGCCATACCCTAAGTCGCCTTCTGCCATGTCATCGTCCTCAGTTTCCCAGGTCGGCACCTCTGCCTCACTCGGCGGCCTCACCACCCTGCTCATCAGCCAGATGCCGTATTTAACATAAGGAAAAACAGGGTATCTGTGGTTAAGAGAAACAATTTAAAAACCATCAGTATAATAAAGTTGGGGTTTCGAGGGGAGAAAAGTTTCTTTCTCTATTATACAGGCACGACTATCCCAGCGATGCATCAGCACACAAACATCTCTTGCAATCCGGTTCAAGATGTTTAACATTTAAGGACTTTTTAGGTAGGAAATGATCAGCCTCTTATTTCAAAGACTGCAGTGAATTGTAAGGAAGCAGGAAAACCTTTTACTGAATCCAGTAATCTACTGATCAGGATAAAGCAAATCAGACTTTGCCAAGGAAAGAGAAAGGGTTTGTTTTTCACCAGCCTAGGAGCTACGTGAAATTCAGGGAATCCCTGCAAAACGGAACTTGCAGGGAGTACATAGAGCACCCTGCCCCTGTCCCTTCATGGCCTTGCGTGCACTTCAGGTGCTCATGGCTCTTACAGCCTGTCCTGTAGCCCTCTGTACTATGGGAACATCTTCTGTTTTTCTGCAGACACAGCAGGGTTTTTGTACCTGAGACGATGATAGGTGGGAAGGAAGTACCCCCTCTCTTTCTTTATCAGACTGTGTGTTCAAGGCCCTCCACTGTTTTCACAACACAGCATAGAAGTCAAAGTCCTTTCGATGGCTCGCCTCTGACTGCATGCCCTCCTAGGCTGGCCACCCTGGCTGGCTTCCCCAGCGTTCCTGGCACAGAGCTGGGGTTCCCTCTGGCTGGAACACTCTTCCCCAGACAGTTGCTCAACTGGTTCCTCACCTCCTATGGGTCTTTCCTTCAGTGACACCTCAGTGACTGACACCAGATCTAAAATTGCAAACTCCTCCTCCTCCTCCTTCCCTAATTTATTTTTCCCCTAGCACTTAGGGCCTTCTAACATACCCCTCCATATTTTAGTCATTTTTCAAGTCACACCATGAAAGGCAGGAGGTAGTACAAAAGTGGGAGCCTAGCAAAGCCAAAGGTGATTCTGCCCTGCCTATGATGCCTCTCAAAAGGCCGAGCGACCTAAAACTTTTCCTCTGCCAGAGCCCAAACCTGCTTAAGATGGCCCAAAGTGGAAAGTAAGGTCCATCACTGGGATCATCACTGCATTCCCAATGCTGAAAACAGTATCTGAGACGTAATCAGAGCTCAATAAATACTTTTTAAATAAGGTGAATGAAGGAATAAACAAATTCCCTTCCTGTAGGGCAGAAAAATAGTCACCTCGGCAAGACTCCAACCTAAATACTGGGAAGCTAACTGCCTGCCCTTCTTCCCAAAGGAAAACATTCCAGATAAAAATGCCTTACAGAGAAATTACCACCACTGAGCCCTCCCCATGTGGAGACGAAGGACCACTGTAGGCACCTACCTGTTGGCTGCAGAGCACCTTAAATGCTCAGCCTTGTTCTCTTGTACACAGTAGTACAGGAAGAACTTTCACCACCAGGCATTTCAGAATAGCTGTTTTGCTGTAGTTGTTTAGAAATATCTCATCCTTTTCTCAAGATTCATTTTTTATTGTTTTTTTTTTTTCACCTTTATTTTTGAGAGAGAGACAGAGCATGAGTTGGGAAGGGACAGAGAGAGAGGGAGACAAAGAATCTGAAGCAGGCTCCAGGTTCTGAGCTGTCAGCACAGAGCCCTGACACAGGTCTCGAACTCACGAATTGTGAGATCATGACCTGAGCCGAAGTCAGACAGTTAACAGACTCAGCCACCCAGGTGCCCCAAGATTCATTAAAAAAAATAAATAAATACATAAATACATACATACATACATCTGACATCTCTTCTAAATATATCCTGCTATTTACATAATTGCTTACCAGGACTTTAAAAAATAATTAAATCTTAAACTTGCATTTTTTAGTGAGATGTTTCTCTTATTCTTCCACTATTAAAACCACACAAATGGGGCACCTTGGTGGCTCAGTCGTTTAAGCCTCCAACTCTTGATTTTGGCTCACAGTTTGTGAGATTGAGCCCTGCATCAGGCTCTGTGCTGACAGTGTGGAGCCTGCTTGGGATTCTTTCTCCCTCTCTCTCTGCCCCTTCCATGTGCTCTCATGAGCTCTCTCTCAAAACAAACAAATAAACAAACTTAACCACCCCCCTCCCCCTACACACACATAGTTGAAGAGGTTTCTGTTGTTTTTAGGGTTTAAAGTACCATATTCTTTCAGTATTTGAAAGCCAAGGCCCTTAAAGATTCGAAGACATAACATCATAAAAGAAGGTAAATGGACAGAAAGACATTCAACATCAGTAGCTGTCAGGGGATTGTAGATTTAAACTACAATGACAGTCTGTTACATACCACTGTCAATTCTAAGTATTGCTGCGGATATAGACATACATAGTAGGCAGGAGTATAAAATGGTACAGCCACTGTGGAAAATTTTGGTAGTTTCTTTTAAACAAGTGATCCAGGGAAATGAAAACATATGTTCACACAAAGATGTATGGATGACTGTTCACAGCATTACTCAAACGGGCTCCAAACTGGAAACAACCCAGATGTACAACAGAAAAACAAATTGTTAAGTCCATACAACAGAATATATTCAGAAATAATGAATTTCTAATACATGTAACAACGTGGATGAGTCTGAGAGACATTATGCTAACACAGGAAGCCCATCCTCTGTGAAATCCTGGCGAAACTAATGTATAACGGACAACAGATCAGTGGTTGCCTAGGGTGGAAGGCTGACTGCAGAGTGCAGGAGGGAACTTTTGGGAGGTGGTAGAAATGTTTTGGTTTTGACTTGTTTTTTTGTGTGTTTAAACACAAAAAACAAGGGACCTTTAACTGCATTAGGGGACAAGATGAGAAATGTGTTGATCAATTGTATCCTCCTAGATAAGCAAATTATTAAACTGGATGCTCTAAATCAGCAAGAATTTCTTTTTCAATGATATAATAATAGCACTTGTTGCTTCTTTTCTGTGTGCTAGGCACTATTTTAATGTTTTTCTTAGATTATTCCATTTAATCTTCACCTTTCAAGACAATAGGGTTATTAAATATAGACAATTAGCTAACGAGAGGTTGAACCAGATTCTGAATCCTGACTCCTAATGTCAGAGACACTGTGACACTCTTAGCTACTGCTTTCTGTCACTGGAAGAATATGAATGAGCGTTACATCAGAATAAACCATGTTTCTATCATTTATGACATCAAACAGTACTAAAAGTAAAAATATTTTTCCCCCAAATTTTTATAAAATCATCTTTGTTCCTTTACAAGTTTATTTCCTAAATAAGTTTTTCTATTTTTATTCATCAAGATAGACAGAAAATAATCCCTAAGGAGCTATGTTTTACCTCTAATGCAAACTCCTGCTTATAAATGCACTCTCACACCTTTGTTAAGGAGGGTATGCTCAGGGCTAGGCAGCCAGCAGTGGAGAAAATGGAATTGGTCAACACAAAGGAAAAAAGTAGTAAGAGGAAAGAGTAAGCAATCACAGGATTAGCTAAGAATATATATGTAATTTTTTGGAAAGGTCATCTGAGCTTTATTGTACATCAATGGTCCACCCTGGAGCCTGCGTCTTAGCATTCCTGGGGATGGTGGTCCTGGGGCCAGCCCCAACCCCAAACCCAAATGCCCCAGCCCTGCCCAGCTCCCAATCCAGTGCTGGGTTAGCATGCTTTGGGAGTAGGGAGGGGTGGGGTGACCAGAATTCTTGTCCACAAAGCCCAGGTGGGGCTTGGTCCTGGGACCCTGGGCTCCTAGGAGGTGGGACAGGGTGGGCTCTTGGGATAGGAGAGCCCCCAATCCTCTGGAGCCCAGATCCTGGCCTACACAGGGGCCCAGCCTGCTGAGTGGGGCCTGGCCTGGCAGATTCTACAGGGTGTCTGTTGGAGCAGCCATGGATGAGAGCATGGCACTCACTCCAGCTCATTCTCCGGTGCAGGCCTGTCTCATCTACTTGCCTGGGGTCACAGCCCCCATGGCTGTCTCTGCCCAGCAGCATGTGTTGCAGGCATCACCTGGGCCTTGGGTAGCAGCAGGCTCTGGTGGCTGGGCTGCGTGGCTAAGAATATTTTTTAATGTGCCACATAAATTCAGGTATCATGGTCTGGTCTTCCTAGCCTTTCTGCTATTCACAGTTAACATAATGAGCTTTCCCATGATCCAATACTCTTACTGTTTTAAAAAATGTAACTTTGGGAACTGGTGGCTGTATACTCTCCCCTTTTTTATATACTTAACATTAATAAACCAAACGACTTTCAGAACACATTTCTTCTAAGAAAAGGAAAATGTTAGAAGTTACTAATGTTCCACTCAGCCAGTTTTAAATATATTCAATGTTGACAACCAGGGAGGCCCAGCAGGATGTGTGACAGAGAAGGCTCTGACTCAGGAGGTCTAAGTTCAAATTTCACTCCACCACGTGCTGCTCTGTGATCTCAGGCAAGTCATTTAACTTCTCAGAGCGCGTTTTCCAATCTCCAAAATGAGTTTAAGCATTACTACTTTATAGGGTCATTTTGGGAACCACTGATATGATATATTTCAAGTCCATGTTTATTGAATTAGAGTTTGGGAGTATTAGTCCCATTGTTAAATGGGAGGATTGGACAAGATGTTTTGGTTCTTTAGGACTCTAAAATTATGGTTCTGGATCATCTTTTCCCAGTGTGTGCCCCATGGGACACTAGTTCTTTGGACTATTAAGTGTTGCTAGGAATAAAAGGGTCCTTCTGGTTTTATTTTTCTATGCTAGTAAAAGCTATGCATGACTGGCCCAAAATTACACAGGTAGTGGAAGAGCCAGAACTAGAAGCCATATCTCTGGCTCCTGGCCCGGTGTTCTGGTCGCTTGGGAAAGGCCACAGGATGAACCAATTACAGACAGTGAGCAATCTTCCTACTTCTGCACTAAAACAACTCTCTGAAAAGGGACCACTGACTTCCTAATTGCTAAATCCAAGATCTAGTCTTGCTCCTCGGTCTCCTCCACCTGTGCAGAAGCTGTGGCACTACTGATCTGCCACACCCAGGCCCCTGGTTGACCTTAGCCCCTCAAACCCTACAGGAATGAGGAACCACCCCATGTCTGCCTGCTCAGGCTCCTTTTCCTCTTTCTGTCCTGCTCTGTATGTTTGGCTTCCACTATTAAACACACTTACACATTTCCAGCTGGATATCCTGCCAGCAATTCAAACACAGCTGTTCAGGGGCGCCTGGGTGGCTCAGTCGATTAAGCGTCTGACTTCAGCTCAGGTCATGATCTCGCAGTCTGTGAGTTCGAGCCCGCGTCGGGCTCTGTGCTGACCGCTCTGAGCCTGGAGCCTGTTTCAGATTCTGTGTCTCCCTCTCTCTCTGACCCTCCCCCATTCATGCTCTGTCTCTCTCTGTCTCAAAAATAAATAAACATTAAAAAAAATTTTTTTTAATAAAAATAAATAAATAAAAAACACAGCTGTTCAAAAACAAACTTACTGCCCTCCCACTCCCACCCTAGATCTATCTCATCCTGAGTCCTCTATTTCTGCAAACGTTTCAACCATGCTCCAAAACACCCAGGTCCAAAACTTTGGGATTTCTCTTTTCCTTGATCCCTTCAGATGCCAAGATGTCTAGGCGCACAAAATCTCCTGAAACCATATCCTTTGGATATTAACTTCACAGCCCTGGCTGGATTTCTTATTACCTCTTCCAGGTGAAACCAATAGTCCCCAAGCCATCCTATACACTGCTGCTCCAAGCACAGATCCAGAGATGCCCCCCTCTTGCCCTAAAACATTCCATGGTTCCCATGCCATAAAGTGTCACCCTGTTATCTACGAGACTCATTTTTACTTCACATGTCAGCTGTCACTGCTTCCTGGACATGTTCTGTGCTTCCATTAAGAAGGACTGCACCGGGGTGCCTGGGTGGCTCAGTTAGTCAAGCGTCCGACTTCAGCTTGGGTCATGATCTCTCTGTGGGTTTGGGCCCCACATTGGGTTCTGTGTTGACAGCTTAGAACCTGGAGCCTGCTTCAGATTCTGTATCTCCTTCTCTCTCTGCCCCTTCCCAGCTTGCACTCTGTCTCTCTCTCAAAAACAAGTAAACATTAAAAAAAAAAAGGACTGCACCTGTGCCCAGTCCTCCTCAGGGCAATCAGTCACCTTCAAGTCTGCTGGTGCTCATCTCCATGCCAGGAACGCTGACTCCTCTGTAGTCCCCCGCAGCTCATGACAGCCACTCCCCCCAGAAGCCCTCCTGACACCCCTGAGCCAGACGTGATCTCTGAGCTTTCCTAGCTCTGTGTTGTACCTTTTAATTTTTTTTTAAGTTTTTATTTATTTAAGTAATCTACACACACAACGCGGGGCTTGAACTCATGACCGCTCTCACAGAAGACCCAGGCAGGCATCCCTGTACCTTTTTAATAGTCCTTTTTCCTGACATGTGTATTGCACACGCCCCTACAGTAGCTCGATGTATCCTTAACTCACTGACCTGTTCAAAGAACGGTGACAGACCAAAATGAAGAAACAGACTCCTGCCCAGAAATCTTGGACTAGAAGCATCCACACCCACTAGCCTGACACTTGCCCTAGCAAACACAATGGTCAAACAGACACCCAATTCCTGTCAGGCTTGGCAAAGAGGAACTAACTTGAGCCCTCCCTGGTGAACAGTGGCCTGCTACACAACACTGCAGCATTATGTTTTTAAACTTTTTATGAAAATAATTTTAGATTTACAGTAAGTTGCAAAGATAGTGCAGAGCTCCTGTATACCCTTTGCTCACACTCCTCTAATGTTAACATTTACCAAAATTAATAAGTTAATATTGACACATGGAATTAACTAAACCACAGACTTTATTGGGATTTCCGCAGTCATTTCTACTGATGTCCTTTTTCTGGTGCAGGACACGTATTTTTAAGGCTCAATACTAATAGGAAAAAATAATGAAGGAGGAGAGGGAAAAGGCAGAAACAGATTCTTTCAAACCTATTCCTTTTTTTTTTTTTTTTTTTTTTTTTTTAACGAGACGAGACCATTAAACTAGCGTTTAGGGGAAAAAAGGCAGCCAGTGGGCCAACTTGTACACAACCTGCCGGGTTTGCACGAATCTGCGCAGCCCGGGTCCCGGGTCCTCCCCACCCGCCGTTCCCACCAGCCCTGCCTGACCAGGCGCCCCCACAACGCCCGTCGCGGCGACCCGACCAGGGGACCGGACCAGGGAATCCCGCCCGGCGCCCAGGACCCCCACCGCCCTCGCGCCCCACCTGGCGCGCTCACCTGGCGCCGAGCCTCCCCGCCGCGCGCGTCGCCGCCCTCCAGCCACGTGACCACGCGCGCCGCCGGGACCGGAAGGAGGGGCGAGGCCGGGCCCGCTGGTTTGGTCAGCTGCCTGCGTGAGCAGGTCGGTTGGCGCGGGAGATGTTAGCTCCCTCCGGCTGCAGAGCCTGGGGTTTGCCCCCTACGAGGCACCGAATTAGAAATGTTAGCGCGGAGACCGAGAGACACAACAAGACCGCGGGCTCTCAGGAAAGGTGAAAATGAGATGGTGCAAACATGAAGTGTGTAGGGGGTAAGCGACCGAGGGATCCGAGCTGAGTCAGTTCAGCGGCGCAGGCGGACCGGGAAAGTAGGCTTTCCGTACTAAGAACGGAGGAGAGCTTTACCGGCGAGAGGAACTTCTGGGGCAGAGGCGTGGCTGTGGGAGGGAACAAGACCAGGGCGGAAAGAGCTGCCACTGGAACTGATTCCGTGGATTTCTAGAGGCGGGCCCTGCCCTCCCCCCCATCCCCCACCCTCCAGAACGTTCAGAGTCTGTAGTGATGAGGGAGCGTGTGGCAAGCTGAGGGCTATAACAGCGCGCACACACATACCCTCACACACCCTCCAAGGTGGGATATGTGTGATACTCCTCAGATGCCCATGGCAGGACAGGAACCTCCTTCATTTTACAGATAACTTAGTAAACTGCAAGGAAAACACAATCTTATCCATAGTCTAATCTCCAGAAACCTATAGACTCCGTTTCCTGGAGCCTTAATATCACCCTCATCAAGATGAAGGGGTTTCAAGTGCTTGCCATGGTGATGTGGGAAACAAAGGCAAATGAAAAATTCTGGTATTGCTTACGGCCCACTGACAAATCCTTGAAGCGGGCAGAGTGACCTTCTTTTAGGAGCTCAGCTGCCTCAATGATGGTACTTTGCTGGGGATAAAAGGGAATCTTGCTTAACATTATCCTGCCCCCTGCCCCTAGGATCCTGTGAGTTTTCTTAAACACATAGAAATTCCTTTGCAAACCTCTTTTATCTTCCCCCCAAGTGTATGTTGGCAATTATACTCCAAGCATATGGCTCCTTATATATATTTGAAGGGTCTCATGTCTGAGGTTTTACTTAACAGTAATAAATGTTTTTCTAACAACAGCTAGCCCCTCAAGGTCCTGGAAACCTTGCTTCCAAAACACTGTCCCTAACCCCATCCCAACCTGAAGGTATATAATCAGTCACTCCTTACAACCCCAGTGCAGCTCTTTCTGCCCACGGGTACTGTCCCCGTGCTTTAATAAAATCACATTTTTTGCACCAAAAACATCTTCAAGAATTCTTTCTTGGCTGTCACCTCCAAACCCTGCCATCACTTGAAACCCCATCAAATAGCTTCAGTGCCTGGGTGAAATGATTTTGATAGTATTTCCTAATATCAACATAATCAAAATAACTTTGGCTGGATTTAAAGATTATTCTGGATTAGAAACAAACAAGTGAACCCTTCTTTGCCTTAGTAGACTTCTTTTATTCTTCCTCTTCTCCAGATTCAGCCCATACTTCCCTTAACCACCCACTTCCCCCAAGTAAACATACCATACTTATATGGAAAACCAGACTTAGAACAAGATCAGTTATAGAACAAGATCAGTGCTCTGTGGATATTAGATGCTCAGAGATTTAAGATTATCTTAAGAGATTTAATGTATTTATTTTATTTTTAATTTTTATTTATCTTTTTAATTTACATCCAAGTTAGCATATAGTGCAACATTGATTTCAGGAGTAGATTCCTTAATGTCCCTTACCCATTTAGCTGATCCCCCCTCCCACAACCCCTCCAACAACCCTGTTTGTTCTCCATATTTAAGAGTCTCTTATGTTTTGTCCCCCTCCCTGTTTTTATATTATTTTTATTTCCCTTCCCTTATTGTCATCTGTTTTGTATCTTAAAGTCCTCATAAGAGTGAATTCATATTATATTTATCTTTCTCTAATTTTGCTTAGCATAATACACTCTAGTTCCATCCACGTAGTTGCATATGGTAAGATATCATTCTTTTTGATTGCTGACTAATACTCCATTGTGTGTGTGTGTGTGTGTGTGTGTGTATGTATATATACATCACCCACATATATATATACATACATGTGTGTATGTATGTGTGTGTGTATATGTATATATACATCACCCACATATATATATACATATATGTATATACATATATGTATATATATATGTATATGTATATATATATGTGGGTGATGTATATATACACCGCATCTTTTTATCCATCCATTGATGGACATTTGAGCTCTTTCCATACTTTGGCTATTGTTGATAGAACTGCTATAAACATTGGGGTGCATGTGCCCCTTTGAAACAGCATACCTGTATCCCTTGGATAAATACCTAGTAGTGTAATTGCTGAGTCGTAGGGTAGTTCTGTTTTTAATTTTTTGAGGACCCTCCATACTGTTTTCCAGAGTGGCTGCATCAGTTTGCATTCCCATCAGCAGTGCAAAAGAGATCTTTTCTCTGCATCATTGCCAACATCTGTTGTTGCCTAAGTTGTTAATGTTGGCCATTCTGACAGGTGAGGTTGTATCTCATTGTGGTGTTGATTTGTATTTCCCTGATGATGAATGATATTGAGCATTTTTTCATGTGTTGGTTGGCCATCTGGATGTCCTCTTTGGAGAAGTGTCTATTCATGTCTTTTGCCCATTTCTTCACTGAATGGTTTGTTTTTTGGGTGTTGAGTTTGAGAAGTTCTTTATAGATTTTGGATACTAACCTTTTATCTGGTATGTCATTTGCAAATATCTTCTCCCATTCTGTCAGTTGCCGTTTAGTTTTGCTGATTGTTTCCTTCGCTGTGCAGAAGCTTTTTATTTTGATGAGGTCCCAGTAGTTCATCTTTGCTTTTGTTTCCCTTGCCTCTGGAGACATATTGAGTAAGAAGTTGCTGCGGCCAAGATCAGAGAGGTTTTTGCCTGCTTTCTGCTCGAGGATTTTGATGGCTTCCTGTCTTACATTGAGGTCTTTCATCCATTTTATTTTTGTGTATGGTGTAAGAAAGTGGTCCAGGTTCATTCTTCTACATGTTGCTGTCCAGTTTTCCCAGTACCACTTGCTGAAGAGACTGTCTTTATTCCACTGAATATTCTTTCCTGCTTTGTCAAAGATTAGTTGGCCATATGTTTGTGGGTCCATTTCTGGGTTCTCTGTTCTGTTCCATTGATCTGAGTGTCTGTTCTTGTGCCATTAGAGATTAATATATTTATAATTTTAAAGTCAATTTTTCTACTATTCTAGCATATTCAATAGCTTTGCAAACCAAAAATAGTTTTTCTTCACTTAAAACTTTGACCGAGGGGCTCCTGGGTGGCGCAGTCGGTTGGGCGTCCGACTTCAGCCAGGTCACGATCTCGCGGTCCAGGAGTTCGAGCCCCGCGTCAGGCTCTGGGCTGATGGCTCAGAGCCTGGAGCCTGTTTCCGATTCTGTGTCTCCCTCTCTCTCTGCCCCTCCCCCGTTCATGCTCTGTCTCTCTCTGTCGCAGAAATGAATAAACGTTGAAAAAAAGAAATTTTAAAAAAAAAAAACTTTGACCGATTTAAAATAGACTTCTTTAACCTTAAAAATATTTCAGAACTTTCCCACTAAAAATATTTTAACTCTGTTTTCTTTATCAGACTTCTCCAGAAAGCATAGATTTGAATGCATGCATATTAAATTTTTATTTAAAAAATGCATGAGTTTATTTTTTAAATATTTTTATTTATTTTTGAGACAGAGACAGAGCATGAGCAGGGGAGAGGCAGGGAAAGAGAGGGAGACACAGAATCTGAAGCCAGCTCCAGGCTCTGAGCTGTCAGGACAGAGCCCGATGCGGGGCTCGAACTCACTGAGTGTGAGATCATGACCTGAGCCGAAGTCGGACGCTCAACCAACTGAGCCACCCAGGTGCCCCTGAAAAAATGCATGAGTTTAAAGTTGGCTTTCATCACCCTTTATGTGCAATGCTGCTAAACTATTGCATAATAAATATGCGGTGAATCTCTTTAAAAAAACTTCTATCTACCAATTTGAGTACATTTCATTATTTTCAAGTTTATTTATTTTGAGAGAGAGAGAGAAAAAACACATGTGCACAAGTGGGGGAGCGGCAGAGAGAGAGAATGAGAGAGAATCCCAACCAAGTGCTGTCAGCCCAGAGCCCACTACGGGGCTCAGTCTCAATCTCAAAAACCAAACCGTGAGATCATGAATGGAGCTGAAACAAGTCAGATAGTTAACTGACTGAGCCACCCAGGTGCCCCAAGAGTATCATGTATATTTTATATACAAATCTGTTTCATATGTGTGTTTACATTTCTCCTAATCTGTGGCTGCTGCTGTTCTTAAGTCTTTTTTTTAAGCAGGCTCCATGGCCAACCTGGGGCTAGAACTCATGACCCTGAGATCCAGTTATGTGCTCTCCTGACTGAGCTAGTCAGGCCCCCCCAATATTAGGTGTCTTTTGAGAGGAAGAGTTTTAAATTTTGAAGTCAAATTTATTGATTCTTTTTTCTTTGGTTTGTGTTTTTTGTGTTCTATCAGATAAATCTTGGCCTAATCAAAGACCACTAAAATTTCTTAGTATGTTTTCATCTAGAAGTTTTGTATATTTTAGGTTTTACACATAGGTCTCTGAGGCATTTTGAATTAATACGGTATGTGGTTAAGTTTGAAGTTCACTTTTTTTTTAATTTTATTTTTAAGTAATCTCTACTTCCAATGTGGGGACTGGAACTCGCAACCCCAAAATCAAGAGTCTTCTGCTCTACCAACCGAGCCAGCCAGGTGCCCCGAGGTTCACTTTTTTGATATGTATACCTATTATTTGTCAAAAAGTTAGTTTCCCCATTGATTTTCCTTTTGCACCTCCATCAAAAATCGCCTGTATAGGCATGGATTTCTTTCTGGACTCTCTTTTCTGTTACAAGATCTGATCTATGTGTCCATCATTGTAGTATGCCACATTGTCTTGCTTTAGTCTTTATAGCAAATCTTGAAATCACGTACACCAGGGTTGTTTTTAACTTTGTTCTCCTGCTTCAGCATTGTTTGGTTACTCTAGCTCCTACATGTTTCCATATAAATTCTAGAATCAGCTTAGCAGTTTTTCTTTTTATTATGGAACACTTCACAAATTTGCGTGGCATCTTTGTTCAGAGGCCATGCTAAAGTTCACTATTGTTCCAATTTTAGTGTATGTGCTGCCAAAATGGGCACTCAGCAACTTTTACTTTAAAATTTTTTTTTAACGTTTATTTATTTTTAAGACAGAGAGAGATAGAGCATGAACGGGGGAGGGTCAGAGAGAGAGGGAGACACAGAATCTGAAACAGGCTCTAGGCTCTGAGTGGTCAGCACAGAGCCTGATGCGGGGCTCGAACCCACGAACTGTGAGATTGTGACCTGAGCTGAAGTCGGATACTTAGCCGACTGAGCCACCCAGGCGCCCAGCAACTTTTACTTTAGAAGAGTATGCTGGCATTTTGATTGGGGCTGGATTAACAGATCAATTTGGGGAAAATTGTCATGTTAATAATATTGAATATTCGATTTCATGAACATGGTTTATACATCTTTTTTGGATCTTTGATTTCTTTCATTTGAATTTTCAGTATGCAGATCTTGCAAATATTTTGTTAGATTTAACCTAAGTAGGTCATGTTTTTGGTACTATTGTAAATGGTATTGTTCTAATCTTAATTTCCAATTGTTTGTCACTGCTATATGGAAATGCAGTAGTTTTTGTGTATTGGTCTTATATCCTGTGACTTTGTTAACGTCACTTATTAGTTCAAGTAGTTTTTGTATGGATTCTCTTTGGAATTTCTACATAGATTATCATGTTACCTGAGAATACCTTATTTTTTTCCTTACAGCTCTGTATGTCTTTTATTTATTTTCTGCTTAATGCACTGGTGAGGATCCCCAGGATGAGCAAATGATCACTTGGCTTTTTATTCGCTAGCCTCGTGTAACAAATTATATTTTTTTGAATCCTCCCTTCCATAATAATAAATTCCTTAAACAACAAACCTCTGAATGGATTTCAAGGGTCTTTGAGTCTTTGAAAAACATAAATATGTATATCTGTATTACTTAGAGGAAGTGGGTTCATAGCTTATATCAGACTGTCAAAGGGATTTATGTCATCAAAAGTGTTAAGGAACTAAATTTTAAATAAAAGCCGATTTATACATATAAATACGTATATATAAATGATTTTCAGGATGTTGTTTTTCACTACTAAGAACTGGGATGCCTGGGTGACAGAGTCGGTTAAGCATCCGACTCTTGATTTTGGTGCAGATCATGCTCTCACAGTTTATGAGTTTGAGCCTTGCGTTGGGCTCTCAGCTGACAGCGTGGAGTCTGCTTGGGATTCTCTGTCTCTCTCTCTCACTGCTCCTCCCCTGCTTGTCCTCTGTCTCTCTCTCTCTCTCAAAATAAATAAACATTTAAAAAAAAAGTTACTAAGAACCGTGATTCTTTTTTTACCTTGGACTCTCCCCACTCCATAGGAAAGGATAAATGCTTCTTGGCAGTTTTTACCCCTATGACTTTTTTTTCTTAAGATTTTTAAAAAAATGTTTATTTTTGAGAGAGATAAAGAGCAAGCAGGGAAGTGGCAGAGAAAGAGGGAGACAGAGGATCAGAAACAGGCTCTGTGTTGACAGCCGAGAGCTGATGTAGGGCTCAAACTCATGAACCCCGAGATCATGACCTCAGCTAAAGTCAGACACTTAACTGACTGAGCCACCCAGGGACCCCTGACCCCTATGACTTTTTGTTAGAAACTAACAAATTTAAATGTTGGTAGGGATTGGTGGTAGAACATTCAAAAGAAATACAGATGAAGTGAGGCAAAATCCCTTTTAAACGCCCACAAAAATAAAAAATATACCAACAAGAGTGGGCATAAGGAAAACAATCAGTGGTTATACACACTTCAAAGCTTGTTAAGGTACTCACAAGGAACAAAATATATCTTATTAAGAAGTCTTATTTACAGAAACATAAAATGATTTAAAATTTAGAATACTTTTTATCTCCTTAGGTTTGTTTTATTATTTTTTTTATTAAAAAAATTTTTTTAATGTTTTTTATTTTTGAGACAGAGCATGAGCAGGGGAGGGGCAGAGAGAGGGAGACATAGAATCTGAAGCAGGCTCCAGGCTCTGAGCTGTCAGCACAGAGCCCAACGTGGGGCTTGAACTCATGAACCGTGGGATCATGACCTGAGCTGAAGTCTGACGTTTAACGGAGCCACCCAGGTGCCCCTCCTTAGGTTTATTTTAAACCAATCTACTTAAGTTAAAAACCAAACAAGTAGGTTGAATAAAACCAGTAAAGACAAACAGTAAATGGGGTTATTCCTACAACCTTCAAATAATTGTAACAACATGTTAAAGCACTATCACTAGTTTCAAATAAAAACCTAGAGCTGAAATGAGTATATTAATATTTAATTTAATTATATTAATATTTAATTAATATTTAATTAAAATTCCCGAAAGGTGTATAGCTCTGTATTAGATTCCCTTTTAGATAATAATCTCCCTTCTGTTGAAGGAAAATCTTTGAGTCAGTTTTACTGTTAAGCTAATTAGCAACCACTTGATAATTTAGTGAATTCTAGTAATGAAAAAAACATTGTCTTCTCAAAACAGCCATTAATATTACTAAAAATAATAACAGTATGTGCCAAACACTGTTTATTTAATCCTTACAATAGCCCTATGATGTAATTATCCTCATTTTATATGTGATTTGACTGGATAGCACCTATGTGCTATTATCTTAGTCTGAGTAATTCTCTTCTCTATCTCTATACTCATTCTTCAAAGCCCTGCATCCTATAGCATTTATCCTTTTCTGATATTCATAGTAGGAAACAGTTATCTCTTTTATTCTCTATGTTAGAATCTCCAGTAGGGCATTTGCTACAGTCTACCTGATTTGTCTAAAGGGTCCATTTGTATGTATATCTTCCTTGTATACTAGGTTATGATCATCTGAAGGTCAAGAACTTGAGGCTTTCCCCACCAGTTATTTGGTTGGAGTCTTGCATGTATATAATAGGCAATATGATTATTAAAATGAATGTACTAAATGTTATCTTTGCTTACAATTTACTCAGGAATTTACTGGACAGATAAACTTACTCATGTGCCAAGTTCCATGTACATTAAGCAGTATAACTTAATGGGTAAGAGCCTGCTAAGATAGACTCCTGACTCTGATACTTCCTAGCTGTGATCTTGACTGTGTCACTTCATTCTGTGCCCTGTTTCCATCACCTGTAATGGAAATAATAATACCTACCTCAGATGGTATCATGTGGATTAATAGAGCTCACTTTTGAAATGTATTTAAGAGTGCTTGGCATGTAAGATACATGTAATATATACATGTAATATACATGTTATTCTTTCTTACCCCCCTTTTTTTTTAAGTTTATTTATTTTGAGAGAGAGCGTGTGAGCAGGAGAGGGGCAGAGAGGGAAAGAGAATCCCAAGCAGGCTCCTTGCTGTCAGTGCAGAGCCTGACGTGGGGCTTGATCCGATGAACCATGAGATCATGACCTGATCTGAGATCAAAAGTCAGAGGCTTAACCAACTGAGTCTCTCAGGTACCCTTCTTTCTTACCATTCTTGGTAATATTGTAATAGTAAAAAGCTGGAAACAACCTAAAAGTCTATCAGTAAGGGACAGATTAAACCAATCATAGCACTCCTATATGGACTTATGTGCAAACTTTAAAAAGATTAGGGATCCAGGGGTGCCTGGCTGGCTCAGTTGGAAGAGCATGTGACTTAATCTCAGGATCGTGAGCTCAAGCCCACATTGGATGTAAAGATTACTTAAATAAAACTTAAAAAAAAAAAAAATTAGGGATCCAAAGAAGATGTATGAATGACTAGTAGGTACATCAATAGTCATCAGGGAAATATAAATCAAGACTAATATGAAATATCACTATACATGCACAGGATGGCTATTAGATGAACAAGTGTTCATCTAGCAGGTACTGGCATGGATGTGGAGAAATTAGATCCCTACTACATAGACAGGGGGAGGGGAATATAAAGTAATGCAACCATTTTGCAAAACAGTTTGGTCTTTTCGCAAAAAGTTAAACTCAGTTGCGAAAGGACCCAGAAATTTCCCTCTATACACAAGAATTGAAAACCTACATCTACACAAAAACCTGTATACAAATGTTCATAACATAATTCATAAGACCCAGAAAGGATACAACCCAATTGTGCAAATGATGGAATGGATAAACAAGAAGTGGTACGTACAGTGGAATATTACTTGATAAAAAGGAACCAGGTACCTACCAGTAGAGGCTGCAATATGGATGACCTTGGAAACAATATGCTAAGTCAAAGAAGCCAGACATAAAAGGCTACATATTGTATGATTCCATTTATATGAAATGCCCAGAATATGCAAAAACCATACAGACAAAGTAAACTAGTGATTCCAAGGGGCTAGGAGATGGGAAAAATGGAAAGTGACTGCTAACAGTACTGGACTTTTTCTAGGTGGGGTAATAAAAATGTTACGTATGGAATTAGATAGTGATGGTTGAAGTATGATGATTACACAATCTTGTGAGTATAATAAAAGCCAGCTAGTTGTGCACTTTTTTTTAAAGTTTATTTTTTGGGTGAGAGTGCAAGTGAGCAGGGGAGGGGCAGAGAGAGAGGAAGAGAAAGAATCCCAAATAGGCTCTGTGCTATTTAGTGTGGAGCCCGATGTGGGGCTCGAACCCACAAAATGTGAGATTGTGACCTGAGCTGAAACCTAGAGTTAGACACTTAACTGAGCCACCCACGCACCCAATTATGCACTTTAAAGTGACAAATTTGGGGGCACCTGTGTGGCTCAGTCAGTTAAGCGTCCAACCCTTGATTTTGGCTCAGGTCATGATCTCATTGGCATGAGATCGAGCCCCACCCCATGTTGGGCTCTGCACTGGGTGTAGATCCTGCTTGAGATTCTTTCTCTCCCTCTCTGCCCCTCCCCCATGCTCTCTCTTTTTTTTTTGTTTTGTTTTGTTTTGTTTTAAAGGTTTATTTATTTATTTCTTTAGGGGGGGCAGGGGCAGAGAGAGGGAGACACAGAATCCAAAGCAGGCTCTAGGCTCTGAGCTGTGAGCACAGAACCCAACACGGGACTTGAACTCACAAACCGCGAGACCATGACCTGAGCCAAAGTCGGACACTTAACCGACTGAGCCACCCAGGGCCCCCACGCTCTCTCTCTTAATAAATAAACAAACAAGTAAATAAATAAAAATTTAAAAAGACTATGTGTAAAATTTTATCTTAATTTGAAAGAATAGGGAGGTCTGTATGTTATGAGATGATATACTCTCCAAAATATATTAAATGAAAATAAGAAGATACAGAAGAGTGTATATAATATGCTACCACATGCTTAAAGCAACTAAAGTACACAAACATACATACTTTGCAGGCATAAAATCTCTCCAAAAGAGACTTAGGAAACCAGAAACATTACTTCTTAAAGGGAGGGGATGGCTGAAGAATAAGGGGTGGCATGGAAGGGAAACCTACCTTTCCAGTATACCCTTTTGTACCTTCCAGTTTTTGTAGAGTGTAAGTATTACCATTTCTTTGTGTGTGTGTGTGTGTGTGTGTGTGTGTGTGTGTGTGTGTGTTTGAGATCGGGGGAGGGGGGAGGGTGAGCGGGGGAGAGGGGCAGAGAGAGAGAGAGAGAGAGAATCTTCAGCAGACTGCACACTCAGCATGGAGCCCTACACGGGGCTCAATCCCATGACCCTGTGATCCATGACCTGAGCTGAAATCAAGAGTCAGAAGCTCAAATGACTGAGCCGCCCAAGAGCCCCTGTGTGTTTGTTTTTTAAGCAAAGAAATAAAAATGAAAAACTCTGATGTTTTATCTTCAGTCTTAACTTTTACTTTAAGGGATCACTTTTACTTTATTCTGCAATGAACTTAAAAGATAGCCACCCATGTGGTCAGATTTATTTATTCTTTAGCTGTTGAAGCATTTAAAATGAACAGTTTTTACTATCAATCCTTAATGATATTATATATACTATACTTGAGACTTTTGCTTTCTCATGGAGAAAGAAAGCCCACACATAAACCTTTAGGCCATCCATCTATTAGTCTTGCAGCTCAATTTTAATAAAAAAGCTTTACCGACAATTGGACAATTTATTCAATACGGCAGAGATATAACAAGAGTGGTTGTAAAGTGGCTAGTAGTCTTGTAAATCAGGAGCTATGATCCTTAATCCACTGCTCAATCCACTTCAATATCTGATTGATGTTATCCTCTAGATCTTCTGGTTTATTGCTGGGCAGCTGATGTACTATTTCTTCCTTGTAGGATGCTAATGCTTCTTCATAAAGAACTTGAAAAATTTCACACTGAATATTATCTTTTAGTTTCTTCTCATTATAACCCCTGGAAGGCAATGAACAGATAAAAAAACAGCAAAATGAATGGCGTTAACTGGAGTTTTAGGAACACAAGAGAAACCGGACATTTTTAAATACATGAAATATCATGCAAAAATACTTCTTGTAGTCTATTTATTTAAATAAAATAGACTGGCACCTGTAAATATGAGACTTTTTTTAGTTATTTATTTTTTTGATGTTTATTTATTTTTGAGCAAGAGACAGAGAGTGAGCAGGGGAGGGGAAGAGAGAGAAGGAGACAAAGAATCCGAAGCAGACTCCAGGCTCTGAGCTGTCAGCAGAGAGCCTGACATTGGGCTCGAACCCATGAACCATGAGATCATGACCTGAGCCAAAGTCGACTGAGCCACCCAGGCACCCCAATATGAGACTTTTTTAAATATATAAGGTTTATTGAGAGACAGAGAGAGAGAGCATGAGCAGGGGAGGGGCAGAGAGAGAGGGAGAGAGAGAAAATCCTAAACAGGCTCTGCACTGTCAGCAAAGAGCCCAAATGCAGGGCTTGATCCCATGAACTGTAAGCTCATGACCTGAGCCCAAGTCCTATGCTTAACCAACTGAACCACCCAGGTGCCCTGAGAGGCTTTTTTGACAAGAAGTTAAAACTAATATCCAATGTTTAGGTTTGTCTTAATTTCGGCCCCCAAAATTTGTCATCCATTCCATTAGCAAACATATCTACCTACCTCAAGCCAGATATTGAGCTATGAGATAAATAAGAAGTGTAGAGCTTTGGTCCTAGATTTCAAAAGAAATTAGAGGAATTAAGATATAGACAGATAAAACAACGAGGTAGTGGGGCGCTTGGGTGGCGCAGTTGGTTAAGCGTCCGACTTCAGCCAGGTCACGATCTCGCGGTCCGTGAGTTCGAGCCCCGCGTCGGGCTCTGGGCTGATGGCTCAGAGCCTGGAGCCTGTTTCCGATTCTGTGTCTCCCTCTCTCTCTGCCCCTCGCCCGTTCATGCTCTGTCTCTCTCTGTCCCAAAAATAAATAAACGTTGAAAAAAAAATTAAAAAAAAAAAACAAAAAACAACGAGGTAGTGTATAAAAATGAAATACTTATGGGGGGTCCCTGGCTGGCTCAGTGGGTGGAGCATGCAACTCCTGATCTTGGGGTTGTAAGTTCCAGCCCAGTGTTGGGTGTAGAGATTAGTTAAAAAATAAAATCTTAGGGGTGCCTGGGTGGCTCAGTCAGTTAAGTGTCTGACTCATTGTTTCAGCTCAGATCATGGTCTCACAATTCATGAGATCGAGCCCCACGTTTGGCTGTGTGCCAACAGTGCAGAGCCTGCTTGGGATTCTCTGTCTCCCTTTCTTTCTGCTCTTTCCCAGCTCACACTTGCCCTGTCTCTCTCAAAATAAATAAACTTTACAAAAAATAAAAAATATTAAAAAAAATTAAATACTTATGATAGGAACACTATATACTAATTGGGTACTTGATCATACAGATAGATGTATCTGTGCTTTACCAATTCCAAAGATGTAAAAAAAAATTAACTTACATTATCTTTAGGCAGATATGTAAATTAGCCAACTAATTAATTAGCTAATGAAAAAGATTTTTAAAAATTCATATTAGTTCAACCTTGTAACAATCAAGAGTAAATTGAATTACTTATGGGGTGCCTAGATGGCTCAGTCAGTTAAGCATCTGACTTCAGCTCGGTCATGATCTCACGGTTCGTAGGTTTGAGCCCTGCATCTGGTCCTGTGCTGACAGCATGGAGCCTAAAGCCTGCTTCAAGTTTTGTGTCTCCCTCTCTCTTTGTCCCTCCCCCACTCACACTCTGTCTGTCTCTCTCTCAAAAATAAACATTAAAAAAAAAAAAGTAAATCGAACTACTGAAGGATGATTAACTGTATGAAAACATAACCAACAGAATGAGAGAAAATTTTTGCAAATCATATATCTGATAAGGGATTTGCATCTAAAATACACAAAGAACTCATAACTTAATTAAGAAGGAAGCATAACCCAATAAAAAACTGGGCAAAGTGTCTGAAGAGCTATTTCTCCCAAGAAGACAGACAAATGGGCAATAAGTACATGAAAAGATGCTCAATATCATTAGCGATCAAGGAAATGCAAATCAAAACCACAATGAGATACTACTTCATACCCAATGGGATGGCTACAATGAAAAGACATAACAAGTGTCCATGAGGATGTGGAAATACTAGAACCTTCAAACGCTGCTCTTAGGAAGGCAAATTGGTACAGCCACTTTGGCTAACGGTTCCTCAAAAGGTTAAACATGGAGTTTATTTTATTACCCAGCAATGCCATTCTTAAACTTCATATCCAAGATAATTGAACACAATGTCCACATAAAATCACAGGCACAAATATTCACAGCAGTATTATTTACAATAGCCAAAAAATGGAAAAGTCCCAAATGTCTATATTCTGGTAAGTGGATAAAAACGAAGTATTGATACATGCTGCAACATAGATGAACTCTGAAAACATTATGTTAAATAAAAGAAGCCAGACACAGAAGATCATGTACTGTAAGATTTCTTTTACATAAAATGTCCAGAATAGGCAAATCCAAAGAGACAGAAGGTCAATTACTGGTTGCCTAGGGCCAGGGGACTGAGAGGAAAAATGGGGAGTGACTGCTAATCGGCACAGGTTTTTGGGGAGGAGGGAGACAATGAACATTTTCTAAAATTGGCTCTAGTAACGGATGCATAATTCTGTGAATATACTAAAAACAAACGTGTATACCTCTAATGGGTGAATTGTATGTATGTGAATTTAGCTCAGTAAAGCTGTTATTTTTTTTAAGGTGATTGATTACTTTGTAACTTTTTCAATGGCTAAAAACAAGACAAGCTCTCTCAAATTTTTTCATATCTTAGTCTTTGGCTATTTATATAAAACAGAAATCTTTTTTTTTAAGATTTTATTTTTAAGTAATCTCTATACCAAAGGTGGGGCTTGAATTTACAACCCCAAGATCGAGCACAGCATGCTCCACTGACTGAGCCGGCCAGGTGCTCCAAAACAGTAAATTTCTTCTTTTACAGATTTTAAGTAATCTCAACACCCAATATGGGGCTTGAACTTAAAACCCTGAAATCAGGAGTTGCATGGTCTACCAACTGAGCCAGCCAGGTGCCCCAAAACAATCATTTTTAATAAAAAATTTAAATTGTTTGGTTTGCAGAAAGGAATGTGTACCATATGGTCTCCATTACTTCTCTGTTAAAACACTGTTAATGTCATTTCTCTGCCTAAAAAAGACGATTACGGTTTTAGGTCTAGCTCCAACTTTCCCCATATATTTGCTACTATACTCCTTGGTATAAGGATTTTACAAGTATCCTATGCAGTGATGGTTAGTCAGAGCTGACTACTGTCATTGAGAACTACGAATTCTAAACCTGAACTCAGGGAGACTTTTGAAGTGTTCCTTCTGAGATTGCCCCATAAATCCTCTAGAACCTCCATCTTCCTACAGCTTGACTCAAAAGACAGTGGAAAAATGTTTCCCATAAAAATTCCTCTTTTTTGTTTATTCTGGATTAAGTCTGATGCTCTCTTGGAGGGACCAACTCAAAATATATTTTAAAGGTTGGAAATGTTGATTTATCTTGTCAGTTTTTCATAAACTTTCCCATTCATGTTGTGCGGATATTTTGAGTGGGTAACGTACATTCAGCAGTCAGAGTGTTATTGGCTTGGTTGTTTTCCCAGGAAGGTTTTACATTAAGGAAACATCATGACTAAATAGAGTTGCTGTGACAGTATATTTTATTTAATGAAACTGTCAGTTGCAGTATTCATTTACTCAGTTATAAACTATTACCTGTGTTTTACAAATACATCTTTTTCTCTTAGCTTCAGAGCATTGGTACCATACAGACTTGGTTTATAATGAGAGACCAATAGTCACATATTCGAAAGGAATCCTTTATCATGGTTGTACTGGCTAATTTCAGGAATCTGAATAAAGGGTTATATCATACTTTAAGAATTCAGTGTTTTTCCTTTCTTACCTTGTTTCAAGTCTTTTGTACAATACACTGTTATCTGCTTGCAGCACAAAAACTATATGAAACCAGCGTTCAGGGAAGAAATCACAACCATGGTAATCAACAATAACTCCACCTTCACTCATTTGGTTTTCTAATTCATCAACTACCTGTAAGAAAGGGACAAAAAGAATGCTCCTTTTAAAAAAAAATGAGGTCAACTTTCCTATTAAATTTTTAGAAGTATACTTTATAAAAAACTTGTACTTACTCTATCTTCATCTAAAATGGGGCAATCATACTCTTCATCATAGCCATCATATAACTGCCCTAAAAGAGATTTACACTGGCTTATTAAACTAGTATTTTATACATAACTGTCAGTAACTTTCAATTAATTTTAGACTTTAGGAAAGGAAATATACCATCAATTACTCTTTGAGAGACTAGAGAGGGCACTAACACAGAGCAGATGTCACACGGACACCAAATGTAAAGAGCAATGCTGATTAAATCAGAATTTTACCTAGAGGGAAACTTGGATAGCAATATATCTGATACAATTTTAGCTATCAAAATTGAAACCAACTAAAAAAAATGAATGATTTCAGAATTTGTGGGACTAATAGAAGAGGACTGCATTATTTTTGTTGAGCTATTTGGTGGGAAGAGGGAACACAGGGATACAGACACTTGCACACATTAACAATAGATTATCAAATATTTTAGGCTAAGGAGATGGAACTTAGTAGAAGCAACAGCAGTTTCTCAATTCTAAAAATGAGCCCTCAGTCACACAGGTCCCATCTTCGTGGGGTCTGGGAAAGGAGAGTCAGTTTGACCCAAGTGCTCCTGAACAGTATTTTTACTTCCAGATTTCCAGGATCCTCAAAACCCATGAGTTGAATAAACATTTCAGAAGGCAAAACAAGAATGATGGGCAGTTATAAAGAAGGCAGATTTAAATCTCATGTAAGAATTTTCCAACAAATCAAAGCTGGCTTTCAAAGGAAGTCTTGCTTTAGAAGGTGAGACATAATCCTATGCTCACCTAAATCTCTAAGAAATATGTAATAAGGCTTAGACCATCCTTTGAACCATCTCTAAGAGCATGCTATAGTCCTCCCACATCTTTCCCTCCAATATTTTGGCCCAGGTTGAAATTAGGTTAAAATGAGCATGAGTTCTGAAGTAATAAAAGGGTAGTTCTGAGGGTCAGTGGGAGGCACTGAGACAGTTGCAACTTTTTGTCCTGCCAGGACAGTGTATGGACTCATTCTGGCCATGTGAACACCTCTCAAGCACCTCCCTGTGCCATCTGCTTCCCTGGATTACTGCGCAATTACCAGATACTGTAGTTAAAAAAATTAAACTGTCTTGGTATTGGGAAAACTGGATAATGATTTACAAATAATCTAAATCCTGTATACTATAAACTGGATTAAAGAGCCAATTGTTTAATTCAAAGACAATTAGTGGAAAATTTAATCTGTAAAGGAATGATTCATTTGAGTTTGTTCATTTTAAAACACATAAAATGCTAAATCTCTGTTCAGTGAAAAATAATGTAGCAATAAAAACAACTACTGGGAGAAATTTTTGTAGTAGGACAAAGGCCTGAAATGTAGATTACATAATGACCTTCAAAATCAAGATTAAAAATACGTACCTTAACAAAAAAGAATTCACACACAATGAAAATAATAAACATATGATGAAAAAATGTTGGACTTTCCCAGCTATTAAAGAGATACAAACTAAAATTACCCTTTTTATGCCTGTTGTATTAATCATATATGTATATAATAAATTGGAAATGTATTTCAAAAATAATTTTAGGGGTGTCTGGGTGACTCAGTTGAGTGTCCAACTTCGGCTCAGGTCATGATCTGATCATCAGTTCATGGGTTTGAGCAGTGCGTCCTGCTCTATGCTGTCATCATGGAGCTGGCTTCAGATCCTCTGTCTCCCCCTCCCTCTGTACCTCCCCACTCACACTCTCTTAAAAATAAAGAAGACATTTAAAAAATAATTTTAAAAATAAAAATGTCATACCCATTCATAGATTTCCTCTACCATTTAATTTCTAGCCAGAAAAAATTTTAAGTGATAAACATTCAACAATAGGAAAAACTTAAATCTCGGTTTACTAGTTTGATGAAATATTATGTAATTAAAGTCAAGAAAATAAATATTAGGTAGTATTATGTAGTATGGACTAGGTCACACATGATAAATGCTTATGACACAAAGGGTAAAACATAAAAAGCAGAATTCAAAGTTGTAATAGGGCCAAAGATCAGAAATACAAAAGATGGAAATAAATTAGGATTTGAAGTACTTTTTTGGTGTATTATTTTTACAATGCCACAAAATCTAATACCTACTGTTGATTCCATACTATGTAGGAATCTGCAGTAGATAAATACTGAGGTTCCTTCATATTTTAAATCCTTAACTCTCAAGACTAGTGAAATCGTTAAAAAATATGCTATCTAAAATAGAGACAACCACTGCAATATTGAGTCAGAATTAAAGTCTTTATACCGCAATGCTGAAATGCAGGATTTCTTAAATCATGTTAATGTAGTTGAATAGTGTAATCCAACCTTTAAAACATTCATTTCAAAAAACACCTATCAAATACCTACCATGTACAAGTGCCTGTAGGGATAATAAGGATTTAATAATGAGCACAATGACCAAGAAGGCAAACGTAGTCTTTCCGTTAAAGAGTTTACAATAAAATTAGAGAGGACAAAGTAACCTGGAAATTATAATAGGATAATACTTTAAAAGTGGAACATTAGGGAAGGCTTCCTGGAGAAAGTGACTTTTAAGTGGAGACTTGAAGCAGGTACCTAGGGAAAAAAGGTAGGGATGACTATTTTCAACAGAGAAAAACAATATTCAAAGGCAGAGAGAATTAAGAGGGCAAGACTCAAGGGAGGGAAAGTTTCTTAGACTATGTATAAAATAGGTGATAAAGGGTCAGGTAAATTGAGGCCAGATCAAAAAGGGTTGCAGAGTTAGACTTAACCTAAGGCAAAGTAAAATCATTAAAACATTTTAAGCCTGAAATGACAGGATCAATTACAAATTTTTAAAAATTATTTTGGTTTCTCCATAGACAGTAAGTTAGAAGGAAGCAAATCCAGAAACAGGGATACCAGATCAAGGCTACTGCAGAATTTTAGGTGAGTGATAATTATAACCCGTACCATAGGGAATGGAGAAATGGATTCTAAAGTTCATTTTAGGGGCGGCTGGGTGGCTCAGTCAGGTAAGCGTACAGCTCTAGATTTCACCTCAGGTCATGATCTCATGGTTTGTGAGATCAAGTCCTGCATTGGACTCTGCACGGGCAGAGCAAAGCCTATTTGGGATTCTCTCTCTCCCTCTCTCTCTCTGCCCCTCCCCGGCTTGTGCTTGCTCTCAAAAAAAAAAAAAAAAAAAAAAAAAAAAATCCTTTAAAGTTCATTTCAAATTTCATGGGGTCCCTGGTGACTCAGTCAGTTGAGTGTCCAACTTTGGATCAGATCATGGTCTCTGAGTTCGGAAGTTCGAGTACCGCATCAGGCTCTCTGCTGTCGGTGCAGAGCCCACTTGGCATCCTCTGTCCCCCTCTCTCTGCTTCTCCCCTACTTGTGCCCTCTAGCTCTTAAAAATAAACATTAAAGGGTGCCTGGGTGGCTCAGTCAGTTGAGTATCCGACTTCAGCTCCA
This sequence comes from Prionailurus bengalensis, assembly GCF_016509475.1. NCBI lineage: Eukaryota > Metazoa > Chordata > Mammalia > Carnivora > Felidae > Prionailurus > Prionailurus bengalensis. The sequence goes on from NC_057343.1 coordinate 136,630,567, forward strand.
GTTATGATCTCACGATTCGTGGGTTCAGGCCCCGTGTCATGCTCTGTGCTGACAGCTCAGAGTCTGGAGCCTGCTTCGGATTCTTTGTCTCTCTCTCTCTCTCTCTCTAGCCCCTCCCCTGCTCATGCTCTGTCTGTCTCTGTCTCTCAACAATAAATGTTAAAAAAAAAAAAAAAAAGTTTAAAAAAAACATTTAAAAAAAGTTCATTTCAAATTTCTGAAAAAAACGGAAAAACGTATGCTACTTTATTATTTTTTTATGTATGCCACTTTACAAAGTTTCAGTTGGAAGTCAAATTTAGAGCTAAGTACAGGATCCTAATCTAGAAACGATAAAAAGGCTTGAATTGATTAACCTACCAAAAGCTTAGAAAATTCAATTTTGTCAACAAAGTTTTATGATTTAAAGTTAGTTGCAGAAAACAAATTGTGGGGCCAAAGTTAAATGGCTTAAGTTCTTACCTCAAAAGATCTTCCTACCTGTTGTTAGTCAAGCAATAAAATCATTACATTTTAACTGCCCTCCTAGAGTTTATACTCACATGAAAGCTGTTCTTTAATGATGTTGGATGCTAACTATTTCGTTGCTATTGCCAATATTTAAAACATTTTCAGATTTCTTACTTTATACTTTTTTTTTTTTTTTTTTTTTTTAAGTAAGCTCCATGCCCAATGTAGGGCTTGAACTCACAACCCTGTGATCTTGAGTCCCATGCTCTACAGACTCAGCCAGCCAGGCACCCCCTCCCCAACCCCGATTTCTTGCTTTGAAAAATTTACATTTACCTCAATCCAACAAGCAGCTTATAACTGTGATGCAATTAGTACAAGAAGCTAATTGGTTTAGAAAGATATAGTGCTTTGATACCTGACCTTTTATGTAGAGAAAAGCACAATAAATCCTAAGTAGGTTTTAGGATCCTAACTTAGAGGTTAGTGAGCACCAAAGATGTGACATTTGAGTTGGGTCTTCCTCTCTTTTTTTAAGAATCTCAAGCACGATCCACGCTTAGTGCAGAGCCTGGCGCAGGACTCCATCCCACGACCCTGGGATCATGACCTGAGCAGAAATCAAGAGTCAGCCACTCAGCTGAGTCACCCAGGCGCCCCCCTTGAGTTGGGTCTTTTAAAGAGTTGTTTAAAAGGCAGATAAAAAAAAAAAAAAAAGGCAGATAAGGGCATCTCCAGGTAAAGGGAACAGCACTTGTAAAGACCTGGAGGTCAATTCCCAGTGAGGAACAAGCGCACTGTGCGCAGAATGAAGGGAACCTAGGGGAGTGGCTGCAAGTAAGGCTAAAGGTAAACTCAAACCAGTTCATAATCCATACATTACAGATGATGGACTTTATCAGAAAAAGTTCAAGTCTTGTTTATTCCCTCTCCCTCTTCTTTATAAAGGACATAATAATGGCATAGAAGAGGAAAAGATACTAAAGAGTAGGAGATTTAGGAGAAATGGGCTTGAAAATAGGATAGGGATACCATAGGGATTTTTCAGGCAAACCACCAAGATTTACGGGGCAAGTGGATCTGTGTTAGCATGTTTGTGTTTCTACGCGAGGGGAACAAGAATCAAGCATGAGCAAGTAGGATTTCAGAGCATGTGCTTCTTAAATGTTTTAGTTTGTGAAAAGGTCTGGCAACTGTCAAGAAGGTGATTACCTTTAGTAGGATCTTGAAAAAAAAATTTTTTTAATGTTTATTATTGAGAGACAGAGACAGAGCATGAGCATGGGAGGGGCAGAGAGAGAAGAGGAGACACAGAATCCGAAGCAGGCTCCAGGCTCTGAGCTATCAGCAGAGCCCGAAACGGGGCTCAAACTCACGGACTGTGAGATCATGACTGGAGTCGAAGTTGGACACTTAACCGACTGAGCCATCCAGGTGCCCCGAAACTGGGCTCTTTTAAAAGGGAGTAACTAGTTCAGAGTGAATGAGATTACTAAAGGGAGGGGCAAAACTACAATACAGCTGCAGTGAAATTATGGGGGAAGACGTGTATGTAGGAGGATCACATGCAGACTGGGAGACAGCAGTGCTGGAGGGGCCACCAGGGAGGTTAGCTTCAGAGCATTCCAGGGGTAGCTTCCAGTGGAGGAAAAAAAATGGGATAAAGAGGTTAGAGCGGGGATAGCAAGCATTTTCTGTAAAAGGCCAGATAGCAAACACTTCATGCTTTGTGCGCTAGTCTTCAGCTAATGTGGTTTCTATAAAAAACAGCAGTTTGTCAACTCCTGGATTAGAAAGAGATCAAGATTTTAAGTGCTGAGGGCTCAGCTATGCATAACAATGTTCCAAATGGACCCAACGTTAATAGAATTATATCACTTTGTCTAGACATATGGGGATCCTGGGGTTTATGACCAGAGGCTGAAGACTGATAAACTTGTGGCAGGAAAATTAAGGACGCTGTTAAGTAATTAAGTGATTGCATAAGGGAAAGTAAGAATCTGAGACTGGAGTAACAGGGTAAAAAAGCATTCTTAGCCATACCATATTTAGGACTCCCTATTTTATTAAGCTTAATTCCTTACCAAATTTTTCCTACCTTGGTTCCACATGGCATAAGTCTCTTACAAATGATATAGCAACTCAACAGGTTACTAGAATGGCAATAAATTCTATTTAGACAGATTTATTTAAAACAAGTGGGTTGTTTTTGGTCTTATTGCTTTATAGCAGGGTTCTCAATCTCAAATACTGACGTTTTGAGCTTGATAATTCCTTTATGGGAATGGAGAGTTATTCTGTGAATTGTGGGATGTTCAACAGAATCCCTGGCTTCCACTCCAGTCCTGACTACTGAAAGTATTCAGAAATTGCCAAAAGTCCCCTGAAAGGCAAAAATCACACCTAGTTGGGAACCACTCCTTTACAGATGATTACATGGTTTCTCTTAAAATATATCACTATTTGAGAAAAATGAACAGGTAGTGGTCTCAGTATATTTTCTAGTTAAGATTTTCAGATATATTCAAATAGCATCTGGAGAAAAGAACAATCTGGTACATTACGAAAAACCCTATAGAGTACTTTATCTAACACCATGTTAAGAGAGACCAGAAATCCTTTATCCGGCGTTATGGGAGAAGTGGGGGAACCCAAGGCTTAGATTCTATCTTATGAAACAATCTCATCAATAAAATACAGAGGACATTTGGGACTATATACTCCATTAGGTGTACATACACTGGCTAAAAGTGTTGAGTACAAGTACACCAGGAACCAATTGTCTAGTGTTATTATTCCTCTCATACTATTCGTGATAAATTATATAGCAACTTCATTACATTTAGAAATGTTAAAGTCAGTGGGTAAGAGAAACTGGAAGACTGAAACTGACAACTGTATGGGACTGTGAAATCACTTGTCAAATTCAACAGGCAAAGAAGAAAACCAGATTTTATATAGGTATAAAATGGGGAGACTGACTAGCCTTGTACAACAGCAAATAAATACCTAAATTTTATGAACTGTAAATACCTGGATTAAAATATCACCATGAGTGACATCTGGATGGCTCAGCAGTTAAGCATCTGATTCTTGGTTTAGGCTCAGGTCATGATCTCATGGTCATGGGATGGAGCCCCACATCAGGCTCCAGGTTGAGTGTGGAGCCTCTTTGGGATTCTCTCTCTCCCTCTTTCTCTCTGCCTCTTAGTTGAGTGTGTGCGCATGCACTCTCTCAAAACACTGAAAAAAAATATGAGCATGATACTTATAGCATCAAGAATATGACAAAGCTAAGATGTGCAAAACTGACCTGCAAAAAAGGATACTGGGGAAAAAAAGATATTGCGGGGGAGGCAAGTGAGCAAGGGGCAGAGAATCCCAGGAGCAGCAGGAGCGGGGGGGGGGGGGGCAGGAAGGGGGAGAGAGACAGAGAGAAGGAGAACGTGGGGCTCACCTGAAACAGGGCTCATGCGACATGGGGCTCAAGCTCACCAACCATGAGATCATGAGCTGAGCCGAAGTCAGATGCTTAAGGACTGAGCCACTCAGGTGCCCTACTGGAAAAAATTTTTTTGCAATTTTAAAGTTGAACGATAATGGGAGACCCATCAAAGGTCCTTAAATACAACCAAAGAGATAAAAAAATAGGACCTAGGAAGAAGTTAATAATTGACAGATTATTCATCAAAACAGATGAAGTGGTCTCTCCAAAAAAGACATAGTTCTATGAGAGTGACTTATACACTAGGGATCATACTGTGGTCTAAACATCTGAACACACCAGAAGTAACACTCTAGTGGTAATGAATAGGCCACAACAACTTCAAGTTGTTTTAAGGGTTATTCCTGTTGGTGACACAAAGAAAACTGCTTCTAAAAACATAATTGCCAAAGTACCAACAAAGTAATGAACAACTTTATTTTTTATACTTGAAGGCTGATGAAAAACCATTACTAATCCTATTAAAGAAAATCCAACAACTCAGAGAGGGTAACTATATTTACTCATTAAATACAATTTACATGTTCTACAACACAACATGAAAACACCCAGCATGCATGTTTAATCTCAGTACAATGGATTCAAGACCAAGTACACATGTTACAAGCATCAAAGCTAGATTACAAATTATCATAGTCATCATCATCGTCGTCATCATCATCATCATCATCTTCTCGTTTTCTTTTCAATGCATTTGCTGATTCATTGGCAGTATTTTGTGATGACACCATGTTAGTGGTTATAAGAATGTTCTTGGACCCAATTAATGATGGATTAATTAGAACATTCTGAACTGCAGATGTTGCAGGAATTGATGCTTTTACAGTTGGGGACTGTGAAGTGGGCATCTGTACTGTAAACCTTTGCCCCGTGAGGGACATTGGAGTCCCTACTTTAGTTGACACAGACATGGTTTGTGGGGTTGGCGTGCCAAGCGTGGGAGTACTTGGTCTGCTAGTAACTGAACCAACACTTAACCGCGGAACTGTTATTCTTCCCGCAGAAGTAGATGCCTTTTTTTGTAAAGACTTAAGTCTATAGTTTGGAGCAGTCAAGCAATATCTATCAGGTGGCAACCTGGGGCCTGAATATGGCTTGATTAAGGGCAAAGGAGTTTGATTTCTTTGCCTTGCAATATCTAATAAAAAATCTCTTGGGGGAGGAGAGGTAAAAGACTGATCAGCACGACACTGGATTGCCAATCGCACATCATCTGCATCAACAGTAGCTTTCTTAGCATGGCTTGAATAAATTTTTGCATCATCTAGAATTGTGGTCACATATCGGAAGGCAAACTCCAACATCTGATTTATAACTCTTGGCTCATATTCTGTAATCCCCATATCCTTCAGGATTTGTGCCATCATCTGTGCATCTTTCGGCATGCTCTTGGGAGAAGCCATCTTGCCAGAATCCATGATATCCGTTGATCAGACTTTAGATCATTTGAAAAAAATATGTACATTAGATCAAACCTGAAGTAGTTACTTTAGTAGCAACTGTCAGGAACTTTCTAAATTTTAAATACTGTTAAAATTGTGAAAATATATTTAAAATTTTTAAATATTAAATCTTTTTAATTTTAATGAGGCACACTTAAAAGTCCCCTTTACTTAAATTTATGGAGTTTCCACCCTATCCAAATCATTACAGGATATACAAAAATGAAGACACAAATAAGGGAGTGATAAAAGACTGGGGGGAAACAGTAAAATAAATAAAAACATTTATCACTTCAGAATAATGTTCAGTTGTGTGCAGGCATGCAACTATCAAATGAATCTAAGAAAAAAAAGAACAGTCATGTCCTACTGACTGAGTTCAAAATAATGTGTCCTTCCAGTGAGAGCAATATACTATCTCCACAGATACGCTTAGCAGTACCCACACTTTTATGTGTTTGTCCATCTCAAAAACATTCTCCCCAAATCCCATCTCTTCATGGAAACATTCCCAATTATTACCACTCAAAAAAAAAAAAAAAAACAAACCCAAAACAAAACACAACAACAAAAAACTATTGGCCAAGAGGGCAGGGGAGGATGGGATGTAACAGTCAAAACAACCAGAACACAGTATTATACACTTATCTTCTCTTTCTATGGGTCCTCAACAGAGCATCAATTCCTTAAAAGCACTGTCTCTGCTTTTTGTACCTCTCACAAATATAGTACTAACTCCATTATCTACTCTCTTTAAAAAAACCAAAAAACCAAAAAAACAAAAACTAGCACCAAAGTATCCCTTACCTTCTCGAGCTAAATCACCCACATTAATGTATTTCAGTCCTGATCTTGATGCAAGTTCTTTGCCTAGGGTGGTTTTTCCAACCCCTGGTGTACCTGTAAGACAAGCCACAGAAGAATACTGTTCATAAAATACTTGTTAGACTTCAGCCACCTATATACCCTTCTTAAAGTGCTTAACAACTGAAATGAAAAATTTCCTAATTAGCAATCCTCTGTGAATTACTATACACTATGACCTAATCAAAGTTACTCAAAGCCTGCTGGATAGCAGAATCTTGCCAAGTATATCTGATCTATCAGGATTAAGGCTTGGGTGATTCTGATACCAATGCAGACTGCCTGCCACCATAACAGATACTCCAATAATAACACTAGTGATCTCAAATTACCATCATTTATTTGCTTTCATTTTTAAAAAATGAAGAAATTATTCATGGAAAAAATTTAACCAGTATGAGGGACAAATCTCATTTCCACTACTGGCTCCACTACCTCTTCCTTAGAGGTAACCACTGAAAAGCAGTTTCTTTGATCTTTCTCAAGAAATCCTAATGCATATGTGTTTGTGTATACACATGTGTATTTATATATATGGCAACCCATATATATACACATATGTGCATATGTATATATATATTACATATGTATTACACGCATTTTTATATAATAAACACACCATACGTTCATTGCCTTTCAGAGAAATAGCAGTACTAGGCATTGTTCTTCACTTTTCCTTTTTTTACATCTATTTTATTTCAAAATAATCAAATGTGTAATTTTCAGCTCAGAACAGGTTAGAGCCAGTGGAGTTATAAAACTTGGTCATTATAATAATTAAAGATAACAGAGACAAATCATGCCTCCGTTTACAGGACAAGAACTTTTACAAGTCCACTGTAATACACCAAGTTTGAACCCTGGACTATCCTGTGTTTGTTTTTTCCTGGACTACTGTGTTTTCCATAAAATGTTCACCTTTAGGTTTTTGACAGTACGGCTGGATACTAAAATACCAGGACCCTGGCTGACCCCAACAGTTCAGAAGTTGTAGTATCTTCCCCTAAGGAATCATAATAGGTAAACAGATTACTATCTGTAGCTTTCAAAAACTGAAAAGACGTGGGCGCTGTCAACAAGATTATGTTTTGTTAAATAATAAACTTCTACTGCTTTGTTGCCAGGAAGAGCGTCTCAATTTTTGTGTTCCAACACCATCTACACCCATTTGACTTTTGCATGAATGCCCCATGATGCTATTAACTACAATTTAATAAACATTTAAACAGCTAACAATAGTCTTTAAAATCATAATGCGAAAGTTCAGAAGGCCTCCCGTATAACAAGCACCCTGCATACGGGTACAAAGACCGAGAAGGGACGAAACTATCATCCCAGGAACTTTAGTGCATCTAAACAAGAGAAACGATCAGGGATGCTCAGGAGGTGCCTTTTCTTTTTGAAAGGAAAAAACAAAAAACAAAACAAAACAAACAGAAAAGAGCTTCTGACACTAACTCAACGTACACAGCAAGTTAACCAAACTACGTCACAAATATCCGAACCCTTTTACCCAAAAGTGATTATCAGACACCAAGGAAAATGAAACATGGCCAAGAAAGGCCTAAGGACGAGGCATCCAGCATTATATACAAAATGACTGCCTTACATTATCTCGCTTAAAACTCTAAACACAACCCTAGCAAAGAAAAAAATCAACACCATTTTACAAACAAAAACCAGATTACCAAAGATTCGGCAGAATCAGATTTCTGGCCAGAAAAGGGACTCTCTCTCTCTCCCTACCTCACCGAGTGACCTCAGGCCAAAAGAATAACGTTCCCCGCCCCCACCCCGCCTCCCGCAACGGTCGGAGGACCAGGTCTAGAGGCCGGGACCACAGCCACGCCGCGCCGCCCTCCACTAGCCTCGAAACACCGAACGGCACGGCACCCTTTCTGGCGCCCGACGCCCCACAGCACTCAGGTCCGTAGCCTGCCCGCAGCCCAGCGCCTCCCCGCCGCGCGCCTGACCGGTGAGCAGGATGTTCGGAAGCAACATGGTCCTCACCGCGCTGGCTCTCGGCGCCTTGGCTCACGCACTCTACGCACGACAGGGAGGAGCTGAAAGGGGCGAGCTGCGGCAAGCGCCAGCGGCCTCGGGGTTCTCGAGGCCCTCCGCGGCGCTCGCGGCCCATCTCTACCGCCTAGTCACTGAACATTGGTTACCTGGCCTTCTATAGCACGTTTTCAGTGCAGTGTCCCAGGATGGGGCACAGGTCAGGTCCGCGTTCCGGGTCAGGCAATGCGGTAGATGCCTAAGTCACAGGCGCCGTTGGCGGCCGCCCTTCTGCCTGTGTCGCGGAAGCGCCGACGGGTCTAAAAGGTCCCCGGTAGGCGGGACCTCTGAGAGGCTCGGCGCTGAGCCCGGGTAGGGCCAGGTGGTTGCCCTTCCGCTGGTGGAGAGCTTGGGCTCCTCCGCTCCTCTCCGCCCACGAGGGGGATGCAGCTCCCGGAAAGTAAGGCCGCCGCGGCTGCGGCTGTAGTATATATATGTTCTAGAGACGCGAACCCATCTCTGCCTTAACGCCTCCCCGAGCTCTCTTCGCTCCTCCTCCCGACCTGCCCATCCCATTTGGAGATGAGAGGGTGGGGGTGCAGAACTCTGGCCTGGGGTCGGGGCACGCGAACGCATCTCGGCTGATTAGTAGCTTTGACGTTTGACGAATGTCTGGTCTTAGTATCTCCCCGCAGTGTGTGTGGCGCGGGGTGGGAGGGTGAGTAGGCCAGAAATATTCTTGAAGGTCTTTTCTACCTCTGACGTCTCATTTCAGGAAACTGGCATCCATCATCTGGGACAGTTACTTTTCTTTTTTAAAGGAGGTAATTGTCAGTCTTGTTTCCAAAGAGCGACCAGAGTCCTGACCGTAAAAACAGTCTGCATCTTTTATTTCGACCTGCCAGCTATATTTATCCAACAGGTGTTTTTTTCCACCTATGTATCTCTGAAACTCCAAAGCAAAAACCTCTCTAATCATGAACAATTTGTGTGTGTTGGGGGGGGGAGGGGGAGGTGTACAGTTTGTTTTATCGTGTATGGAAGCTTTTACACATATAAACTGTGTACATCCAAACCATAAAGCCCAATACAGTTTCCAATTTATAAGTTTGCAGACCTTAAACTTTGCTTCTAGCTAATTTAAAATTGGTGAATTCACTAGTTTATATAAACATTAAAGAATTATTAAAGTCAGAAAATACAGTGTTACCTGCAAATTTCCTACTATGTTCAATTAAGGAAAACAGTTACAGTTATTATACAGTTAGATTTAAACTCTTTTTCCAAAATAAGTGGAAGTATGAATTTGTTATGTGGTCAGTTTGTTTTTTTTTTAATTTTGTGGGGAAAAAAAAACCTGCAGTGGTAATTTAAAATGAAGGAAATTTTAATTTTCAGCATAAGAACACAAATAGAATTGTCTGATTTTTTTTTTTACTGACAAAATGTGAAGTATGTGTTTTTTCTGTTTTCTCTAATATATTGAGTACATGTGAAAGACAACGCTTAACACAAGTAGTTTATTTGACATTGTTGTAGTAATTGAAAGTACACTTTGTTGTAGCATTTTGACTTCGTTGTATATATTTGCTATGTTGTCTTTCACTAGTTTTTGAACTTCTCTTATCCTGTTGATTACAATGGTATATGTCACCGTACCTCTATTTTACAGTTTCTCCTATTTTGAAATTTTTTTCTTTTTTTCTCTAGGTGAAGTATACTTTAATGTACTACAGGTTGTATACTACGGATGGGAACTATTAAAGTTTATAATGTCAAAAACTTTTCTTAGACCAAAGGTATCTTCCACAAAGGTATGACACACTAAAATGGCCATGTAATAATTGTCCAAAAAGAATGGTAAATTTTGTGTATGTTCTTAATGACTTATTATTGCCATCCAAGTAACAATGCCCAGTATGTGATGTAATTAATCTAAAAATTGTGATAGTAAGTTGTGAAGTGACTAAAACCACAATTTTAAAAAAGTGATTATAATCTCAGTTGCAAAGAAAAGCCTGAAAACTCTTAAATGAAAGGTCAGTAGAAGAAAAAGAAATATATGAGTCTTAGTTGGTGTTAAAGCGTAACAACAAGCCGTGCCTCTTAGAAACCTTAGTTCTCACTAAGGCTAGTGGGCAGAGTAGGATGGGGGTCAGGTGGTATCATACTCATTTGCAGGGTACCTATTTTCTAGTGGTGGGTCTTATTTTTCTTTGATCTTAAATAAGTGACTAAACTTTGCTCTTTCTCAGTCTTTTTTTTTTTTTCCAGTGGATGGGAGTCCACATTTATATAAGAAATAAAACTGTAAAATGTATAAGTAACATGCAGATCAGAACTATGAGATCGGGGATGTGAGGGCGATCTGGCTGCGACATCTGTCACCCCATTGATCGCCAGGGTTGATTCGGCTGATCTGGCTGGCTAGGCGGGTGTTCCCTTCCTCCCTCACCGCTCCATGTGCGTCCCTCCTGAAGCTGCGCGCTCGGTCGAAGAGGACGACCTTCCCCGATAGAGGAGGACCGTTCTTCGGTCAAGGGTATACGAGTAGCTGCGCTCCCCTGCTAGAACCTCCAAACAAGCTCTCAAGGTCCATTTGTAGGAGAACGTAGGGTAGTCAAGCTTCCAAGACTCCAGACACATCCAAATGAGGCGCTGCACGTGGCAGTCTGCCTTTCTTTAAAAAAAAAAAAAAAAAAAGAACTATGAGATCGGGGTGCCTGGATGGCTCAGTTATTTAAGGCTCTGATTTTGATTTCGGCTCAGGTCATAATTTCATGATTTGTGAGTTTGAGCCCTTGAGTGAGGTTCTCAGTGGCAGTGTAGAGCCTGCTTGGGATTCTCTTTCTGCCTCTCTCTCTCTGCCCCTCCCTTCCTCCTGTGCTCTCGCACAGTCATTCTTTCTCTCTCTGTCTCTCTCTGTCCCTCTCTCTCAAAAATAAATATACATATAAGAAAATTGAATTAGGGCGCCTGGGTGGCTCAGTCAGTTAAGCACCTGACTTCAGCTCACATCGTGATATCATGTGGTTTGTGAGTGCGAGCCTGCATTTGGGCTGTCTGCTGTGAGCGCAGAGCCCATTTTGGATCCTTTGTCTCCCTCTCTCTCTGCCTCTCCCCTGATCTCAAAAATACATAAACATTAAAAAAAAAAAAAAGAATTGCGAGATCAGATTTGCTATCAAAAGGTTTACTATAGCAAATGATATTTTTACATACTCCTAAAATACAAGAAAAGAGCCAAAATTGTAGTGCCACTAACAGTCTTGAGGAAGAGGAAATGAATTAGGTGGCTATGACTGAATTTTTTTCCCACAGGTCTTCATTCCTTTACCCACTGGTGATAATATTCCTAACTTTTTGTCCTTAACGTGGGAGTGAAGTGTGACTTTCATTCCTAAAATACTTCTAAATCTCAACTTGCATTTCCTTAGCATTGTCTAATATGTGGTACACAACTATGGCTGAGTATTCAATGAAAATGTACCCTAGGTTTCCCCTTGTTAGCCAGCCAGGGAATTTCAAAAGCCAGTACTAAGCTAGGTTTTTCTAGATTAACACTGTAGGAATGTTAAGAAAATTCATCTTAAAAATTTTAGTTACTAAAAAGAGCTTTTTAATACTCCCAAGTACTTTTAGGTTTTGTTTTTTTTTTTTTAATGTTTGCTTATGTTTGAGAGAGCGCAAGAGCACACAAGCCAGGGAAGGGTGGAGAGAGAGGGACACAGGATCTGAAGCAGGCTCTGCGTTGTCCGCATAGAGCCCTTCGTGGGGCTCGGTCTCAATGAGTGTGAGATGATGACCTGAGCCGAAATCAAGAGTTGGACGCTTAACCAACTGAGCCACCCAGACACCCCTAAATATTTTTAGGTTTAAATTGCTTGATTCGTCATTTTTCTCTGTGTATCCTTACAAAGGATTCTAAAGAAAAGTTAATGATAAAGGGAACTGTAGAGAGACCAACAGTTTCTAGAGACCAGAAGCACATGAAATAGAACTCACTGATTTTCCTGTTCTGTTATCCCAATTCTGTTTTCCTAGACAAATCTAAGCAGATCATCCTCCTTGGAAAGCCTGCCTCCCTTTATTGAAAATAGTATTTGCTTTACAGGCTAAAGAGAAATATAATCAAGTCATAATTAGAAATTATTCATAGCGGGGTGCCTGTGTGGCTCATTCAGTTGAGCATACGCCTTCATCGCAGGTCCTGATCTCACGGCTCATGAGTTGGAGCCCCACATCGGGCTCTGTGCCGGCAATGCTGCGTCTGCTTGGGGTTCTCTCTCTTACCTCTCTCTCTCTGAACCTCCCCAACTGGTGCTTTCTTTCTCTTTGACAATAAATAAACTTTAAAAAAGAACAAATTATTCATAGCATCAGGATTCTTAGACTGTACCTTCATAAAAGTTAAAGCTGATAAGGATTATTTGGATCAGTATGCAGTGGTTCTCAGTTTGTGAGTGTATTAACCTGGTCAAGGCAGAAGTATCACTCTTCTTATGGTTAAAATATATATATTTTAACATTCTATTTCCTTATTTAGTTTTGCTTCTTTTTTGGTACTTAATTTTAATATTCTTGTTTTAGTCTACCAATAAGTTTAAGAATAATCAGTCTATTCTATACTGGGAATATTGTAATTAGTAAAAAGAATTGCGTTTGTATTCTATATTCCTTTAGATGGCATTCATCATTATCCTGGTTAAGTGGACAAGTATGCATTTGTACCTAGCATGAAGTAAAAAAATAACTAATAGATATAAAGCCAGATTTACTTAAAGAATTAAGGTGTGAGATTTTTGTTTGAGATAGCTTACTTACATAGGGAATAGAAGCAGAAAATATAATATTTACATTTCTTTTTTTCAGGTAACAGATTGGGTAGACCCATCTTTTGATGATTTTTCAGAGAATACAGGCATCTCTATTACTGCCCCATCATTACATGTGAATAACGCAAGTCACAGAAGAAAAAATGTGCCTTCCAGATTAGAAAGTAGCAGATTTCCAGCTAGAAAAAGAGAAAAGCCACGGTCTTCAGAACAGATTTATGGTCCAGAAAATTCAAAAGACTATTTATCTGAAAACGAACCATGGGTGGATAAATACAAACCAGAAACTCAGGTACTAAGTGGGATACAAACAAGTGTACGTAATTTAATTTCAGGAAGGAGAGGAATGTGCATTTTCAGATGATTACTCATAAAAATCTGAATGAATGAATTAGAAAAAAACAATAGTTCCTAGGTTTTTTTTTTTAATGTTCCGTTGTTTAGCATTTCTCAAGTTCTTCTGAAGTTGAACCATTGCTTATTTGTCTTAGATTTAATTTAACCCAACATAGAATTGATCTGTTTATTTTTTTCTTAAGTATAACACCTCCCTCTGTTTATTCCCTTCCCAAAATGTATTTGAGGATTTAAAAAAAATTATAAAATTCCAGACCTGCTCCAAATTTTCATAAAAAGGTATCAGCGTAAGAACGGAATTTTTCCATAACAAAATAAAAAATTAAGTGTAATAACAAAGACTTTTAGTTACCTCATGTTACTTGTTTGCTGGTTTTTTCATTACAAATGCTTAATTTAGATTAATGTGTACTAATGTACCAAAAATCCTTGGGTTAAAATTGTTTATTTTAAACTTGAAATTTTTAGCATGAACTTGCTGTGCATAAAAAGAAAATTGAAGAAGTTGAAACCTGGTTAAAAGCTAAAGTCTTAGAAAGGCAACCAAAACAGGTAATTTGATAAGAAATGTGTTTTAAAATATATTAACATCAAATGTTTCTCCGATTTATGGTTGGTTGCAAGAAGTTAAACTTTTAGGATGACATTATTCATTAAGTCCAGATCACATACAATAAGTCTTTGGTTTACTGCTTCAGGCTTTACTAAAAGACTCAGACTTTGAGTTTTCTCCTTTACTTATACCTCTTTCTCCCACTTATGTCCTCGTAAGTTATCATAAAGCATAATAAACCGGTTAGGGTGCTAGCATTTTTAGCATATCTGATCATCTCATGCTGAAGCAAGAGGCAAATTACTTACTAGTTTTTATACTAAATATAGCCTGAAACAGTCATTCATTTTAAGGCTAATTTTTTTGTTTCACTTCCTAATTCTGTAATTACTCTTGGCTTCCAAGCTAGAATATTCTTTCTCTCTCTCCTTTTTTTTTTTTTTTTTAATGTTTGTTTATTTCATGAGAGAGACAGAGTGTGAAGAGGGGAGGGGCAGAGAGAGAGGGAGACACAGAATCCGAAGCAGACTCCAGGCTCTGAGTTGTCAGCACAGAGCCTGGTGTGGGGCTCGAACTCACAAGCCGCGAGATCATGACCTGAGCCAACCGACTGAGCCACCCAGGTGCCTCTCTTTCTCTCTTTTTTTAAACTTACTTTTTCTGAGATTTTTTCAAATATAAGGGAAAGTAGAATAATAAATGACTACTCATACGCCCATAAAGTACCCATCATTTTCACTCTCAAGTATTTTAAAGTAAATTATAGATAAGTGACATTTCAGTCAGATTTTTAGAAACATCAGTATGCCTCTTTTTTTTAAATAAACATTTTCTTGGGGCGCCTGGGTGGCTCAGTCAGTTAAGCGGCCGACTTCGGCTCAGGTCATGATCTTGCGGTCCGTGAGTTCGAGCCCCGCGTCGGGCTCTGTGCTGACAGCTCAGAGCCTGGAGCCTGTTTCAGATTCTGTGTCTCCCTCTCTCTCTCTGACCCTCCCCCATTCATGCTCTGCCTCTCTCTGTCTCAAAAATAAATAAAAGTTAAAAAAAAAAATTAAAAAATAAATAATAAATAAATAAATAAATAAATAAACATTTTCTTAATTAACTATATGTACCATTACTCTAACAAAATTAGTTATAATTCCCTAATGTTATCTAATGCTCATTTCACATGCACATTTATCCATTTGTCTCCAAAATGTCATTTACAGCTGATCTGTTACAACGAGGATCTAATCAGGGAACACCCATTGCATTGGATTGTTACACCTCTTAGGTCTTTTAAAATCTAGAACAGTACACTTCACTCTCTCATTTTCTCTAAGACATTGTGAAGAGACCAGGCCTGGTGATACGCAGAACTCTCACATTCTAAATTTGTAAGATTGTTTCCTCTTCATGATGTCTAACTTGTTCTTCTATCCTGCATTTCCTGTAATCTGGAAGTTTGAATTAAGGGCTTGATTAGACTCAAGTTGAACATTTTTGTAAGAATATTCTGTGTTGTATGGTGTATGTTTTATGTTGTACCATATGAGAAAATATGTTTGGTTTTCCTACTGTCTTTGATGTTAAGTTTGATCACTAAATTAAGGAAATGATAGTAAAAAAATCTTCATTGTGAGAAAAGTTTCCCTTGCAACTGCCATATAATCTATGGGGAGAAAATTTGACAATGTTATATGTCCAGTTCCCCAGCAGCCTTTCACCAAAATGCTTTAGCATCCATTTGCAGTCTTTGCCTGAATCAGTTTACTTTGTTAAGATTGCAAAATGGTGATTTTTAAATTCTACTTTTCTATAATTGTTAGCTGGCAGTTTTCTGTACAGAAGTTTGCCAACGTTAATTGGGGCTATGTAACTACGTTTAAATACAAGTCCAATTGGAAACACAGGATAGATTTTAATGGATTGCCTTTAATTTTCAACTTTGAGATGAAAGGGTTTGTGTTTTAGTTGCCTCCAGTGGTAACAGGTCTTTCTCTTTTGAATTGAGGTTTTTTTCTGTCTGGTCTGTGGATCTAACCATTTGGTTTAGTGTTGAGATAATGTATTTAAAGTGGATTTGCAGTGTCAGCATTGGTATTCCTCTGCTGGCTCAAAAAATCTCCCCTCTTTCTTTTGTGAGTACAGATTCTTGGGCAGTTTCCCTGACACACTTCTTACATCCAGTCATTTTCTTAGCTGGGCTAATATTTATATCTTTTTAGTGTTCACTATGTTGTCTCACTTACCAATACTTTGATAATGTAAACATTATCATGTGCTAAACCTACTTGTGTTACTGTCAATACTCTAATGAACTTAGGTATGTGTGTGCATATGTTGGTATTTTGGAAAATATTTCCTCTACAATTTTAAAAGCTTCTTCCCTCTAAGAAGTTAGAGTGTTACCAATCATACACTCTTTATTATACAAAAGTCCAATGATGTCAGTAATTACAAGACATTTTTATTCAAAAAAAAAATTTGGTGACTTCTAGATTTTTCTGTGGGCAAGCTAAAATTATTTTTTCTTGAATTTATTGTAAGTACTTCAAATATCTGCTGAATATAATTTTTCAGGGCAGCATCTTTCCTTCAAAATATGGTAAAACTATTACAAGGTGATGAAAATGTACATAAGGGGATATAGTCAATAATTAATAACTTTGTATGGTGAAATGATAAGTAGACTTATAGTCATCATTTTATAGTGTATAAAAACATCAAATCATTATGTGTACACTTGAAACTAATAGGTTATGTCATTTATACTTCAATAAAAAAAAGAAAAAACTCTATTTTAGGCGATGGGAACATTAACACACAAGTCTTTATGCTTTAGTGTTCTACCTACCTCCCACTTCTCTTACTGGAAGCAAAGCTTTTGCTATGTGGCTGTGCTCACTGTGTCAAAAAACAAGACACTTAACTTTATTACATAAGAAAAATACATGGGTGCCCATGTTGATCTTCCTCTTCTTTTTTTAAAAGTAATCTGCTTGGTGGTAGTCAGTTCTCATTACTTACATTAGGCATGTCCTGTAAAGTTAGTAGAAACAGTTAGCGAATACTGAACCATAGTTCCTGAGAGAAATAAGTAGTCAGGTTCCTGCAGAATCTTCCTCTGGCCATATTTACTTCAAGTCATCAATATATAACCTTGTTTTATATTTGTTTTGGTTTAAAGACACCATATTTAACATTCATATATACATATATATATATATATATACACATATATATATACATTTTTTTTTTTTTAATGCTTATTCATTGTTGAGAGACAGAGAAAGATAGAGCTCCAGCACGGGAGGGGCAGAGAGAGGGGGAGACAAAGAATCCAAAGCAGACTCCAGGCTCTGAGCTGTCAGCACAGAGCCTGATGCAGGGCTTGAACTCAAAAACCATGAGATCATGACCTGAGCTGAAGTCAGATGCTTAACCGACTGAGCCACCTACGTGCCCCATATTTTTCAATCATTAAAATCATGGCCGATAGATAGCACTGTAATTCATGCACTTATTTGTTTTAAAAAATGGGACTGGTTCTCTTCTGGGGCCAAGTACAAGAGTCCTTTTTATACTAGTTAGTAAAGGTAAACAGTTGAGTAAGGATTACAGTCCACCAGGGGATTAGGAAATCTTCCCCTGATATTTTTTTAGGTTTAACTTTTTTATCAGATTGATAATATGAGGAGATATTACTGTGACCTACAACCTCTAGTCTGTCTTTAGAGTTCTAATTCTGGAAAAGATGTTTCTTAATACACATTTCTGAAAAAATTTGATATCCAAACAAAGATCTTCCCATAAGAATATTATACTTATTTAATACTAAAGTGTATAATTGAAAGAGAGGTTTGTATTAAGATTGGGTTTTTGAATTCAGGTAACCTCTAAAAATATTTGTTTCAGACATTACCTGCTCAATCTAATTGACATTTAGTTGTTTTAATTTAGCTGCTAAGTAGACCTTAGTAGGGACATAATGCAAGAATGGAAGAATTATCAGAAGCTCTACTTAAATTTTAGGAAAAAGACTATCTTATTTTATAGTCATAAAATACTTATGACTTATTTTATACAGTTGGTATAATCCAGATAGCATCATTGTAAAATTTAGTCACTTTATACCAGAAATTTAGTAAATATTTATAGAAGTAATTAATATTTAGAAAATTCAAACAAAATACTCTAGCATTCCAGGTGATTTTGATTTTTTATTAATGTTTGTATTTGGTTTTAGGGTGGATCTGTTTTATTAATAACAGGTCCTCCTGGATGTGGGAAAACAACAACTCTAAAAATATTATCAAAGGAGCATGGTATTCAAGTACAAGAGTGGATCAATCCAATTTTACCAGACTTCCAAAAAGATGATTTCAAGGAGATCTTTAATTCTGGTAAGATTTGCTCTGAAGGTAGTGGAAATAGTGGGAAAAGTCTATGTTTAAAGGAGGTTTGAAACTCTCCATCTGGGGTGCCTGGGTGGCTCAGTCGGTTAAGTGTCCAACTTCGGCACAGGTCATGATCTGACGGTTTATAAGTTCGAGCCCCGTGTCAGGCTCTGTGCTGACAGCTCAGAGCCTGGAGCCTGTTTCGGATTCTGTGTCTCTCTCTTTGCTTCTCCCCTGCTCATGCTCTGTCTCTGTCTCTCAAAATAAATAAATAAACATTAAAAAAAATTAAAAAAAAAAAAAAAAAAAGAAAGAAAGAAAGAAACTCCCCATCTATATTCTTGAGATTCCCAAGATTTTTGGGTATATGTTTTTAGAAGAAATTATGTGTTGTCACTTGTATGCTAGATTGACATCTGACCACTATTAATAACTTCATAAAATAAGAATAGCAATCAATGAAACCATATGAGAGCATTTTCTTTGATACTTCCCAGTTTTAGAGAGTAGTAATTTCAAGAGAAGAGGGGAAAGTTGCCTCCAGTAGAGGAGAATGGGATTCTTTGAGGATTAAGTCTGATCAATTGATTCATAGCACACTCATTTGGAGTGTCTTCATTTTACAGGCAAAGACATAAATGTTTTTACCAGTTGGGTGACTATTATACTGACAGCTGTATTCTGAAGTTATTTAATTCCATATTACATTCATTGGTATAGAAAATTCACTGTGGTCCATGATGACTCTTGTCTTTTGAAATGTATATCTTATTTTGAATTTGAACAGTTTTGCCTAATTAGAAAAAAATCTACAATTTTGTGAGCTTCTTCAGGTATATGTGAATGTATTCAGTAACATATATATGTATATTAAGTACATATGTGTGATGCTGATGTGTGCATAATTTGTTGAGAGTAAAAATGTTGAATGTGTTTTCTTTCAGAATCAAGCTTCCAAGTATTTCCCTATCAATCTCAGATAATAGTTTTTAAAGAGTTTCTGCTAAGAGCAACAAAATATAACAAACTACAGATGCTTGGAGATGATCTGAGAACTGATAAGAGGATAATTCTGGTTGAAGTACGGACAAATTTTGAGATCCTACTAACTATTGAGTAAATAATTACAAGATATATCTTACTGATAATGGCGTTAACTCTCTCCATAGTATTAATCGTGGTAAAATATAATGTAAAGGCTCTGTGATAGCAGAGACCTCAGGTCTTTTCCAGTAAACTTGAATAGAGTAGCTATCAGTTGATGAACTTTAGAATTTTAATGATGTAAGTGTGGAAAAAGCAAAAGAAATAATTTGAAGGGTGCCTGGGTGGCTCAGTCATTTGAGCATCTGACTCTTGATTTCGGCTCAGGTCATGATCTAGCAGTTCGTAAGTTCGAGCTCGGTATCAAGTCTGCACTGACAGTGAAAAGCCTGCTTGGGATTCATTCTCTCTCTCCCTCCCTCCCTCCCTCTCTCCGTCTCTTCCCCTCCCTCCCTCCCTCTCCCTACCCCTCCCGTTTTCACTTTCTTTCTTGCAAAATAAATAAACTTAAAAAAAAAAAGGAAGGATTTTAGAAAGTGGTGTCTTAGTGAAAATACTGTAACTAGTAGTGACCTTAAGAAATTTGAACTGAAACTTGGGTTTCCCATTGATGCATTTCACTGGATAGGACATCAGCTTTTTCATGTTTTCCTTAATTTCTATAAAAGTTCTAGTTACAGTACGTTGAATAGGTGACATTTTTTCCTAATTTGGTAAATATAAATCTGAAAATAAATTTACACAAGAATAAAACTAAACTAGTATTTATCATTTTTCAATAGGATTTACCTAACCAGTTTTATCGAGATTCTCATACTTTACATGAAATTCTCAGGTGAGTTTCAGTGAAGTTTTCTCAAACTTTGAATTAAATGGCAATAGCTTAAATTTCAACATTGCTATACTTTATTTTAGGAAATATGTGCATACTGGTCGGTGTCCTCTAATATTTATAATCTCTGACAGTCTCGGTGGAGATAATAATCAAAGGTTACTGTTTCCCAAAGAAATTCAGGAAGAGTGTGCTATATCAAACATTAGGTAAGAATGAAATTCTTGTTATGCTCACATTCACAAGTTATATTTTTAGGCAATCATCTAACCCTTATCTTTCTTTATAAAACTTTTGACAGTTTTAACCCTGTGGCACCAACAATTATGATGAAATTTCTTAATCGAATAGTGACCATGGAAGCTAATAAGGTAAATCTCTTAAGAACTGATTAATCTGAATCTTACATTTTATTTATAGAAAGTGAAACTTGCAGAGTTAGAAACACATATTATTTCAGTTTTTAGAATTAAAATATTTTATTACATTTGTAAGGCCTGTCATTTTAGGAAAGGCAGGAAATAGTTTTAGAAATCCGGGGGTGCCTGGGTGGTTCATTCAGTTAAGCGTTTGACTCTTGATGTTGGTTCAGGTCTTGGTCTCAAGGTCATGAGTTCAAGCCCTTTGTTGGCCTCCACAGTGGGCGTGGAGCCTACTTAAAAAAAAGAATCTTTAACCTTTTTCTACTATTAAACCTCACTTTCTCTTTCATATTGAAGTAAATAGTTCTTTCCTTGGCTTAGTATTCTAAATTGTGTAGATTATCAAGAGACTGTTTCCTGGCATTTAGATACTTCGTCATCAACAGTCCAACTCTACATTTGTCCTGTTGTCAGTTTTTTTTTTAATCTAACATTTTTATTGTGGTAAGAAACATAAAATTTACCATCTTAACCATTTATTTTCTGACATTATGGAATATACTTGACATACAACATTCATAAGTTTAAGGTATACAACACACTGATTTGATACACTTAACATATTGCAAAATGCTTACCACTGTGGCATTACACAATACCACCAAGTCATGTCATTACCACTTCTTTTTTGTGGTGAGAACATTTCAGACCTACTCTCTCAGTACCTTTAAAATATTTAATACGGTGTTATTAACTATACCGTCTTAACCATTTTTAAGTGTACAGTTCAGTAGTATTAGATATATTAACGTTGTGGTGAAATGGCTGTTGTCATTTTTTTTTTTAATTACAATTCTGTTTTTATTTGTGGAGTCACAGTTACTTTTTTTATTGTGTATACAGTTGCAATGTTAACTTGAATTATTCAATTCGTTAAAAGTGAGAGTTTCAGAACCAAGGAATTTCTGTGATTTAATGTTTTTCAATGACAAATAATGATGTTTTAACTGTAATTATAGTTTTATATTATTTGTATACCTTATCAAATAAAAACAGATGGGTTTTCATAGGAGCCAGTACCATGGTGGTTATTATTTAAATGGTAAATTGTTTTTTCCTTTTTAAAAAAAAATTTTTTTTTTAACGTTTATTTATTTTTGAGACAGAGAAAGACAGAGCATGAATGGGGGAGGGTCAGAGAGAGAGGGTGACACAGAATCTGAAACAGGCTCCAGGCTCTGAGTTGTCAGCACAGAGCCCGACGCGGGGCTTGAACTCACAGACTGCAAGATCATGACCTGAGCCGAAGTCGGACACTTAACCGACTGAGCCCACCCCTGTTTTTTCCTTTAAGGTACCAAATCAGTCAAATTAGTTTCATCAGCCAAACGATTGGTCTAGTGTGTAAAACTAAGTTCAAATTTGTCCTTTGACCTTATTGATGAATTAATCATCAGTTGATTTTTTTGACCTTTGAAGTTGACATTTGTAGTTCTGTGTGGTCTTAAAATCTCTATTTCTGGCACAATCCAGTGATTAAAATATTATGAAATCCTTGGGTATAGAACATTCAGCTCTTTTGAGCTATTATATTAAGAAGAAAATGTAAAATGTTAATAATATAATATGTGTTAATTTAGTGGTATGATTAGTAGACTTTAAGGTATTATTTAATGTTAACATTACTATCACTGCCATTATAAAAATAGTATGTATTAACTATTCCCAAACTTTATTACCATGCTTGTATCTATACAAACTATTTTAAACAGATTTATATTTCTTCCCTGTGGTTTTTGTGGCTTTTAAACCAAAACCAGTGTTATTGACCAAAAGGACAATCTAAAATATTTGAAACTATTGATTTGGCAGAATGAGCTTTGTTGGTGTGCAAATAAATATAAATGGAAAAAGAAAAACCTCCAGAAAAAAATTGGTGTAGACTTTTTTTTCTGTAAAATAAACTAACTTTCTGATGAGTTTGGGAACAAAAAATCAAATAAATCATTGGTTCCATCTAAGAAACATCCAAAGTAGTTAGCATATAGTGCAACAATGATTTCAGGAGTAGATTCCTTAATGCCCCTTACCCATTTAGCCCATCCCCCCTCCCACAACCCCTCCAGTAACCCTCAGTTTGTTCTCCGTATTTATGAGTCTCTTCTGTTTTGTCCCCCCCACCGTTTTTATATTATTTTTGTTTCCCTTCCCTTATGTTCATCTGTTTTGTCTCTTAAAGTCCTCATATGAGTGAAGTCATATGATATTTGTCTTTCTCTAATTTCGCTTAGCATAATACCCTAAGTTCCATCCACGTAGTTGCAAATGGCAAGATTTCATTCTTTTTGATTGCCGAGTAATACTCCATTGTGTATATATTTCACATCTTCTTTATCCATTTATCCATCGATGGACATTTGGGCTCTTTCCATACTTTGGCTATTGTGGATAGTGCTGCTACAAACATGGGGGTGCATGTGTCCCTTTGAAACAGTACACCTGTATCTCTTGGATAAATGCCTACTAGTGCAATTGCTGGGTCTTAGGGTAGTTCTATTTTTAGTTTTTTGAGAAACCTCCATGCTGTTTTCCAGAGTGGCCACACCAGCTTGCATTCCCATGTTGTCATTTTTAATGCATCATTTTTTCTATCTTTGACATCAACATTATGTTAAAATAAATTGATGGAACTTCTCCCAGCAGCATGGTTCTAGGGGGAGCCTACTACTACAAATCAACTAGATCTTAAATGAAACATAATAAATTTTTTTGCACCACTTGGATCATAGAAACTGAGGGAAATCTTCAAGAGAGAGGTTGCTTTGAGGATCAAAAAAAAATGTATGTATGAAAAGCACTTAACTGAATAAGTAAAAACTATTAATAGTGAAAAATTATAGGCAGACTCCAATAATAGAGGGAGCAGTTATTATGATGAGGTGTCATGTCATTAATTAGTGTTTTGAGAATATTTAGTGATATGGGAAAATACGAATTAATGTATTTTAACTTAATGGCAAGTTAAAAATAATAAGGTGCAAGGGGCACCTGGGTGGCTCAGTCAGTTAAGTGTCTGACTTTGGGTCAGGTCATGATCTCACGGTTCATGGATTCGAGTCCCACATCAGGGTTTGTGCTGACAGCTCACAGCCTGTAGCCTCTTTTGGATTCTGTGTGTGTGTCTCTCTCTCTGCCCCTCCCCTGCTCATACTCTGTTTCTCTCAAAAGTAAACATTAAAATAATAATAACAATAATAAGGTACAAAGTTATAATGCTAACAATAGAAATTATATATTTAGGGGCACCTGGGTGGCTCAGTTGGTTAAGTGTCCAACTTTGGCTCAGGTCATGATCTTACACTCCATGAGTTCGAGCCCCACATCGGGCTCTGTGCTGACAGCTCAGAGCCTGAAGCCTGCTTCAGATTCTGTGTCTCCCTCTCTTTCTGCCCCTAACCACTCATGCTCTGTCTCTCTGTTTTAAAAATAAAATAAAACATTTTAAAAAAATGAAAAAAAAATTACATCTTCAGCTCTTAATATGCATCAGGCACTAAGCAAAGTATTGTTATATACCTGATCTTATTAAACCTCATCACAACTGTACAAAATTGGTACATAATCCCCATTTTATGGATGAAGAGACAGCTTTTGGGGGGAAATGACTTGCATAATATCTCACAACTATTAAGTATCAGATAGGTTTGAAGTTTTGTTCTCACTCCAGTTCACTGTGCTAAAAGAAAATAATTTTCAATAACAGCAGAATGCATGTTATACTTACACCCATACATACTAGAAGAAACGACATAAAAATGCTGAGTGTGGTTAGTTCTGGATGGTAGGATTACTTGTGGTTTTTTTTATGTCTTTTTGAAAATAAATCTACATTCTCTACTAGGAGCATAACTACAAATTATTATTTTTAAATACTTTATTTACTAAACATCAAGAACTAATAAAAATAGTCAACATATAGCACCTTACCACGTTAACTCAAAAAAATTTTTAAGACTAAATCATCAGGGGTACCTAGGTAGTTCAGTTGGTTAAGCATCCTACTTTGGCTCAGATCATGATCTCACGGTTTGTGAGTTCGAGCCCCACATCGGACTCTGTGCTGACACCTCAGAGCCTGGAGCCTGCTTTTGGATTCTGTCTCTCTCTCTCTCTCTCTCTCTCTCTCTCTCTCTCTCTCTCTCCCCCTCCCCTGCTTGCACTCTGACTTTCTCTCTCTCAAAAATAAACATTAAAAAAAAAAAAAGACCAAATCATTAAATTGCAAATGGCATTCACTTTAATAAGTTGTGTTGGAATAGTAAAAAATATACCATGGGGGCGCCTAGGTGGCTCAGTTGGTTAAGCGTCCAGCTCTTGGTTTGGGCTCAGGTCGTGATCTCACAGTTTGTGAATTTGGCCCTCGCATGGAGCTCTGTGCTGACGGTGTGGAGCCTGCTTGGGATTGTGTCTCTCCTTCTGTCTCCACTCCTCCCCCGTTTACTCATTCTCTCTCTCAAAAGTAAATAAACTTTTTAAAAAAGAGAGAGAGATGGGGCGCCTGGGTGGCTCAGTCGGTTAGCGTTTGACTTTGACTCAGGTCAGGATCTTGCAGTTTGTGAGTTCGAGCCCCATGTCAGGCTCTGTGCTGACAGCTCAGAGCCTGGAGCCCGTTTCAGATTCTGTGTCACCCTCTCTCTGCCCCTTCCCCGCTCATGCTCTGTCAAAAATGAAGAAACGTTAAAAAATTAAAAAAAAAAGATAACATGACTTTTTTGTTGTGTAGTTAACATGTTGTACTTTAAATAGTTGACCTGCAAGAATGTTAGAACTAGTATACTTGGGGCACCTGGGTGGCTCAGTTGGTTAAGTGTCTGACTTTGGCTCATGTCATGATCTCATAGCTCATGAATTTGAGCCCCACATCAGGTTCTGTGCTAACAGCTCAGAGCCTGGAGCCTTATTCAGATTCTGTGTTTCCTTCTCTCTCTGCCCTTCTCCCACTCGTGTTCTGTCTCTACCTCTTAAATATAAATAAAAAATTTTTTAAAAATTTCATTGTATTTAATATTTTTAAGTTTAGTTTTTATTTATTTAAGTTTACTCATTTATTTTTGAGACAGTGAGTGAGCACAAGTGAGTGGGGGAGAGACAGAGGAAGAGAGATACTCCCAAGCAGGCTCCCTGCTCAGGGTACAATCTCACAAATCTGTGACATTATGACCTGAGACAAAGTCAAGAGTTGGACGCTTGACCGACTGAGCCACCTAGGTGCCTCAAGATTTTTTAAGTTGTCTCTACACCCATTGTGGGGCTCGAACTTACAACCCTGAGATCAAGAGTCTCATGCTCTACTGACTGAGTCAACCAGGTGCACCTAAAACTAGTATACATTGAGTTTATTGTTGATACGTTACATCACAGGAGCAATAACCAGCACACTTCAAATCCTTCAAACTTTTATAAAATCAATTGTTAGGATGCTGTCTGGAGTCTCCAAAGATGATAATGATGTTATAGGAAGATTAAGAGTTTAATCTCTGGCATTCTGCACCTCAGTTAATTAAATTAAGAAAGAGTGTTGACATCTTTTTTATTAAATAATGTTTTATTTTTATTTTAGAGAGCTCGAGCAGGGGAGAGGCCCAGAGGGAAAGAAAGAATCCCAAATCCCAAGCAGGCTCCATGACCAGTGCCGAGCCTGACACGGGGCTTGATCCCAGAACTCTGGGATCATGACCTGAGCTGAAATCAAGAGTCAGATGCTCAACCGACTGAGCCACCCAGGTGCCCCTAGTTATAAGAAAGAATGTTGAATATCTTAGGTTTGTTTTTTTTTTTTAAGTTTAAATAGATGTTTCTCTGTTTTTATAAGAAAAAAGGTCTTTAGTCTTTTCTTTATTATTAAGTATGTAAATTGTGATCACACATTTCAACCACAGTTGTATATGCAGAGTAATTAACATCCATGGTATTTCCTTCAACTACCAAGGATCATGATTTTAAATTATATTTCCTTTTTGGCAACTAATCCATACTAGAATTTTTCAAAAAGAAATACTCTTAAAATAATTTTAAATAAAATAAATGTATTCACAATAAAAATGAAGTTAATCTGGAAGAGAAATTCACAGGCATGAGCAAGAAAATTTTATAAAGGAATAATGAAGAGAGACTTGGTCTGTAGGTATTGGAGCATAATATAAAATTATACATATCACACCTGCATAATATTGGCACAGTAATAGACAAAAAAGAATAAAATGAGAAGAAACACAGAAATAGATGAGTATGTGTAAATGGCAATTTTCTGTATAAGAAAGTAGTATTTTACGTTACTGGAGAAAGAGGAGACTATTAAAATTAAGTAGTATTTGCACAATTGGATATCCATATGGAAAGACATAAGGTTGCATCTTTATACTATGCACAAAAATAATTTTTAGGTAGACTGAAGTTCTGGGGTGCCTGGGTGGCTCAGTTGGTTGAGTGCCTGACTCTTGATTTTGGCTCAGGTCATGATCCCAAGGTTGTGGGATGGAGCCCCCCACATGGGGCTCTGGATTGAGTGTGGAGCCTACTTCAAATTCTCCCTCTCCCTTCTTCTCTCCTCCTCTCCTCCTCTCTCTCTCTCCTCCTCTCTCCCCCTCTCTCTCTCCCTCTCTCCCTCCCCTGCATGTGCATCCCTCTCTCCCCTGCATCTCTCTCTCTCTAAAATAAAAGAAAAAGAAAAAATACTGACTTTGGTTTGGAGGAAGGTATTCCTAAGAAAGAAACAGAAGTCCTAAAAACACTGCATTTACTTCAAAAAGCTTAGGAGAGGGGCTCCTGAGTGGCTCAATTGATTAAGCATCAGACTTCGGCTCTGGTCGTGATCTCATGGTCCGTGAGTTCGAGCCCCGTGTCGGGCTCTGTTCTGACAGCTCAGAGCCTGGAGCTTGCTTCAGATTCTGTGTCTCCCTCTCTCTCTCTGCGCCTCTCCTGCTCATGCTCTGTCTCTCTCAAAAATAAACATTAAAAAAAAAAAAAAAGCCCTTAGGAGATGACAGAAGGCATGATAAGCTAAGTTAAAATACAAGCCTTGGAATGGAAGAAAATATTTGCAATTTATGTAACAGATAAAGCATTAACACCTGAATATAGTATGTATTATATATGTAACATATGTACGTATAATGCAATATATATTGTATGAATATGTAAAATTTTATATATATATATATATATATATATATGCCTCCAAAAAAAGGTTAAGAACAGAAGCCAATACTCAGAGTACTACAAATAGCTAATAAACATGAGAGGTGTTTAGCCCTACTAGTAATCAAAGAAATTAATATTTAAATATATTTTTAAATGTTTATTAATTTATTTTGAGAGAAAAAGCATGAGTGTGTGAGGAGCAGAGAGAGAGAGGAAGAGAGACAATCCCAAGCAGACCCCACACTCTGCGCAGAGCCTGACACAGGATTTGATTCCACAGTTGTGAGATCATGACTTGAGCCAAAATCAAAATCAAGGGGCACCTAGGTGGCTCAGTCAGCTGAGTGTCTGACTTCAGGTCAGGTCATGACCTCATGGTTTGTGGGTTCGAGCCCCACGTTGGGCTCACTGCTGTTAGCCTATCAGTATAGAGCCCACTGTGGATCCTCTGTTTACCTCTCTTTCTTACCCTCCCCTGCTTATGCTTTCTCTCAAAAAGTAAAACATTTAAAAAATTTTAAAAATCAAAATCAAGAGTCGGATGCTTAACCGACCGAGCCACCCAGGTGCCCCCCAAAAATTCATATTTAAACCAGGTACCATTTTTCATGTATCAGTTTGCAAAACATTTAAGAAATCAACAAAAAGGATTGCCAAAGAAGCAGAAAATAGGCATTCTCATATACCATTGGTAGAAAAAATAAAATTGGTAACTGTTAGACTTTCGAAGGCACTCTCCAGGCAGAGCCTGACGCGGAGTGCAAGATCATGACCTAAGCTGAAGTCCCATGCTTAACCGACCGACTGAGCCACCCAGGCGCCCCAAAGGCACTCTCCTTTTACAGAAATATTTGTGCTGCTGACAAAGATAAATTTGTGGTGAAAAATGGGAAACAATGTAATGTCCCTTCATTGGAGAAACTGGTAAATTATAATATACTCATAATGTTTTTTTAAAGTGAAATATAGTTAAAGGTGCTATTATAGATCGCAGAGAATGGTATTAAGTAAAAAGTCATGTCATAGAATAATACATGTAGGGGCACCTGGGTGATTCAGTCAGTTCAGTATCTGACTCGTGATTTTGGCTCAGGTCATAATCACAGGGTTGTGGGATCGAGCCCTTTGTCAGGCGTGGAACCTGCTTAGATTCTCACTCTCCTTCTGCCCCTCTCCTGCACTTGAGCACTCTCTCTCTCAAAGATAATGATAATGATAATAATAATAATAATAATAATAGTAATACATGTAATATGACCCTACTTGTATTTAAAAGTTAACTATGTTGGGGTACCTGAGTGGCTCAGTCATACAAAGCGTACAACTTTTTATTTTGGCTCAGGTCATGATCTCATGGTTCATGGGATTGAGCCCCGCATTGGGTGCCATACTGCATGGAGCGTACTTGGGATTCTCCCTCTCCCTCTCTCTCATTGCCCCTCCCCTGCATGAGCTCGTTGCTCGCTCTCTGTCAAAAAAACAAAAAACTTTAAAAAGTTAACTATGTCTATACATACTTTTAGGTTCTCTATGTACTTAGAGATATTTTTACACAGAAAGTAGTGTGGAAAAATACTGACTAGAATATTAACAATTGTGACAAAGTTTAGGATATGGGGAGACTAACCTAGAACAGTAAATTTTTCATAAAGACTTCTGAAACAGCTTTGATTAATAAAAATATGTTCATGGGGCACCTGGGTGGCACAGTCGGTTAAGCGTCCGACTTCAGCCAGGTCACGATCTCGCGGTCCGTGAGTTCGAGCCCCACGTCGGGCTCTGGGCTGATGGCTCAGAGCCTGGAGCCTGTTTCAGATTCTGTGTCTCCCTCTCTCTCTGCCCCTTCCCCGTTCATGCTCTGTCTCTCTCTGTCCCAAAAAAATAAATAAAAACGTTGAAAAAAAAATTTAATAAAAATATGTTCAAAGACAATAGGAAAGTACTATTTTTTGTGTTTTAATCAGTTTTTACAAAATCTGAAATGGGTAATATATGAGCTGTCACATGAATTCGACTTAAGTCTTGTTATCAGTAAACCATTAGGGTTTCTTAAGGTGAGAAGGAAAGAGAAATTTTTCTGGTCTTATATTTGGCCTGACAAGGGAGTGATATTTGTACATATGTATGTACATATAGTTGGAGAGAGTCTCAAAATACAATCTAGCCCAAATAAACAAGTAAAATTATTTTATACTCTTGAAAATTTACCTTAATCTATGATAAGTCATTGACCTTCCTGAGCAGACTGGTGTTTAACAAGGAAGCTTTTTAGCCTCCAGCTTTGAAAGATTCTAATTTATTTTTATTTAGTTTAGAGAATGGGCGGCGGGGCGGGGGGGGGGGGGTTGTTTTAGAAAAGGGTTTTTTAAACTGTAATTTTTTCATTTTAGAATGGAAGAAATATTACTGTCCCCGACAAAACTTCCCTAGAGTTGCTCTGTCAAGGATGTTCTGGTGATATCAGAAGTGCAATAAACAGCCTCCAGTTTTCTTCAAAAGGTAACTATGAAAGAAAAATTCTTACAGTATTAGGTGACTTACTCTTAATTGTTCATGAGATGAAATCAAACTAAATATATTTTAATAACTGATACATATCTATCTCCATCTATTTTTTTTGAGATTGTTTCATAAAATCATGTATGTACATGTGCATACAATAAACACACCCCTGTGAATATGTCATTGTATGTATCCATATACCTGAGACAAAACCTGATTTATTTATGTGGTTTATTACTTTACTTTTTAATTGTTTTTTTTGTTTTGCTTTAATTTTAATGTTTATTTTTGAGAGCGAAAGACAATGTGAGCCAGGGAGGGGCAGAGAGAGAGGGAGACATAGAATCCGAAGCAGGCTCTAGGCTCTGAGCTGTCAGCACAGAGCCCGACACAGGGCTTGAACTCACAAACTGCAAAATCATGACCTGAGCTGAAGTTGGACGCTCAACCGACTGAGCCACCCAGGCGCCCCTTTAAAGTTAATTTGGATGAGACTTCCTTGTTCTGCCATTTACCAGTGACTTAGTCTTGCAAATGACAATCATTTTGTGCTTGCATATTCTTACCTTTTATATGAGAACCTCTCTTACAGAGTTGTGTGAAGAATAAGTGAGGTCGCACTTGTAGAGTGTTTATTCCAGTGCTTGATACATATTAAGGGATCAGTAAATGGTCAGCTGTTAATGAATTTAATAATATTGTGCTGATCACAAAAGTAATCAATTACTTTTGATTTTTAAATTACTTAAATTTTTTTTTTAATGTTTATTTTTAAGAGAGAAAGAGCGTGCACATAAGCAGGAGAGGGCTGAGAGAGGGAGACACAGAATCTGGACTAGGCTCCAGGCTCTGAGCTGTCCGCACAGAGCCCTATGTGGGGCTCGAACCCACAAACCATGAAATCATGACCTGAGTCAAAGTTGGACGCCTAACTGACCAAGCCACCCAGACACCCTTACTTTTGATTTTTAATTTATGTAAGATACATTTAATAAATTGATTTACTTCATTTTAAAAATGGTGCATAGTCATGCTACGTTAAAAGAGATAGCACATAGGGGCACCTGGTTGGCTCATTCAGTTGAGCATCTGACTCTTGAGTTTTGCTTAGGTCATGATCTCACGGTTTGGTTCGTGAGTTTGAGCCCTTTGCCAGGCTGTGCGGAGCCTGCTTTGGATTCTCTCTCCCTCTCTCTCTCTCTTTGCCCCTCCCTGGCTCAGTCTAAAGAAAAAAAAAGAGAGATAATATATGATTTATTGTGCATGGTCTTTCATCAGAAAACGTTTAATAAGTCACCACATTGAGGAATTGACCTTGAAAATTTAAAAGGCATCTTTGGAGCTCTCAATCCACCTGAAATCCTAGTATCTACCTACAAGTGTAGCCTGTTCATTAGTTTACATCTCTGTTTTTCTTTTCTTTTTAATTTCTTTTTTCAATGTTTTATTTATTTTTGAGAGTGAGAGTTGGAGCAGGGGAGGGACAGAGAGAGAGGGGAACAGAAGATCTGAAGCAGGCTCTTTGCTGACAGCGGCAAGCCTAATGCAGGGCTCGAACTCACAAACTGAGATCGTGACCTGAGCCGATGTCACTCAACCGACTCAAACAACTGAGCCACCCCGGCACCCCTACATCTTAGTTTTTCAAAATAACGATAGAGAAAAGTAAATAGGCAGCCTAATACAACTGAAAGTAGAATTCTGCTTATTCCTGTAGAAATGTAAATGTTGCTTAGGTTCACTTAGGTTCACTTAGGAATTACAGGTTGGGAAGGTTGAGGTAGGCCAGTTTGAGATCCTGACTACCATTTATACCATTATTATTCTGAGCTCAGAAGTTTTAAAGGGAAGAAAATAATATTTTTTGAATGGGTCAGGAACTGGATGAGCAATCATATATTTTTACATTTAATTTTTGACCAGCCTAATGAGATAAACAATAATAAATCAATTCCAGATCCTATGTTTTTTCTGCTCTTTCAGGCTACTTTTTTTTTTTTAAGTTTATTTATTTGTTTTGAGAGTGAGTGTACTGGTTGTGGGGTGCGGCAGAGAGAGAGGGAGAGAGAGAATCCAAGCAGGCTCTGTGCTGACAGGCTCTGAGCTGATGCAAGGCTCAATCTCACCACTGTGAAATCTTGACTTGAGCTGATATCAAGAGTTGGATGCTTAACTAACTGAGCCACCTACACACCCCTCAGGCTACTTTTCTTAAGTGATGCATTCTGAGTTTTGAACAGACTTACCAATGAAATTTCAACACAGGCATATTTGTAAATTGAAGACTGCCCAAATCAGTGTTAAGCATCCACTGCAGAACCATACTGCCTGGTTTCAAATCACTTACCAGATGATGACCTCGAGCTAGTAACTTAAACTCTTTATATGTCCTATCTTTTTTTTTCTTTTTTAACATTTATTTATTTTTGAGAGACTGAGCAAGACAGAGCATGAGCAGGGGAGGGACAGAGAGAGGGAGACACAGAATCCGAAGCAGGCTCCAAGCTCTGAGCTGTCATCACAGAGCCCGACGTGGGGCTAGAACCCATGGACCACAAGATCATGACCTGAGCTGAGATCGGAGGCTTAACCGACTGAGCCACCCAGGCGCCCCTATATGTCCTATCTTCAATGTGTATAATAGTCGTTCTCCCCTAATCTCAAGTGTTTTGAGGATTAAATTGGTTAGTACATATCATGAACCAAGAATAGGACCTTGCACAGGCAGTACTGTGAGAAATCAAGATGATAGGCCTGTATTAGTGTCATTTCAATGTGTGAAAATTTGAA
Source organism: Prionailurus bengalensis (assembly GCF_016509475.1). Taxonomy (NCBI): domain Eukaryota; kingdom Metazoa; phylum Chordata; class Mammalia; order Carnivora; family Felidae; genus Prionailurus; species Prionailurus bengalensis. The sequence continues at coordinate 136,663,683 of NC_057343.1, forward strand.
ATTTTTGTCATGAGATACTTTTAGATGACATTTTATTTCATTTTAATAGTTTAGTAACCCAAAGAGGACTGTTACTTAGTTCACAGATTTTACATTATTGTGTATTAGAAAAGTATATTTTAATTAGAATAGTTAGTGTAACTGTACCTAAAATGTTCTCAGTTTTGTTTTCCATATTTTAATTTTATTTCCAATATTGTCTCTTGGGTGTATATTATTTAGGAGAAAACAGTTCTTGGCCAAGGAAAAAAGGAACATCTTCATTAAAATCAGATGCTGCGCTGTCAAAATCAAAACGAAGAAAAAAAACAGATAGGGTTTTTGAAAACCAGGAGGTCCAAGCTATTGGTGGCAAAGATGTTTCACTCTTTCTCTTCAGAGCTTTGGGGAAAATACTATATTGTAAAAGTAAGAAAATCTTATGTTTTATTAAAAATCTGTTAGGTATTCGTCCTACAACGGAAATAAAATACCAGTTTTTGAAAATGTCATGTATTTGGCAGTTAGGGCCAGGTCTGACACTGTTTGGCAAGGCCTGAGACACAGTAGGTAAATGTATTTAGGTACAGTATTTTTGGACTGTGGATGGGATTAAATGTAAAAACTACTGTCTGTAAATCTTTAAAATTATAGTTTTCTGAAGGTAAACTATGTATCAGTTCCTCTAGAATTTTAGTGGCACATGTTGGTAGCCCAACACCAGAACCCTAGACAAGTTGTCAGGTAGCGTCAGGCTTCTTTGGATCTCCTTACATTTCTCTTCACTAGCTGCTCTCTCCACAACCAGAGATGTTCCATCGCCTTTTCTGTATTTGATGCCTGCTTCCCCTCCGACCCTCCATCTGCATCACCCATCACCCAGCTCCCAAATTGCCTCTCTTTTCATTAAAATCCCAAACTTCTATTTCTTATGTAGAAAATATCACTTCTTAGCTGATCCTGAAGGAAGAGAATTAGGATTGGGGGCTGGGGGGGTGGGATCTGACCTGCTTTTATGTAGATTAAAGTAATTCATACAAAATTTTGAGGGAAACTGTTGCCTTAGTTTATAAATTTTTTTTTAATGTTTATTTTCGAGAGAGAGATAGAGTACAAGCAGGGGTGGGGCAGAGAGAGGGAGACACAGAATCTGAAGCAGGCTCCAGGCTCTGACCTTTCAGCCCAGAGCCTGTCGCGGGGCTCGAACTCATGAACCATGAGATCATGACCTGAGCCAAAGTCGGACCCTCAACTGACTGAGACACCCAGGTGCCCCTGCCATAGTTTATAATAGTTTTATATGTTATACCACAAAGTAAATAATCATAATGGACTATTGAAAAAAGTCCTTTGTGTACAATGGCTTCAATTTTCTCTCAGATGTTCAAATCTCGTGTAAATTAACTGCTTCAGTGGGTCACAAGTAGTATGTGAACAGACATTCATTTAAGCTTTGTGTTTATCATGCCTGTTATTATCTGAGATTTTTTTCTGGTTGCCAAAGCCCAGTTGTTTTAAACCACTGTTTTTATCTTTCTATAACACTGAGTGCCTCTTATACCTGTTTTCCATCTTCTTACCTCCTTGCCTCTTTCTCTTCTGTTGTCTTTCTGTATTTCTGCTTCATTCTCTCCTCACTCCAGGCATCCTTCTTGTTTTAGGCTATTATCTCTCAGTTTCTTCTTTCCAGGTGGTTGAAAATTTGAGATTTCTAAATGGAAAATTTCATGCCACCTGAAGATGAACCTGGCATCACTTAGGTGGAAATGAAGACACCCTCTGTCCTTGGATCCTCTTACCTCTGAACCTCAGTGGCTATTCCCACTGATACTTTCCCTTCTACACTTTCTTTTCCTTCTCAACATTCATTTGCAGCTTCCTGCATCAGGGAACAGGGTCTGTGTTCTCTTGTGCAGAAAGCAACCTCATCCTACATCGTAAGTAAAACAGTAAAGATCTCTGTATTGAGAATGAGGATCAAAAGAAAGCAACTCAGAACTGAAATGGTGAAATGCAGAGTGCTTTGAGAACTGGAATATTTTAATACTAGAGAAGCCATAATTCAGGCATCAGAATTCTAATTTGAGTTCTTAAGAATAGTGACAGTGAGGCTACTAACTATATACATATAGTAGCAAGGCGCTGTAGTAGTGAGGCAACTTACATAGGTCTCCAGTTGCTTTGTTTTTATTTTTAATATCTTATTTAGTATGTTTGGTATCATGTGCCTAAAGTATTGGAAAAAATCTTCAAATGAGTGGTTCTGTATAACTTTAAAGTGATGTTATTTTTAATAATTCCAGAATTTTTTTTTTATAGGAGCATCTTTAACAGAATTAGATTCCCCCCGGTTGCCTTCACATTTATCAGAGTATGAAAGGGATACCTTACTTGTTCAACCTGAGGTAAAGTCTTTAATAACATATACTACTTTTTCCAGGATATATATTAGTTACATTTATGGAAATGTCCGTTTAACCACAGAATTTTCACCAAAATAATATGTGTATGCTTCTTTTTATAGGAAGTAGTAGAAATGTCACATATGCCAGGAGAGTTATTTAATTTATATCTTCACCAAAACTACTTAGATTTCTTCGTGGAAGTAGATGATGTTATGAGAGCCAGTGAATTTCTGAGTTTTGCAGATATCCTCAGCGGTGACTGGAATGTAAGACCATTTGACTTAACCATTTTTGTTTATGAATGTTTCCTCCAAATGGAGAAAGTTTCCTTTTATTCCTCATTATTGGACATCTTATGTGACTTCTTAATAACAATGATAAAATTATTTAATCCAACTCAATGTTTCTAATGACACCGGTTAATCTGATTTTTTTGGTGATAATATAACACTAATTTTTTCTGAAGTTATTTTCTGATTATAAAACTAATATATTCAGAAATTTTGACAACCATTGAAAAGTAGATAGGGAAGAAGTGTGTTTTTTATACTTTCTTTTACTTTTTTATACAATTTTTTTCATAACTTTCAAATTATTCAGTATAAAATTTATATTTTTTCTTAACATTTTAACACAGCTCTGATCAATGTAATAGCCACTAGCCACATATGGCTATTTACATTAGGTTAAATTTAACTTAATTTAAAATTCAGTTCCTCAGTCACACTGGCCACATTTCCAGCATTCCATAGCTGCATTTGGCTAGTACCACTGTGTTAAACAGCTAGATACAAAATGTTTTTGTTACAGAAAGTTCTTTTGGACAACATTGTTTTAATATGTTAATATTTCTGTTATAAATTTGAAATAGTATTAATTAAAATTGGAAAAGATACAGTGAAAAAACATGTATGGTATGGTTTCTGTATTTAGAGTTTCATTATTCAGCAGTTGTGTTTGCTTAATTTTTCTTATATTTTTTATTTTAAAATTTTCTAACCTGTAGACGAATGGAAGAATAGTATGATGAATGCCTATATACCCTTAGCTTTTGTTCACCAATTTTTCACATTTTGCTACATTTGCTTAATCTCTATGTGTTTATACACTTGTTTTGGCCCAATAATTGGAAAGTAATTGCGAACATCATGTCACTTAATACTTATCCATGTGTAAGGACCTTGCCCTATTATAACCATAATAGCATTTATCACACTTAAGAAAACTAACATTGGGGTCCCTGGGTGGCTCAGTTGGTTGAGCATCTGACTTCAGCTCAGGTCATGTTCTTACAGTTCGTGAATTTGAGCCCCACATCAGGCTCTGTGCTTACAAGCAGTTAAGAGTGTGGAGCCTGCTTCAGATTCTGTATGTCCCTCTCCCTCTCCCTACCTCTGCTCATGCTCTGTCTCCCCAAAATAAATAAATATTTTAAAAAAATTAAAAAAAAGAAAACTAACATTAATTCAGTAACATATTGTCATTATTTCGATTTCCTCAGTTGTCTCAAAATGTATTTTAAGTTATTTTCAACACCCATATCCAAGATCCATAGTTCACACATAGTGGTTGATTGTTATGTCTCAGTTGAATTTGATTTAGGTAATTTTGTAGCTTATTATTTTCAGGGTTGTGGTAATGTTGGAAAAAGTGAACATTAAATAAATATGGTTGGTGGTTTTTTGGCATCAGCAAGATGAATAGCACTACTTTATAAATCTCTCATTTTTGTTATTTTACATTTTGTCTCCTTTTTTAGATGCGCTCCTTACTCAGGCAATATACTACATCCATAGCTACGAGGGGTGTGATGCATTCCAATACAGCACGAGGATTTGCTCATTGCCAAGGAGGAGGATCAGGTTTTCGACCCTTGCACAAGCCCCAGTGGTTTTTCATAAATAAAAAGGTAAAGAAAAAAAAAAAAGAATTGTGTACTTTTAGTAGGTAAACTTTATGGCATGTGAATTATATCCCAATGAAGCTGTTACTTTTTTTTTTTTTTAGTTTTGAAAAAGTGTTTTATTAGTAGTAAAAAATAGTTGTTAATTCCCACAATTTTCTTCAAATTACATTAAGACATAAAAAGGACACTCTTCTTGAATACCCAGTTATTATTTTTAAGGAAAAAAGCACTCAAAATTTGAAAGCTTATATTTTATTTATTAGTTGACTAGTAGTGAATTCAAAATATCATTATAATTATATTTTTTTTTTTTAATTTTTTTTTTCAACATTTATTTATTTTTGGGACAGAGAGAGACAGAGCATGAACGGCGGAGGGGCAGAGAGAGAGGGAGACACAGAATCGGAAACAGGCTCCAGGCTCTGAGCCATCAGCCCAGAGCCCGACGCGGGGCTCGAACTCACGGACTGTGAGATCGTGACCTGGCTGAAGTCGGACGCTTAACCGACTGCGCCACCCAGGCGCCCCTCATTATAATTATATTTTAACGTTTATTTATTTTTGGGACAGAGAGAGACAGAGCATGAACGGGGGAGGGGCAGAGAGAGAGGGACACACAGAATCGGAAACAGGCTCCAGGCTCTGAGCCATCAGCCCAGAGCCCGACGCGGGGCTCGAACTCCCGGACCGCGAGATCGTGACCTGGCTGAAGTCGGACGCTTAACCGACTGCGCCACCCAGGCGCCCCTCATTATAATTATATTTTAATTTTAATTGAAAATAGGGGCATCTGGCTGACTCATTTTGAAGAGCATGAGACTCTTGATCTCAGAATTGTGAGTTCAAGCCCCACATGGAGTCTAGAGAAGGGAGGGAGGGAGGGAGGGAGGAAGGAAGGAAGGAAGGAAGGAAGGAAGGAAGGAAGGAAGGAAGGAAAAAGAAAAAAAAAGAGGAAAGAAAAGAAAGCAATCCTGGGTTTGCTTCTAACCATCTGGACAGATTATTTTACCTAATGTACACTTCATTTCCACAGCTTTAAATGCATTGGATTGAATTAGAAGTTAAAAATAGGCGGTCCCACAAGTTGAATACTACACACAGAGATTTTTTTTCATGAATTTCCAGTCTTTAAAAATGAGTATAATAATTCAAACTCAGATATGGATTTCTGGCTCAGAATGTCTGGACTCTCCTGAAATAAATGCAAAATAAGGCAACACTGTCCTATATTTTTACATGGCAACAATCTGGCCGAGCCAAATAGCATCTCCCCCTTGAAGATGGGAGTGATGGGTACCTTCCCCAGCTGCTTCACTGCACTGATTTATGTACCTGCCTGTCTCCTAGAGCATCTGAATTTGTGACGCAGAACTGCATCATCTCTAAGATATCTTCCAGTTCTTTTTAAAAAAAAATTTTTTTAATGTTTATTTATTTTTGAGACAGAGGGAGACTGAGCGAGAGTCGGGGAGGGGCAGAGAGAGAGGGATACACAGAATCTGAAACAGGCTCCAGGCTCTGAGTTGTCAGCACAGAGCCCGATCCGCAGCTCGAACCCACGAACCATGAGATCATGCTCTGGGCCGAATTCAGATGCTTTACCGACTGAGCCACCCAGGTGCCCCACATATCTTCCAGTTCTTAAATCATATGGCGAAATAGGAGCCTGTAATTCATTACCTAAGACATTTTTTCCAAAGATTTCTTGGGGAATTTCATGACTTGTAACGAATTTGTATCCCTTATTGACTTGCTTTGCTATTTATAGCACTTATATTAATTTTGCCTTATAGTTACATATGAATTGTTTGTAAAACCATAAGCTCTTTGAAGGCAGATTGTACTTGTCTCCTTATCAGCCTAGCATTGTACCCGTGTTAACTAAAGAATACTAATTCTTTAATTGAGAACAGTATCCTCACATAATTTGTGATGTATGCTCATAAACAGAACTCCTTTGATTTTTAAGGTTTATTTTCCTTCTACCTTAAGTCTCTTAAAAAATTCTTGTTGCTGTTATGTCAAATATGAAATAGTTCTATAGGTAAAATGCTTTATTAGATAAGGCTAGAACAATTATAAAAAACTAATCAGGTAAACTCTTAAAAGTATGTTTGTGGTATGTATAAACACTTTGTGTTACAGTAAACTTCATTTGTCTAGGAATACATCTCCATTTGTTTTAATTTTATTTTTCATTTCATGTTCCCCCCCACTTCTATACAGTATCGGGAAAACTGCCTGGCAGCAAAAGCTCTTTTTTCTGACTTCTGCTTACCAGCTTTATGCCTCCAAACTCAGCTGTTGCCATACCTTGCTTTGCTAACCATTCCAATGAGAAATCCAGGTAATAACATGGGTTTTTGTTTAATCCAAGAAGTGATGTTTTGTTTTGTTAATTTGAGAGAGAGAGAGAGAGAGAGAAAGCGAGCAAGCGCGAGTGGGGCAAAGGGGGAGAGAGACATATTAATTTTTTTTTTTTTTTAATGTTTATTTACTTTTGAGACAATGTGAGAGACAGAGTGCAAGCAGGGGAGGGGCAGACAGAGGGAGACACAGAATCCGAAGCGGGCTCCAGCCTCTGAGCTGTCAGCACAGAGCCTGACGTGGGGCTCGAACTCACGAACCGTGAGATCATGACCTGAGCCGAAGTTGGATGCCTAGCCGACTGAGCCACTCACATGCCCCGAAAGAGAGATAATCTTAAGCAGGCTCCATGCTCAGTATGGAGCCCCACATGGGACTTGATCCCATGACCCTGGTATCATGACCTGAGCCGACATCAAGTTGGACGTTCAACCAACTGAGCCACCCAGGCGCCCCCAAAAGTAGTGTTTTATAACCTTATCTTTTTTTTTTTTAATTTTTTTTTAACGTTTATTTATTTTTGAGACAGAGAGAGACAGAGCATGAACGGGGGAGGGGCAGAGAGAGAGGGAGACACAGAATCTGAAACAGGCTCCAGGCTCTGAGCAGTCAGCACAGAGCCTGACGCGGGGCTCGAACTCACGGACCGCGAGATCGTGACCCACGCCAAGTCAGACGCTTAACCGACTGAGCCACCCAGGCGCCCCAACCTTATCTTTTTAAAGTCAACTCATTGCTACAATCTAGTGAGACTAAATTTTTTTTCCATTATTTTTTGATCTAAAATTAACACGTTTCAGATTTGGAAAGGAAGAAAGAATTCAAATAATAATAGAAGTTAATAAAAAGAAAAACTAATAACCACAGGTAATTTCTTTTGAAAGATTGGTGTAAGTCCTTCCTGACGTTTTTCTGTGCATATGCAAATATTAGGCATATGCTTTAATTGGCATATATCACTTACCATGGATAGCACTCCATATGTTATAAATTAGTATTCAGTCAGCTCCGCAGACTGGGAAGTCCAAAATCAAGATACAAGCAGATGGTGAAGGCCTCCTCCCTAGCTTATAGATGGTCATCTTCTCGTATTCTCACATGGCAAAGAGCAGAGCAAGAGAGAGGTCTCTGTGATGTTCTTTTTGTAAATGTCAGAAATCCAGGATCATTTTATACTTTCTCTGCCCTAGTACTAGAATCAGGAATTCCAAGGAGCCCTGGTTCCTCTTAGTGGAAATGGTATTTAGAATTTAGGATCTGGGAGCACCTGGCTGGCTCAATAGGTAGAGCGTGTAACTCTTGATCTAGGGGTTTCGAGTTGAATCCCATGCTGGGCGTAGAGCCTACTTAAAAAAATTTAGAATCTGGCACTAGGTATGATCATTGGTATTGGAGTATCATTGTGTCTATTCTTTTTCAATGGAACAAAGCTAGGAGATTGTGTGTGTATTTGTGTGTGTGTGTGTGTGTGTGTAAGTTCTTCCTGACGTTTTTCTGTGCATGTATGTGTGTACCATGAGTTCACGCCCATACATTCATTTTCAGCCTAACACTACAGAGTTTATTTTAACCTTTCCCAATTCAGTAACTCGTACTGGTTTAGACAGCTTACATTGAAATTATCTGGAAAATCATTTATCCACTAGTTAAAAATTCAGATTATAGGATCACAATTCATTTTTCCATATGAAAAAGCTGTTTTTTAAAAAATCCTGATTCTGTTCTGGAGTGTATCTTTAAAAAGGTAAATATTGGGGCTCCTGGGTGGCTCAGTCAGTTGAATGTCCAACTTTGGCTCAGGTCATGATCTTGTGGTTCATGAGTTCAAGCCCCACGTCAGGCTCTGTGCTGACAGCTGAGCCTGGAGCCTGCTTCAGAATCTGTCTCCCTCTCTCTCTGCCCCTCCCCTGCTCGCGTACGCACTCTCTCTCAAAAATAAATAAACATTAATAAATAAATAAATATTTATGAGCCCTCATAGTGTTGCATTTACAAACATTGAAAGGTGTATAAAATTCATTCAAAAATAAGATGTTCTGGGGGTTCTTGGCTGCTCAGGTGGTAGAGCATGCAACTCTTGATTTTGGGGTCATGAGTTCAAGCCCCAAGATGGACATGGAGCCTACTTTAAAAGAAATTTTTTTTTAGATTTTTGTTTTTATCATTTTTTTCCCCATTTACTGTGTCATTTTAGAAGTTATTTCTTTATATTTTTTCTGCTCCTATCTCTGTCTTTTATTCTGGTCCTCCATTAGTGTTTGTTGGTGTCATTTGACTACCTATTGAGCCAGCCAAGTGCTCCCAGATCCTAAATTCTTGGTCATTTGTTTTCACTCCATTTTCTCTGATTGTGCAATCTTTATCAGTCTCTGTTCAAGTTGACTGATTCTTTTGTCAGTTCAAATCTATTGAACCCCTGTAGTGAGTCACTGTTCTGGGTGAGTGCTCAAGTGGGGGTAGTCTCTGATCATCTTGGCTGAGCCCCTCCTAGCGTGGACCCTCCTGGCCCTATGAATGAGCTTGGGTGAGGGCCAGTGGCAGTTAGAGGAGGCGGCGGTATTCTCGGCCTGCTGTGCTACTAGGATAGAGCTTCCATGCCAAGGGTTGGAGAAAGGGAGTCCCGAATTCTAGGCCGGCCACAAGAGGGAGGAAGTCCTATGAGTTCTTAGCTGTACCTGACCTGGAGTGAAGTCTCTCTAAAGCTGAGGAAGTGAAGGGGTGGGTCCTGGTTCAAATGCCACACTCTTGCTGTTAGATTTTCCTGAAAAAAAAAGTTTCTTCACAGCATAAAATTTATCATCTTAAACCATTTTTAAGTATATAGTTTACTAGTGTTAAGCTTACTCACCTTGTACAACCAATCTCTAGAACTTTGTCATTTTGCAGAATTGAAACTACACACATTAAATGCTAACTGCCTCCTGCTCCCTGTCTACCACCTACCTTCTCTCTCTGAATTTTATTTTTAATTTTTTAATGTTTATTTATTTTTGAGAGAGAGAGACAGAGCATGAGCAGGGGAGAGGCAGAGAGAAAGGGACACACAGAATCTGAAGTAGGCTCCAGGCTCTGAGCTGTTGGCACAGAGCCCGACGCAGGGCTTGATTTCATGAACCATGAGATCATGACGTGAGCCAAAGTCAGATGCTTAACGCACTGAGCCACCCAGGCGCCCCTGTGTCTGAATTTGACTACTCTAGGTACCTCACATAAGTGGACTCATGCAGTATTTGTCCTTTTGTTACTGACTTGTTTTACCTAGCATGTCATCAAAGTTTTTATTATAGCATGTGTCAGCATTTCCTTTTTAAGGCTGAAGAATAACACATTGTATATACCACATTCTGTTTATCCATTCATCTGTTGATGGACACTTAAGTTGCTTCCACCTTTTAGCTATTGTGAACAATGTTGCTGTTAACATGGGTATACAAATTACTCTTTAAGACTCTGCTGTCAGTTCTTTTGGGTGTATACCCAGAAGTGGAATTGCTAGATCATGTAGTAATTCTGTTTTTAATTTTAGGGAACTGCCTTACCATTTTCCACAGCATTTATACCATTTTACATTTCCACCAACAATGCCCAAGGGTTTCAGTTTCCATACATCTTTACCAAACCTTTTTTTTTAATTTTTTTATAACAGACATCCTAAAAGATATGAAATGGATCCCATGGTTTTGATTTGAATTTTCCAAAAGATTCGTGATTTTGAGGTTTCTCCTTCCTTCCTTCCTTCCTTCCTTCCTTCCTTCCTTCCTCCCTTCCTCCCTTCCTCCCTTCCTCCCTTCCTCCCTTCCTCCCTTCCTTCCTTCCTTTCACGCAAGGGGGAGGGGTAGAGGGAGAGGAAGAGAATCTTAAGCAGGCTCCAAGCCTGGCATGGAGTCCAATGCAGGGCTCTATCTCATAATCCTGAGATCATAACCTGAGTGGAAATCAAAAGTTAGACATTCAGTCAACTGAGCCACCCAGGTGCCCTAAGTATCCCTTGCTTGTTGGCCATTTACATATCTCCTTCAGAGAAATGTCTATTTAAAGCTTTTTTAAAATCTCTGTTTCAGCTCAAATTTCTTTTATCCAAGATATTGGAAAGCTTCCTCTGAAGCGACACTTTGGAAGGTAAGCTGTTTTAATTTTCAAAGAACTGTTACTGAAACGTCCACTGAATGTTATCTACTTATTCAGTATACAACCAATAAAAATTTATCTGTAATCTTCCAGCTAACAAATCTTACGTATTTGGAAACCTCTTTTAACCTTTCCTCCCAAGATGTTCTTAGTTTATTTTTTTTCCTAATATTTTTTTAAAGTATTTATTTTTGAGAGAGAGAGTTGGGGCGGGGAGAGACAAAGGATCCGAAGTGGGTTCTACACTGACAGCAGCAAGCCTGATGCAGAGCTTGAACTCACAAACTGTGAGATCATGACCTGAGCTGAAGTTGGGCAACTGACCGAGCCACTCCAGTGCTCATTAGCCTATATTTAAAGCCTGCAGGAACCAGGAACTACCACAAAAGCACTGTCTTTAAATTTTAAACTTCCTTATTTTAAAAGATTCAGACAAATAAAACCTAGATGTAGAGAGGTAAATCTGTAGCTGTTCTATTCGTTTTATTGCAAAATGACTGCTGGGCTGATATCAGTGATTAACACAACACCTATGTTTCATTTCTTCTTAGCTTCTCTGTAAGATCAAATTATGTATTCAGGCATTTAATTATTTATTAATGTTTTATTTTACTTTTTATCTTACTTTAGAGAGAGAGAGCACAGATGGGGAAGAGGGCAGAGAGAGAGAATACTAAGCAGGCCCCACTCTCAACTTCAGAGCCTGATGCAGGGCTCAGTCCCACGACCCTGGGATCATGACCTGAGCCAAAATCAAGAGTCAGATGCCCAACTGACTGAGCCATCCAGGCACCCCTGTACTTAGGCATTTTTTAAAGGTTTAAAAGGGCTTTTTAACTGCTCTTATTGGTTCAACTACTTGATCTATCTTGGGAGACAGGATTTGTCAGTGCTACTTACTACAGTGACTAGTACTTTATCTTTCATTCATTATGACCATATTTAGCCTTATCATTGATTCATGTTGACAATATTAAATATGAATATTTAGCTTGACATTTAATATTAATATTTAGTAGTTCTCTAGTTTCCTGTAATCCAACCTACACCTTATTTTTGTACATTTAGCTAATTTGCAACTTTATCACAGCTTTTCTTGTAGCTTAAATCATTGCTGTTCCTAGGTCATGTAGTAATTCTGTTTTTGATTTTTTAAGGAGCTTCCTTACCATTTTCCACAGCAGTTACACCATTTTACATTTCCACTAGCAATGCTCAGGAGTTTCAGTTTCCACATATCTTTGCCAAGTCTTTTTTTTTTTTTTTCTATTTTTTTATAACAGACATCCTAAAGGATGTGAAATGGCATCAAATGTTATTTACATAGGATGTATTCCTAGAAATGAAGTTACTGGATCAATGGTCATACACTTTTTTGAAGCCTTTGCTCTATATTGCCAGATTGCTCCTAAGAATATTTTGCTAATTTTATGTCCCCTTACAGTGTATAAGCATATTCTTTTCTCCTAACTCTTGACACTTCTGGGTTTTTATTACTTACTTGGGGCACCTGGCTGGCTCAGTTGGAAGAGCATGCAACTCTTAATCATGAGATTGTGTGTTTGAGCCCCATGTTAGATGTAAAGATTACTTAAATAAATAAAAGATAGGTAGGTAGATAGATAGATAGATAGATAGATAGATAGATAGATAGATAGATGGTCTTGGCCTATCTTAAAGATTATAGTACTAGTTCATTATTTTAATTTCATTTTTTAAAATTATTGATTAGGTTGAACAATTTGTTTACTTACCATTTGTACTTTTTTTATATAAGTCGTCCGTGTTTTATACCCATTTTCTATTCTGTATTTTCTTTTTAATTTGTAAGAACTCTTTACAAGTTTTTGTATTTTAAGTTGTAATGATTTATTCACATTTTGTCATTTACCTTTGTATTTTTGTTTATATCATTAAATAAGCTAAAGGGCCTGGCTAAACAGTGAGCACAGTGAAAGTAGATGAAAAACTAGAGATGGCTTTATAATCATCACACACATGGTGTAATTTAAAGGCATCCCCTTATTTGGTTATTATTGATGCCTGCATTATGAATCTGGCAGGTTGAAAATGGAAGCCCTGACGGACAGGGAACATGGAATGATAGGCCCTGACAGTGGAGATGAAGCCCCGCTTCCCGGAAGGCAGCCTGAAGAGGAAGCTCTGGGTGAACCCACTCAAACCACTGAAACTGAAACATGCTGTCTTCCTTTGAGTCAGAATAGTGGGAATGAACTGCCTGCCAGCCAGCCTCAGTCCTTTTCAGCGCAGGGAGATCTGGAAGATGAAGAGATGATCATAGAAGACTATGAGAGTGATGGGACATAGAAACCAGCCTGCCAATCATACTGCTACTTGGCAGATTCATTTTCCTTTTATTCAGTGGTACCTGAACAGAGATAATATACTTTTCAAGTGAATGACAGTTCAATTCTTCACCCTCGTATTTCAGCACAAGAAACTGACTTCTCTGTCATTTTGAAGTAAACAGAAGATCAAGCTTCAAATAATACCTTAATTTTGTTTTCTCTAGTATTTATTGAGTCTTGTGAGTGGTGCTGGGAGTAGGTCAGTGTGTATGAAGTGTGTTTGAACATTATGCCAAATATCAAACAATGTGAAGGAATGATTCTGAATATTAAAACTTGATGGGGTTGTAAATACAAATTATAAAAGTTTAGTATGCAATGATGAGTGTAAATAAACTTTGTGCCTTACCCACAGTTTCTCTATGGTCTCTAACTTCTCAAATACCATTTTTATATGCTGTACACTGGACTATTTTAGATACTTTATGGAAAGTAATTTATATCAAAATTAAAATGTTGAATTTCTTTTCGTTTCCTCTTTTAGTATTTCCTAACATGTATTGTCGGCAAGGTATCATTGGGCATAATACATGAATCTCCTTTATCCATTGTTAACACTTTTCAGAAAAGTAAGAGAACCTTGCAAAGAGAACTCTGGAGGTCGGTGAATCTCACCTTCACTACCTTTCCAAGCCATGTATGCGCATGCGCGGCGCGGGTTTGTAACAGCAGCTCTGAGGTGCGGGGGCGGTCCCCGACCCTCCCTGGCTCCTAGTGGGAGTCCGGTCCCGACAAAGCCGGGCGGGGCAAACGTGGCTCGGCTCCGCCCCGGGAGCTGAGCCTGGTTTCGGCGCCGCGGGCTGCGAGCGCGCTCTTCCCGGCGGCCGCGCAGGTGAGGGGGCGCGAGGGGTGGGGCCTACGTGATCCGGCCGTGGGCGGGGAGGGCCCGGCGGCCCCCGGCAGGTGCGCGGGTCGGCAGGGCGAGGCCGTGGGCTCTCAGCGCGCTCCTGGTCCTGCTGCGCTCTCCTTTCAGCCCCGCCATAACCTTCGGCCGAGACCAGACGGCGGCGCGGAGAGAGGTAAGGGCCACGGGGAGAGCGGGGCCAGCGCGTCAGGAGGGCCCCTCAACTAGCGCGCTTTCATCCAAGGGACACAGGTGCGCCGCGAGACGCACCCCGCGGGCCGCGAAGGCGCCGCCCTTCCCTGGCGCGGGGATCCTCCTATCCTGACCGGGGCACCAACTTAGTTCCGGCCGCTTTGGGGCGTCATCTCGGAAGACTGAGAATGGGTTTTCCCTGGGACGCGAAGCAGGAGCGCTCCCTGGGGTAGTTCCCTGGGGTGGGCAGAGCCGAAGACTGAACGGGATTCTGGGACCGGACGCGAAACGGCAGGCTCGAGGGAGACCCCAGCGAAGATGCTGGGTGTCCCATGGCACTCACGCGTGGGTTAAAACCCTCAGGGAGCTTTCCCAACCCCTAGGAAGAGCAGAAACATCTCTTGGGCCCAGCAAACTTTAAAGCTGGCTAAAGCGATGATTCTGTTTTTGGAGAGGCTACCGAGTTCGGTTGCCGTGTCACTTTCCTGGGGGAAACCATTTCTCCTCCCACCGATGTGGCGTTCAGAGCTGTGAGTTCCAACAGAATGGAGTCAGGGTCCAGGGGCTTGACCAAAACAGAGACCCACTGTGCCTCAGCATGCTGAATCCAAGTGGGCTCTCAGTGACACCCTGAACCATACAGGAGGGGTAGCCAGATAACTAACGTGATAAAATACCGCTGACTATTCCCTTCTAAAATCACGTGTTATGTTAATTGCATGATTCTTCAAATTTATTGTTTTTGTATTTTATTTAAACGTGAATGAGATAGTCTAATTCAAATGAGCCACTTTGCATTGATGAAGATAAGGTAAACCCATTACAATGAAGCACACTTTTTTTTTTTACCTGTGTGTTAAATTAAGCAAGGATATCCTTTACGTGGGTATGTATCAGGGTTGAGCGTCTGACTCTTGATTGCCGCTCAGGTCATGATCAGGTTGTAGGGTGGGATCCAGCCCCGTATAGGGCTCCACGCTCACTGTGGAGCCTGCTTAAGATTGTCTCTTTCTGCCCTTCCCCTGCTTGCGCGCTCGCTCTCTCTCTCGCAATAAATAAAACTTTAAAAACTATTTTAAAATGTAAACAAGTTTAAGAAAAAAAATTTTTTTTCTATGTTTTAAGACACAGATGAGCTAAATGACAGAGACAAAAATAATCCTTAATTGATGTCATTTGTAGAGCTGCCACTTTGGGCACCATGCTGGGACTTTCAGAGTTAATTCTCTAAAATTGGAGTACCCCAGGGATGTCTGGGTGGCTCAGTTGGTTAACCATCAGACTTGTGCTCAGGCCATATCTCACTGTTGGTGGGTTAAGCTTCACCTCAGGTTCTGTGCTGACAGCCCAGAGCCTGGAGCCTGCTTCAGATTCTGTGTCTGCCTCTTTTTTCTCTCTCTGCCCCTCCCCTGCTCATGCCCTGTCTCTCTCTCTCTCCCACTCTCCCTCTCTCTCACTCTCAAAAATAAACAAACATTAAAAAAAATTTTTTTAAGGGTTGTATTCATTTTTCAAAGACCTTGCATGAGAGGGGGAGGGGCAGAGAGAGAGGGAGACAAAGAGTCCGAAACAGGCTCCAGGCTCCAGGCTCCGAGCTGTCAGCACAGGGCTTGAACTACAAACCTGAGCTGAAGCTGACCTGAGCTGAAGTCGGACGCTCAACCGACTGAGCCACCCAGGCACCCCTAAAAAAAATTTTGTTTAATTGGAGTGCCTCACTAAAAGACCCAGAAATTTAGAACTCTCCATTTTCACCTATTCCTTGGGTGATTGTATCTAATCTATGGTATTACTTACCTTTCTGTGTGTGTACTGCCTACTGGATGTATCTGCCTGGATTTTTTTTTTTTTTACATTTTTTTAATGTTTTTATTTATTTTTGAGAGAGAGAGGGGGGCAGGAGGAGAGGCAGAGAGTGAGGAAGACAAAGGATCTGAAGCAGGCTCTGTGCTGATAGCACAGAGGGACTGGAACCCACAAACCCTGAGATCATGATGTGAGCTGAAGTCAGAAGCTTAACCGACTGAGTCACCCAGGCGCCCCTCTCTACCTGGATTTCTAATGGGTATCTTCAAACTCTTCAGACTGCTTATACCCAGGGTTAAACTGGATGGGTGGAGAAATGTTGCGTATGAAATGATCTCGTGTCTGAGATTTGCTTCAAAGCAATCTATTGGCAGAAGGAATAAGTAGGAGGTATAGAGGAAAGAAGATTGGTCATAAATTGATAATTATTGAAGCTGGTTGATGGGTACATAAGGGTTCATAATGCTATTCTTTCCACTTTTTATTATGTTTGAATGTTTCTATAGGAAAAAAAATTAATTCCCTGTATTTAAAAATCTGACTTCTTTTTATCTCCATTGTTATCACCGTGGTCCTTTGGACTAAATCTGTTGCCTCTTAGCCATTCTCCCTGTTTTCTCCCTTGTCTCCTGGAGCGTACCCTTGACATAGCATCCAGAGTGATCCTATTAAAACAAGTCAGATCCTGGGGCACCTGGGTGGCTCAGTGAGTTGAGCGTCCGACTTTGGCTCAGGTCATGATCTCGCAGTCTGTGAGTTTGAGCCCCGCGACGGGCTCTGTGCTGACAGCTCAGAGCCTGGAGCCTGCTTCAGGTTCTGTGTCTCCCTCTCTCTCTGCCCCTCCCCTGCTCACAGTCTGTGTCTCTTTCTCTCTCAAAAATAAAAATTAAAAAAATAAAATAAGTCAGATCCTGTCGCTTCTCTACCCAAAATGTTCCATTGGCTTTTCATCTCACTTCCAATAATAGCCAGAATTCTTTCCAATGGTTTTCAAGACCCTAGTGATTCAAATGGACTTAATTCTACTACTTACCCTCTCCTCTCTGTTACTACTAGCTGCCCCATTGTCCTCCATGACTTAAGAGTTCTTGAACTTGCTGAGCACTCCCACCTCAAGGCTTTTGCAGCGGCTGGACCTCCTGCAGCCTGGACTTCTTCCCCTGATAACCTGTCTGGCTTCCTCCTTCACATCCTTCATTTGTGTATTCAGATGTCATATTCTCTATGGAGACTTCCAGTGTCGTTCTATTTAGAATTATAATATCTTGCCCACAAAGTACCTTCTCACCATTCTTAGTTCCTTAGCGTCTGATCAGATGTCTTTCACTTCCCTTATCTATCATCTTTTATCCCTTCATTGAGATTTAATTTCCATGAAGGCAGGGATTTCAGTTGGTTTTGTTCACTGATACACTTTCAGTGTGCCTGGTACATGGTAGATGTTTGGCAAATATTTGTTGAATGATAGGTCTCCATTTTACAAAATAAAATAAAACAAAGCCTTAGTGGAACCCTGGGTGGCTCACTCAGTTAAGCGTCCTGCTCTTGGTTTCAGCTCAGGTCATGATCTCACGATTTGTGGGTTCAATCCCTGAGTCAGCGAAGAGCCTGCTTGGGATTCTCTCTCCCTCTCTCTCTCAGTCCCTTCCTGGCTGTCGCTTGCTTTCTCTCTCTCAAAATAAATTTAAAAAATAAACTTAAAAAAACAAAACAAAACAAAGCCTTAGGGGGTGCCTGGGTGGCTCAGTTAGTTAAACGTCTGACTTTTGATTTCGGCTCAGGTCACTATCTCATGGTTTGTGAAATCAAGCTCCACATCAGACTCCCAAGCTGACAGTGTGGAGCCTGCTGAAATTCTCTCTCTCTCCCCCCCCTCTCTCTCTGTCACTCCCCTGCTCATTGCTTCTCTCTCTCTCTCTCAAAATAAATAAAGAAACTTTAAAAAAAAAAAAAAAAAGCTGGGTCACCTGGGTGGCTCAGTTGGTTAAGCATCTGACTTTGGCTCAGGTCATGATCTCGCGGTTCATGAATTCGGACCCCATGTTGGGATCTGTGAGCAGCCTGGAACCTGCTTCAGATTCTGTGTCTCCCTCTCTCTCTCTGCTCACGCTCTGTCTCTCTCTCTCTGTCTCTCTCTCTCTCTCTTAAAAATAAACATTAGGGGGAAAAAAAGCCTTAGGAATTTCTAAATGGTTCAACACCATAAAGGCAGGATTCTTCATTTAAAATTTGAGACCTTCATGCTACCAAGTACAATGCTATATGGCCGGTGAGTCTTTAGCAAATACTTGCTTTATGAGGGAGATACTTGCTTTAGCAAATACTTGCTTCATGAGCAATATGAGGGAGAAATTCATTGTGTCTTAAACCTAGTAGTTACATTAGCAGAAAGTGTCCTCCTTTTTTTATACGTGTCCAGGTCATTGATTGTGTGAAAGAAATCAAACAGGTTTAGTGGAAGTGCTTTTTCTGTGCTTTATTTTTTAGGTGGCTCAAACCCCCTCTGAGATACTTTCTGAGTGTCATTATGGCAACAGCAGATCACCTTGAGGTGGCTGCACTGGAAAGAGTGACATACATGATATACATGGCTGTTCTGTGTTGTACTTTCGGGGAATCTTAAGCTTTGGTGGCTTTTTTTTTCCTCTGAGTTTTCAAATTTGAAAATCTAAGGGGCTCCTGAGTGGCTCAGTCGGTTAAGCGTCCGACTTTGGCTCAGGTCATGATCTCACTGTTCGTAAGTTCGAGCCCCACATCCGGCTCTGGGCTGACAGCTCAGAGCCTGGAGCCCGCTTCAGATTCTGTTTCTCCCTCTGTCTACCCCTCTGCTGCTTGCACTCTGTCTCTCGCTTACTATTGTCTCAAAAGTAAATAAACATTAAAAAAAATTTTCAGGGGCGCCTGGGTGGCGCAGTCGGTTAAGCGTCCGACTTCAGCCAGGTCACGATCTCGCGGCCCGTGAGTTCGAGCCCCTGTTTCCGATTCTGTGTCTCCCTCTCTCTCTGCCCCTCCCCCGTTCATGCTCTGTCTCTCTCTGTCCCAAAAATAAATAAATGTTGAAAAAAAAATTAAAAAAAAAATAAAAAGATAAAAAAATTTTTCAAAATCTAATATGAAGTGTTAATATTTTAGAGTGGAAGAAGCAAGTCCCCTACACTGACTTAGAAAGAAAGGTGCTCTTCACTCCCTCTGTTTATCAGACTGCTTCTCCCAGGCCTTTCCAAAGCAGATTTGAGGTAATGAAAATGAAGAGAATTTGCTGACCCGTCAAACTTTGGTATGCCCAAACTATTAAATATTTTGATTTAGATGTTTGAAAAAAGGATTCTATTTGGGATGTGTCAGTATCCTGTATTGTTAAAATTTGGTTTCTGTTATGGTATTTACAGTCCGTTGTTCATAGGGCTTGTAAGGTAAGTTAGACTTATAAATGTTTTAATTCAGAACTAAGATTTTAAATTTTGATTCCCCTTAAAATCATATAGAACGATGATGATATCCCTGGCTAGTATGTTACATATGTTTAAAATATACCTGTTTATATTAGCATTTTTACATATCATGATCGTTAGACATGATCATATTGGTTTCCTAAATATGATCATCTGCCATTAAGTGGATAAAATCAGCATCGTTGAAAGAATAAATAACTAGGCATAAGTGATAACTTTTTTCTTGGTCACAGGTGTAAAAATCACAAATGTCGTCCAGTGATGGAAGATGCACGATTCGGGACAGGCACTATGATGAGGTCCCAAGGGACTCACCCTATCAAGATGGCACCATTGGAACCCTCCAGACTCTTCATGACAGTGAGCTGGCTGTGAGCGCTGATCCCTTGCCACCACCCCCTCTCCCATTACAGCCACCATTCGGCCCAGACTTCTACTCAAGTGACACAGAGGAACCAGCCATAGCGCCAGATCTCAAACCCGTAAGGCGCTTTGTCCCTGAGTCCTGGAAGAACTTCTTCAGAGGGAAGAAAAAGGACCTGGGATGGGATAAGCCGGTGTCTGACATCAGATACATCTCCGATGGAGTGGAGTGTTCACCTCCATCCTCTCCAGCAAGACCAAACCACCGTTCACCCCCCAACTCCGACAAAGATCCTTACGGAGGGTCAGAAGGAACCTTCAGTTCCCCGAAAGAGGCTGAGGCAATGTTTCCCCACGACCCCTACGGTTCACTAGGCCGCCACACACAGACAGCCCGAACGTACAGTGAGAAGGTGGAGGAGTATAACCTGAGGTATTCCTACATGAAGTCGTGGGCA
Source organism: Prionailurus bengalensis (assembly GCF_016509475.1). Classification (NCBI taxonomy): domain Eukaryota; kingdom Metazoa; phylum Chordata; class Mammalia; order Carnivora; family Felidae; genus Prionailurus; species Prionailurus bengalensis. Next base: position 136,683,952 of record NC_057343.1, read on the forward strand.
GGCCTGCTGCGAATTCTGGGTGTGGTGGAGCTGCTCTTGGGAGCTGGTGTCTTTGCCTGTGTCACGGCTTACATTTACAAGGACAGCGAGTGGTATAACTTGTTCGGATATTCACAGCCCTATGGCATGGGAGGCCTCGGTGGCCTGGGCAGTACGTACGGGGGCTATTACTACAGTGGCCCCAAAACCCCTTTTGTACTCGTGGTTGCTGGATTAGCTTGGATCGCCACCGTTATTATTCTGGTTCTTGGCATGTCCATGTATTATCGGACCATTCTTTTGGATTCTAACTGGTGGCCTCTGACCGAATTTGGAATTAACGTTGCCTTGTTTATTTTGTATATGGCTGCAGCCATAGTCTATGTGAATGATACCAACCGAGGGGGACTCTGCTACTATCCATTATTCAATACACCGATGAATGCATTGTTCTGCCGGGTAGAAGGAGGACAGATAGCAGCGATGATCTTCCTGTTTGTCACCATGATTGTTTATCTCGTTAGTGCTTTGGTTTGCCTAAAGTTATGGAGGCATGAGGCAGCTCGGAGACATAGGGAATACATGGAACAGCAGGAGGTAAGGAACTTCATAATCCTTCATTCATTTTTAATTTTTTTCCTGTTATTTATCCCCTTGTTAAATATACATCGTTCTTAAAACAAAAATTTTATAAAAGGCTTTTTAAAGTTTATGTTGTTTATTTTGAGAGAGAGAGCATGTGAGTGGGGTAGGGGCAGAGGGTGAGAGAGAGAATCCCAAGCAGTCTCCCTGCTGTCAGTGCAAAACCTGACACAGGGCTTGATCTCATGAACCATGGGATCATGACCTGAGCTGAAATGAGGAGTCAGGCATTTAACTGACCGAGCCACCCAGGTGCGCCCCCCCAACCTTTTTGTTTTAATGATCTGAAGTTCAAGAATCCTACCTCATTGACTGACCTGCTTTGGGTGGGATCACCCACTCTGGCGTGTCACTGTTCTAGAACATTGCAGGTAGGTACCAGATGTGTAAATACAGTCTATAGTTTGTCGATTGCATTATGTCTGTGATGCTTAAGGGGAAAACACAGCTACTGATTCTTACAACTAAGAATAAGACCATATTCAGTACAATAAATGTCTCCCCGTTAAAGTAAGTTTAAGAACAGTGTTGATTCTTTAATATGGTAAAGCTTAACTAAAAAAAAATAACTTTTCAATTATAAGGAGAAAGTGCTTATTTACATGTTGTGATGAGTGACACTTTATTCCGGTGACTTAAATAAAGTGAAGTAAGAATACAGTGAACCGGGGGCGCCTGGGTGGCTCAGTCGGTTAAGCATCCGACTTCGGCTCAGGTCATGATCTCACGGTCCGTGAGTTCGAGCCCCACGTAGGGCTCTGTGCTGACCGCTCAGAGCCTGGAGCCTGCTTCCGATTCTGTGTCTCCCTCTCTCTCTGACCCTCCCCTGTTCATGCTCTGTCTCTCTCTGTCTCAAAAATAAACATTAAAAAAAAAAAAATACAGTGAACCGTATTTGATTTTTTCAAGTATCAAGAGGCTGAGTGGTCATGAACATACTCTGAACACTTGCCTGGGCATTTTGATGTTTCATTCTTACTTTGGGGAAAAGAGTGTTCCCAAAATTAGAATGGGAGTCTGGCACTTGTTTTTATTTGTAGGATTTAACTAATTAAATATAAGAAGGAGGAGAATTAATAATAATAATATAATAACAATGCCTGAGGGATAAGATTATATAGAAGCCATATTTAAAATTTTTTGAACAGGAGCATCTGGGTGGCTCAGTTGGTTAAGCATCCTACTTCGGCTCAGGTCATGATCTCACAGTCTGTGAGTTCGAGCCCCGCATCAGGCTCTGTGCTGATAGCTTGGAGCCTGGAGCCTGCTTCAGATTCTGTGTCTCCCTCTCTCTCTGACCTGTCCCCATTTCATGCTCTCTCTCTGTCTCAAAAATAAATAAACATTAAAAAAAAAAAGTACTCAGTAACCTATTTATTTACTCACTGATCTGTGTATTTTGTGTTTACTCTTTTGCATGAATCTTACACATAAAACTTGACTAATTTTATAACAAGTACCTTGTGTTTGTACGATGAACCTCAACATGTTGCAATGTGATCCATACTCTCTCCTCACAATATATTAATCTTACTGGAACTCCACATAGAGTCAGGTTGTTTCTTTTTTTTTTTTTTTAATATTTATTATTTATTTTTGAGACAGAGAGACAGAGTGTGAGTAGGGGAGGGGCAGAGAGAAAGGGAGACACAGAATCCGAAGTAGGCTCCAGGCTCACAGCTGTCAGCAGAGAGATGATGCGGGGCCCGAACCCACAAACCGTGAGATCATGACCTGAGCTGAAGTCGGACGCCCAACCGACTGAGCCACCCAGGTGCCCCTAGATTCAAGTTATTTCTAAAGATTTATCTTAGCACATTAAGCATATTTCTTAATTTTACATCTGTGTATACAAAATAGAGAATTTCAGATTCAATCAGTATGAAATCCAGATAGTGAAACACCCACATTTCCTCATAATTTTATGTAAGTTAAATAACAACAGAGTTCTTAATGTTGTTTCAGACTTCTTTATGAATAGGATTATAATTATCGACATGATATACTCATTTCTTTTTCCTTTCTCAAAACTTGTTCCCATCAGACTTTTTCCAATGGTTGATGAGACTTGAATTACCCCTGCTATAGGAGGTGGTCCCAGTTTGGGTGTTGCTGTGACTCCTTAATAGTTAGAAGCTATTCTGGCCTATGGGTTTTTTCTGTTAATTTTATAACGGTCTCTATTTCCAGCTCTTTAATTGCACAAGGTATTGGGAGCCAAGAATAAATAAAATCTCTAGGTAATTCAAAGCACTTTACCTGATAGTCTCTATCATGTCTGTACTCCAACCCTGCTGTCTGTTCCTGACTGACTAGAGGTTATCGTTATCCCTCCTCTGGCTCTTCTCAAGCCAATCGAAAGTCGCCCAGGTGAGGGGGAGGAGCATCTGTCAAGCAGAGAACTGACCTCTGTGAAGTTGAGATTGGGCTATAAATGCAAATGGATGAAAATATTAACACAGTAGCCTCACACACCTTTGAAAAGTCATTTTAACTCTTTTTTGTTCCAGATAAGTGAGCCATCATTGCCATCAAAAAGGAAAATGGTAAGAATAAAGTTCACATTATTATTTTATGTCTAGATTTGTTAAATACTTCTCTCTTATCTGTTTACCTGCAGAGTAGATCATCTGTCTGTGAAAGTGTATCTATTACATTGAGTTCCTAACTGAACATGGAGTTTAACTTTCAACTTTTTTCTCATAATGAGAGGATCAAATTAGACATGCACATGGTGTTTATTGGGCAAAATTATGGCTTTTATAGTTTTTATAGTGTCTTTTCATTTTGTTAGTTGAACCCGTGAACAGTTGATTCTCCTTATATGTTTAAAATTTAATTTTTTTAAGTAAAGGAGATTCTCTCAAACTTTTTTTAGTCTCTTTAAAGTTCTTTGACATTCTTTTCTGACCTTCTCATCTTGTTTTCAGATGCTAAATTTTGTTGTGTCAGGAAGAAAATTCCTATTCCGGAATTTACTAATAGAGTGACAATAGGCAAAGTATTTAACTTTCCATGCCTTAATTTCGTCTGTAAAATTGGAATAATAATAATAATTTCTACATCACATGTTTGCTGAGAGAATTAAATGAGATGCTGTTATTATACTTATATACACATTTGTAAAAACCTAATATATTATCATAATTTTACCTCATTGCAAAGTCCTTTTTTAAAAATATTAGGTATTATTTCTAAGCAAGAGGTTGAGAGTCCAGACTTTGGATTTGTTTGTTTCTTAGAAAAGGGAGTATATTTACTTGGTTCAAAATTCAAAAGGCTCTCAAGGGCACCTGGGTGGCTAGGTTGGTTGAGCATCAGACTTTGGCTTAGATCACGATCTCATGGTTCATGAGTGCGAGTCCCACATCAGGCTCTCTTCTGTCAGTGTGGAGCCTGCTTCAGATCCTCTGTACCCCCCTCTCTCTGCAACCCCTCCTTCTCTCTCTCTCTCTCTCTCTCTCTCTCTCTCTCTCTCCTCTCAAAAACAAACAAAAAAAATTCAAAGGGGTCTTTAATACAAAGTCTTCTCTCACTCCTCTGTCTCAGCTTCCCAGCTCTCCCACTTGGAAGGAACCAGTATTATCAGTGCCTTGTGTTTCCTTTCAGATATCTGTTTATATTATACATACATATTACATATATACGCATATGTAAAATGTATATATATTTGCTTAACTCCCCCTTTCACACTGCCATCCCATACACAGTTACATACATCCCTTTTTTTTCACTTAACAATATGTTTCTTGAGATGTTTCCTTATTAATACATAAAGAAGTTCTGCATTCTCTTTTTATAGCTATATATATAGTATTGCATTATATGGATGTTACATAATTTACCTAACCATAAATAACCATTTATGGAACGCCTGGGTGGTTCAGTCGGTTAAGTGTCCGACTTCAGCTCAGGTCGTGATCTCACAGTTCCTTGGTTCAAGCCCCATGTTGGGCTCTGTGCTGACAGCTCGGATCCTGGAGCCTGCTTTGGATTCTCTGTCTCCCTCTCTCTATACCCCTCCCCCACTTGTTTGCTTGCTTGCTCTCTATCTCTGTCAAAAATAAATAAACATTAAAAAAATTTTTTTAATGACCATTTAAGTTGTTTCCAATCTTTCTCTATTAAAAACAGTGCTGCAGTGAATAACTGTATACATCCAAGTATATGCTTGTACATACTTCCTTCCAGATATGCGTAAGTGCACCTGAAAGATAAATTCTGAGAAGGAAATTTCTGGATTAGAAGGAATGCACGCGTTTATTTTGACTACCAGGTTGCCCGATAGAAGTTTTGCCAATTTGTGCTCCCAGCAGCACCACGGGCTACCTCACACCTTGACCAACACACTGTGTTAGGAAATTTGTTGAGATTTGTCAACCTGATAGGTGAAAAATGATATCTAATATAGTTGTAATTTACATTTCTCTTATAAGGAGTGAGATTGAGCATTTTTAATGTATTATGTTTGCTTTTCCTTCCCTGTTAAACTGTATCCTGTCCACTTTTTTACTAAGTTGCTAATTTATACAAGTCCTTTAAGTGAATGCATTTTAAAAATACCTTTTATAGGTTTTTGGGGGGTTTTTTGAAGTTTATTCATTTTGAGAGAGACAGATACAGTGTGAGCGGGGGAGGGGTAGAGACAGAGGGAGAGAAAGCGAATCACAAGCAGGCCCTCCACTGTCAGCACAGAGCCTGATGTGGGGCTCCAGCTCACAAAATTGTGAGATCATGACCTGAGCCAAAACTGAGTCAGTTAAGTAACTGACTGAGCCACTCAGGTGCCCAGGATCTTTTTTGCTTTTAAAGTTTATTTATTTATTTATTTATTTTAAGAGAGAGAGAGCATGAGCAGGGGAGGGTCAGGGGGAGAGGGAGAGAGAATCCCAAGCAGGCTCCGTGCTCAGCATGGAGCCGAATATAGGGCTTGATCCCACAACCATGAGATCATGACCTGAGTCTATATCAAGAGTTGGACGTTTAACCAACAGACCCACCCAGCCACCCCTATAGGTTCTTTTTAACTTTATTCTCTATATTATAACACAAATACTGTATGAAAATGTTTTATTCACAGTGAAGTAAGGGATCTATCTATCTATCTATCTATCTATTTTTAATGTTTATTCTGAGAGAAAAAGAACACATGCATACACAAGGGCAAGTAGGGAGGGGCAGAGAGAAGGAGAATGCCAGGCACGCTTTGTGCTCTCCGTGGAGATCCCACAAATAGTGAGATCATGACCTGAGCTGAAATCAAGAGTTGGACGCTGAACCACCCAGGTCCCCCTTCAAAATTTTAAAAGCTTTTAACGAATTAAACTAACAAATACTTCAGATCAGGGGTGCCTGGGTGGCTCAGTTGGTTAAATGTCCAACTCTTGATGTCGACTCAGGTCTTGACTTCAGGGTTGTGAGTTTGAGCTCTGGGCTTTGCGCTAGGCATGGAGCCTGCATACATACATACATAAAATTGAGATGAGCATTGTAAAGCTGATGTTTATTTCATTAATAACACTGGCCCTTTGAGATTTAGGTGCAGCTTCCCTAACTTACCTATGGGCTGCCTTCCAGTGTTAGTACTGAGACGTAAATAAGTTTGACCAAATGAAGAGAGCAGTCTTCCCTGTGGAGAGTCCTCATCAGAGCGTCTTGGGCAGACCGTTGCCGGTACTCTCATTCCAGGTTTCTAGTACCACCTTAACCCTTTGGGAAGTTCTACTCCCTCAGAGGGACTGACTCCAAAACTCTTGAATCCCACCCTGGCCAGGAATGACCATCATTGCTGCCTCTCAGCCCAATGAGAGTCCTAACATAGTGCTCACCACACGGAGAATAATCAAGTTTAAAAGGACTTTGGTTTAGAAGATGAATCAGGATTACAAAGGCTATTTATAACGAAAAGGGGTCTACAAACTTAACTTGTTAACTGGTGGTAGTGTAACGTGATACCAGAGTTAGCAAGTTAGAGTGCTAGCATTAAGAAGTATATTTCATGGGGGTGGCGCCTGGGTGGCTCATTTGTTTTGAGGGTCAGACTCTTGGTTTCGGCTCAGGTCATGATCTCTCGGTTTGTGAGTTGAAGCCCTGCTTCGGGCTTCACTCTGACAGCACAGAGCCCGCTTGTGATTCTCTCTTTCCCGCTCTCTGCACCCCTCTCAAAATAAATAAATAAACTTAAAAAAAAAAGTATGTTTCGGATCATCCTCAGGGACTTAATCTGTTTGCTTTGTGGGGGTTGAAGGTGGTGTGCACTTTGCAGATGTTGATTGTTAAGCAACAAGCTGGACAGGGCTGTTTAATGGGGCTGCATTGTGACAGCGATGTGGCAATGGTGGTCATTGTTTGCCATGGTGGAATTTATGGGCTTCCTTGTCAGTCCCTTTGAGGTCATGGGATTTACCAGTGGGGTTAAGTGCAGAGTAGAGTCCACCTGAAAGGTTTGGCTGAATTGGGGGGGAGTTGCCCCAGATGCTAGGGTGGTCAGCATCGTGGTTTGGTGAGAATGTGGCTAAAGCAGATTCCACAGGTAGGACAGGGTTAGGGAAATCTGCAAGCAAGTTCCAGAGTACCTCTTCCAGGCTGCCTTAGAAGGCTGGTACGCATCACGTCCAGGGTGTGTTGCAGGGTCCCAGCTCCCGAGGGGTCCTGGAATAGTCAGAAATAACCTTAGTGGAGTTGGAAACCCCATTCCTAGAACTCCTTTGAAAATCATGCCAATCCAGAGGCGCCTGGGCGGCTCAGTCGGTTAAGCATCAGACTCTTGATTTCAGCTCAGGTCATGATTTCACAGTTCGTGGTCCATGGGTTTGAGCCCCATGTCACGCTCTGTGCTGACAGCATGGAACCTGCTTGGGATTCTCTCTCTTTCCCTCTGTCTCTCCCCACTTCCACTCTCGTACATGCTCTCTCTCTCTCTCTCAAAATAAATTAAAAAAAAAAAAAAAAGAAAAATCATACCAATCCAGTTAATTTATACTCTTTCAAGATATGGTTGCTGAATGCAAAAGATGTCCTTTCATGGGGCTCTTTTCCTGGGAAATGAATCATTATGGATCTACAATTAGGTGTGTTCTAGAGGCAAACTTCTGTGAGAGGGAATCTCATGACTTAATTGAGGAATCTCTATTGGACTTACCTGCTAGAAACCTTTTAGAAAAGGTTGGATCTCCAGCTTCTCACTGGGTTTGATTTCCACCAGCTTCCTTCCCAGTTCTTAGTAAGAATTGGCAGCCTACCACAGGAGAGGCAGTAGTATGATGAACAAAATAAACTTTGGAATCAGGCAAATCTGAGTTTTATTACTAGTAACTCCATGATTCTGAGGAAATTATGCACCCTCTCTGAGCTGTCCCTTGTTTCCTGTCCCTTGTTTGGAGCTTTTTCCTAGGCTGTAACTTCTTATTTTGTATTTTAATAAATATACTTTTTGAAAAGCAAATAAGATCATTTTTAAAAATAAATACACAGACATAAAGTAAGATCAAACAGAGGCAGAAAAAAGTTCTAATAACTCCCTAAGTGCAGAACAGGTTTTTTTCCAAGCCAGAAAAGTGAGAATCTAATCTGAGCATTGAAGGTGATGGTGTGGGTTTGGGACCCGGGCCTCTGCACCATTGTATTCTATGCTCAGAGGGAGAGAGACTCAGCATTTGGACAAATGTACACTATTTCTAACTTGGCAGCATATTCAGCCCGTTTTTATTTAAAGCATTTTTTTATTGAAGTCGACACACACTGTTAATTACTTTCAGGCATACAACATAGCGATTCAGCATCTCTCTACGTTATGCTCTGCTCACAAGTGTAACTGCCATCTCTCACCGTTCAACACTATTTCAGTGTCATTGACTCTATTCCTTATGCTGTGCCTTTCATCCCCGTGACTTACTAGTTCCATAACTGGAAGCCTGCACCTCCCTCTCCTCTTCACCCATCTTTCCCCCCCTCCCCAATACATTTTTTAATTTGAAAAGCTTAGTAATTATAACCATAGCGTTACTTACCCCTTTGCTTAATTACTTTCTCTTGCCTCATGATAAAGCTTTTTTGATATTTGCTGACGACATTCATTTTTGCTAGAAGCAAAGAAAGGTCAACTGAAATCTTGGGCCATGTGTTTGTAGTCACGGATACGGTTTGAGAGTGACGTGTTCCAGGGCTGTGGAGCCCAACACATCCATCCGATAAAAGCCTAATGAGGGGCGCCTGGGTGGCTCAGTCGGTTAAGCATCCGACTTCAGCTCAGGTCACGATCTCGCAGTCTGTGAGTTCGAGCCCCGCGTTGGGCTCTGGGCTGACAGCTCAGAGCCTCGAGCCTGTTTCGGATTCTGTGTCTCCCTCTCTCTCTGCCCCTCCCCCGTTCATGCTCTGTCTCTCTGTCTCAAAAATAAATAAACATTAAAAAAAAAAATTAAAAGCCTGATGAGGTTTTGATTCTCTGTCTTATGTGTGCTTTCAGATTTTTTTTTTCTCAATAAGGTTTTCTGAAACTTAGGGTCAGTGACATTCACCCAAAAACAAGAGCATAAAAACAAAAAAAATTAAAGCAGATGACAGCACGGAAACTACTGTGAAACTACTCTGACTTCTTTAAAACTCCCTTTTTATTTATTTTTTTAAGTTGTTTTTTTTTTTTTCATGTTTATGTATTTATCTTTGAGAGAGAGACAGAACATGAGCGGGAAAGGGGCAGAGAGAGAGGGAGGTACAGAATCCAAAGCAGGCTCCAGGCTGTGAGCTGTCAGCACAGAGCCCGAAGCTCTGCTCAAACTCACTGACCATAAGATCATAACCTGGGCCGAAGTCAGATGCTTAGCCAACTGAGCCACCCAGGCGCCCCTTAAAGCTCCCTTTTCAAATTAAAAAGTGAATCTTACAACTAGGTATAGGCAAGTAAGGAAAATGAATAGTTCCTGCTTGAAAAACTTGACCTAGACGCAAACAAACAACAACCGCCCTCCTATGGACTCTCCTGCCCACTGTGACTGCCTGGGCAGAATTTATGATTTTGACCTGGAAACCCGAGTTTGGTACCTGTGACTGCCGCTAAGCTCTAGAGAGTCACCATGCTCCATAGCTCCTTCAGTGAGCTGTGTGGGAAATGGGTTGTTAAATATTTAAAAGCTAAGAAGGGATGCCATGAAATAGAGATCCATTTATTTAAGCCAAAAAAGGTCCCCCTAATTTAATACCATGATTCACTATCAAGATCAAACACATTAAGAATTCAGTAGGATGAAGAAATGGCATCCCAAGCAGTGGAGAACAAAGGAGAATAAATACTAACCTCAGGAGCTATTCCCTGAAATACTCTTGTTTAATCTCCTTTCCTTGGGGTTTCCTGCTCTGCACTTGAAGTCTTGCTGTTTGGGGCCCAGTAGCCAGGCATGCCTTCTGCACCAAGATGATCTGGTTCCCCTTCCAGCTGTCACCCTGGGTGCCTTGGGCCCAGCTTCTCCTCTCCAACCCTCCCCCAATGCTGGTTTAGCAGCCTCACCATCTAATGTGTGAGCTAATCTTAAACCAAACCTCAGAGGCAGCCTCAGAGATAGGGAAATCAGGAAACAAAAGGATTTTAAAGCTGCCTGGTAAGGTAAAGAGCAAAGTTTTAAAATCCTGTGTTGCAGTTTGTTTTCAGCCAAGTTGCCCCCTGCCCAAGCTGCTCTCAGTTTAGTTCAGCAAGTTTAATTCAGCAAGTGTCTGCTGCAGTCCCAAAGAGGGGTCAGTGGAGGGGGGCTTTCTGCTCTAATGAGAAATCAACCGTTTCTAGCATGCTGTCAGAATTAAGGCTTGAACAGTATGCATTTATGTAAACCTTCCTTGTGTTATTCCTTAAAACCCCAAAAAGTTCTGGGGTTTTTTTTGTTGTTGTTTTTGGGGGCGGGCAGGGAGAGCCTAAGCAGGGGAGAGGGGCAGAGAGAGACAGAATCTTTAAAAAAAAATTTTTTTAATGTTTATTTTATTTTTGAGAGAGAGACAGACAGAGGAGGCATGAATGGCAGAGGGGCAGAGAGGAAGGAACAGAGAATCCGAAGCAGTCTCCAGTCTGTGAGCATAATGTGGGGCTCAATCCCAGGAACTATGAGATCATGGCTTGAGCCGAAGTCAGATACTTAACCAACTGAGCCACTCAGGTGCCCCCAGACAGAGAAAATCTTAAGCAAGTTCCACTCTCAGTGCAGAGCCCAACACTGGGCTCAATCTCATTACCAGGAGATCGTGACCTGAACCAAAATCAAGAGTCAGATGCTTAACCGACTGAGTCACCCAGGTGACCCCAAAATTCTGGGTTTTAATTGTGGCTTTTCCACTTCCCAGCTGTGAGGCTCTAGAAAATATACCTAACTTCTCTGAACCTTGCTTCTTTCTGTGTAAAATAGAAACCCCTCTCCTGGCATCCACAGGCCTCGCCAGCATGGTTGGTATTCTGGGCACTGCCCAGTGGGGTTCCTGAACAGTCTCTCCCCAAAGCTACATACCCATGTTAGCCTGCTCATTCTAGAATGGGTTCCCCTGGGCCTTTGCATCCCTGCTTCCCATATGTCGGTATTTTAGTGCTTGAAAGCGTGTCCTGATACTTCCTCTCTGGGCCACTTCATTTTGTGCTGTTTCCCTCTTTTGAAATGTACCATTTTTTTACTAAAAAGGCCTCTATGAACTCTCCAGTCTAGAAACCAGAATGACTTAAACCAGGGAATCACAGGTTCAGAACTCTTGGACAACTGAAAGACCTTCACTGCCTTTCCCTTGGGTTTGCTTGTTTTCCATTTCAGGTAATGAAGACAATGTAACTTGTTTCCCTTTCTGACCTACTCAGTGGCTACTGGTAGTTCATTCATCTCAAGTTCCCCTGTCATTTTTTCTCTTGCTGTTTAAGTAGCCTTGTTCCATTTTCATCTCTGAATTTCTTTTTTTTTTTTTTTTTTTCAAGTTTACTTATTTATTTTGAGAGAGAGAGAGTGCATGTGAGCCAGGGAGGGGCAGAGAGAGGGGGAGGGAGAGAATCTCAAGCAGACTGTCAGTGCAGAGCCCAATGCGGGCTCAATCTCATGAACCGTGAGATCATGACCTGAGCTGAAATCAAGGGTCAGATGCTTAACTGACTGAGCCACCTGGCGCCCATGAACTTCTTATTTTGAACTACATTTTGTATTCTTTTATAGCTAATTGAGGCATAAATCCTAAATAAACTACTTAAGACCCTACATTTAACATTTCATCCTCCACATTTGACATCCACACGATTGTTTTGTACTGTTATGTACTCCTGTATTGCAGTGTGGTTCCCTTTAGCCATTACAAAAGCATTCAGAACAACTTTGTGACTATAAAACCTGTAATTCTAAAGCGAAGTATTAATTTCTGCTTCTGCTTCCTACTCCTTCTCCCCACCATTTTCTTCTAAGAAATAAAGTCGTGGTTTTGTTCTTCTTCTGCGTCTGTTTACAAATAAATCCTCTTTTCCTCCCTAACTGCAGTGTGAAATGGCCACTGGTGTTGACAGACAGAGAGACCAAGAAGCTAATTTCAAAGAATTGAGACCAACAAAAATGAAGCCTGAGCTACTAAGTGGGCACATTCCCCCAGGCCACATTCCTAAACCTATCGTGATGCCCGACTATGTGGCGTGAGTGTCTAAGTCCTTCTTCGAGGTAGAAATGGAGAGATTCCATTTGGGCGTTTCATTTTCCTGTTTGTCTCCAAGCTAATGCTCTCTGCTTAAGATCATTTGTATCCAGGGGCGCCTGGGTGGCTCAGTCAGCCAAGCGTCTGACTTCGGCTCAGGTCATGATCTCACGGTTTGTGAGTTCGAGCCCTGTGTCAGGCTCTGTGCTGACAGCTCAGAGCCTGGAGCCTGCTTCGGAGTCTGTCTCTCCCTCTCTCCTTCTCTCCCTCTCTCCCTCTCTCCCTCTCTCTCAGCTGTTTGTTCCCTGAGAGGTAGTACATTGAATTGAAGATACGGTGTGGTCAGTAAGGAAAGAGCTAAGGTTATTTCCCATTCAGTCCGTTTCAGTGAAAAAGTTACATCGCTGGGCAATTTTTTCCCGCAGAAAATACCCTGTGATTCAGACAGATGATGAACGAGAACGCTATAAAGCTGTGTTCCAAGACCAGTTTTCAGAGTACAAAGAGCTTTCTGCAGAAGTCCAAGCCGTCTTGAGGAAGTTTGATGAGCTGGATGCAGTGATGAGCAGATTGCCACGTTGTTCGGAAAACCAACAGGTCAGTACCCACAGTGCCTGGGAGGAGCACTGTAAGAGGAAGCGTAAAATCTAGGAGGAGCAGTGAGAGAGGAAGCGAAAAATCTGAGCTTTCTTCAGGTCGATGTGAGGAAGCCATAATAACTGGGTACATTTGCTGTCTGTGTCTGGGAAAGTCATTTGAGATCTTCGAAGGGACTAGTCAGGATTACAATTCACATTATATAATTTTGTGTCTTTTGCCCTCAATTACTAAATAATTATACACAGTTATAAAACAGTCATTTTATTTTTTTATGTAAGTAAAATGTCAGTGTTCCTCAGGTCCGTACTGAATCCGTCAGGGTCCCAAAGGAGACGGATGGCACACTCCAACTAATTTGAAAAAGATTTATTCACACAGGGGTGGGTGTAGGGGAGCTACCAGGGGTCGTGCGTTCTCCAGGGATAAGTAACAGCCAAGCGGTTACCACCCCAGGTCCAAAGAACACAATGGTAAGGACAGAGAGTTGATCTGAGCTGTTAGCTCATCCCATCAGACTGATAACCATGATTGTGACAGAGGGAACCAGGGAGGAGATGCCAGTCACCAGGGACTCAAGCATTTTCTGTAATGCTCTGGAGTTTGTTGGGGGGGGGGGGGGGTTTGCATGTTAATATTTCTGAAGTCAGGATGCCCTGATAATCAGTGGCACTTTTTTTTCTCAGATGTGCATTTTTTATTGAGGCAAAATTCACATCTAAAATTCACTCTTTTAAAATGAACAATTCGGTGAATTTTAGTTCATTCACAAAGTTGTATAACCATTACCACCCCCTAATTCCAGAACGTTTTCATCACCCCAGAAAGAAACGCCATACTCATCAGCACACACTCCCCATTCCCTCCCCCCTCCAATCACTGACCATTGTTAATGTACTTTTTGTCTGTATGGATTTATTTCAAACTCTTCATATAAATGGGATGATTTAATATGTGGCCTTTTGTGTCTGGCTTCTTTTCATAATGTTTTTAAGGTTCATTTATATTGTAGGAATATTCGGGATTTCATTCCTTTTTATGGTATTTATTCCATTGTATCTATATACCATATTTCATTTATCCATTTATCAGCTGATGGACGCTTTGGTTGTTTCTAGTTTTTGGCTGTTATGAATAATGCTATGAACTTTTGTGTGTAATATCCTATCCTTTTAAAAGACAATGTGTTAATCTATTATTCATATAATTCAAATTTTTAATTTTAATTTTTTTTATTTCAAAAAGAGAGAGCATGAGCAAGGGAGAGGGGCAGTAGGAAAGAGAAAGAGAAAGAATCTTAAGCAGGCTCCACAAACTGTGAAATGATGACCTGAGCCAAAATCAAGAGTCAGATACTCAGTCGGCTTTACCACCCAGGGATCCTTGTAATTCAAATTTTTAAAACTCACGCAGCATTTTTAACAAATGTCAAACAACTCAATGTATGTATGTAACTAATATATATATGTAGATATAGTGCTCCTGAAATCCATATTGACTGAGCATCTTTGTTTTGACCACAAACTTTTTTTTTTTAATTTTTTTTAACGTTTATTTATTTTTGAGACAGAGAGAGACAGAGCATGAACAGGGGAGGGGCAGAGAGAAAGGGAGACACAGAATCTGAAACAGGCTCCAGGCTCTGAGCTGTCAGCCCAGAGCCCGACGCGGGGCTCGAACTCACAGACCGTGAGATCATGACCTGAGCCGAAGTCGGACGTTTAACCAACCAAGCCACCCAGGCACCCCGACCACAAACTTTTTTAAAAATTTATTTTTTAATGTTTTTATTTATTTTTGAGAGAGAAAGAGAGAGAGAGAGAGAGAGACATAGAGCGCGAGCAAGGGAGCAGCAGAGAGAGAGGAAGACCTAGAATCCAAAGCATGCTCCAGGCTGTTAGCGCAGAGCCCGCTATGGGGCTCAAACTGAAGAGACGTCAGATCAAGACCTGAGCCAAAGTCAGACACTCAACCGACTGAGCCACTCAGGCGCCCCAACAATAAACTTTTAAGTGTACATTTAAATCATTTGTAATTACGAGCTCTCTAAGCCAAAATAACCAGAGTAGTACATTTTCCCAATCCTGGAACAATGGAATGGTGTTATCTGTGACATACTGGCACCAGGAAGCAGGAGAAATCCAGCAAATACTGTAGGTCAAGGGTCAGTTAGTACCACTTGAAAAACAAGCAAGGTCCATAGGTCCAAGAAGGACGCCCAAATTTATAGGCCCTTAAAGGAGTGCAGGAAGGAATGAGCAGGCCCCAGGAAACTGGATTGGCTCAGGCTGGGAAGAGCAAGCTGGTTGACAGATAAGATGCTGAGCAATCCAGTTGTGCAGTGGAGTCTTCGAGTCTAGACCCAGTGGACTCCAGTGTATGGGCTTTGTGTGATGGGCAAGGGCTCAGGCATGTGGGTCTGCAACTGAGGGGTATAAAGTCCTAATTCTGGTAGGGGCTGAGACTCGGCCTTCCCATGATATTTCTGTACAGTATCAACAATAGTCATTTCCTCTGGTTTGTACAAAGCATGGCAAGTAAGTAACCAGATGAAAAGGCCACAGTCTCAGTGTCTCCTCTAGTTCTTATCTAAAGTAGAAATATTAGGGGCACTGGGGTGGCTCAGTCGGTTGAGCGTTCAACTTCAGCTCATGTCATGATCTCGCAGTTTGTGAGTTCAAGCCCTGTGTGGGGCTCTGTGCTGACAGCTCAGAGCCTGGAGCCTGCTTCGGATTCTGTTTCCCTCTCTCCCTGCCCCTCCTCCACTCTCACTCTGTCTCTCTCTCTCTCAAAAATAAATAAACATTAAAAAATTTTACAAATAATAATAAAATAGAAATATTAATTGTATCACAAAATTTAACATCTCCTCGGCCACAGGCTGAGCTTTGCCATGGGTGGGGGCCTGCCAGGCCCATTTATTTCCCACCAGGTCCCCAGGGAGGGGCGTTTCCAAGCACAGCGGGCCCATTTGCAGGCACACGTTCTCTCACAAACCTGGTTGTGTGCCCTTGAAAAATTAATCACATAACTTTTCTAAGCCCACAAAATAGAAATAATGCTCAAAATAATCTCTCTGGTCCTCACTATCTGAAATTCAGTTTCTGTGACAGACTCTAGGAGAGGTTTTGCAGCTCTTATCTGTGCTGTGTCTCCAGCACAGCACCTCTGGCCCCAGGCAGCTAGTTTACTTCCAGGCCAGGACCCATTCATACAGGTGACAGTTGAATTACCAAGGTCATCTCGATGCTGGCAAAGGATGAAAACACAATTGAAACTCATACAAAAGACACTGAAGAATCAAAATGTATTGCAAAAAGGATATGGGTGGGTGATGAAAAAAATGTTCTCGGGAGGCTTTTAGAACTATAAATTATTATATTTTCTCTTTTATGTATTAGGTTTACAGTGTTTGACAACTCTAAAGCACTGGTTTACACAGATAAATGAGGGCATTGTTCTAGTAATCTGTTCTCTTTGGTTCAATCCATTAAGTAACTTCATATTTACTATAAAACTTAAAGTTAGAAGGAACCTTCTATTAGTTATTTTTGAAAATGAATAGTCTCAACCTCTTAGTCCCGGTGTATAATGTAGTTATTACATACCGAGCACTTTATAAGTATCATTTCAAATAAGTACAGCTTCTCACAACCTTATGAGGCCCTCGTGGTTATTATTTCCATGTTCCCAGTAAGGAAAGTGAGCCTCAGGATGAGTAGCTTGCTCAGGGTCAGACACCTGGCAAGCAGTGGCCCTGAGACTCAGTTCTGGTTTCACACAGGCGGGGGCCTTTCTCTCTCTTCACCCCTAGATCCCAGTGTGTGGTGAGTGGTAAACCCTCTAATCTGTATCCATTGAATTGAATTTTAGTGTGTGAATATTTTCATTATAGTCTTAGATAAAAATTATTTTTTGTTCTAATTCCCAGTGTACTTCTGAGACATTCTTGAGATATGATTTGAGTAAATCCTGGTGTTTTAATTCAAGTATACAATATATTATTTTTAGGAACATGAAAGAATTTCAAGAATCCATGAAGAGTTTAAGAAAAAAAAGAATGTGAGTAAAACCATTTTCTTCTTCAAAGTATTTTCTTATCCAGGTGCCGTGGTGAGCTGACAGACCTTAGATTCTCTCAGCTAAAGTAGTTCTTTTTTAATATTTCTTTCTTTTTTTTTTTTTTTTTTTTTTTTTTTACTGTTTGTTTATTTTGAGAGAGAGAGAGAAGGAGAGAGAATCCCAAGCATGCTCTGTGCTGTCAGTGCAGAGTCTGACCCTGGGGTCGATCCCACGAGCCTGGGAACATGACCTGAGCCAAAATCAAGAGTCAACGCTCAACCAACTGAGCCACCCAGGCGCTCCTCTTTTTTAGTATTTGTTAAGATGGTACTTACTAGAGAACATGAGTAGCTCCTGAATACCTTTTCTTCTCTTTGTCTTCTGTTACATTCTGGTTTAGCAACCTAGGGAAATGAACACCCGATACAGAACTTTTCACTGACATTTCCTTCAAAAAGATTAAGTTATTTTATGTTTGTCACTCCATCCTTAACTTAATTGCACAGAGAAGTAGAGCCTGGAGAGAGCTTTTATTAATCTTTTTCTGCACTTATTATTTGCTCCTTGATATAATTTAAACCACGAAAGTTAAAGTTGTCTCAGCTCACTGTATTTCCCACTCAATTTTGCTGTGAAACTAACACTATTGTAAAAAGTAAAATCTATTTTAAAAATGTAGAGACATGGTCTTCTTATCAGGAAGATTTTGAAATCTGTTGCAGAAACTCTCCCATGAAGGGTCATTTTCTGGATGATAATGTCTGTTTCTGTGTTCTTCACTGAGGAAACTGGAGGCTGAAATAATGGCTGTGTTTCTTTTTCAGGATCCTACATTTCTGGAAAAAAAAGAGCGCTGTGATTATCTAAAGAATAAACTTTCTCACATAAAGCAAAGAATTCAAGAATATGATAAAGTAATGAATTGGAATGTACAAGGTTATTCTTAACCCTTGTTTGAAACCACTTTTTTTTTATATTAAACTGACTATTTATTTACTGTCTTTTTCATGCTAGTCTACGATAGAGAAAAGCATGTGCTTCCGGCATCGGCTTTTAATTGGTGTAGCCAGTCAGCCATGTTATGATAGTATGATTCCACTTGACACATTTCAAAACAGATTCGGATTTACCAAGGGTAAGAAATGGTATGTTCATCTGTGTACATTTTATATTTATCTTGTTAAAAGTAGCTTAGAGATCATACCCTTGCGGTGTGATGGACACAAAGAGTATCAATTCTGGTGCCGCATTTTCCTTTTTCACTCAGGCCACGCCTGGCATTTCTCTAGGACACATTTCTCTTCCAGCCCAAGTGTGATTTCTTCTCTTGAAAGGGATTTGAATCTGAGATCCACATTTTTAAGTCTTATGATCTTGGGCAAGTTGCTTAATCTCTCTGTGCCTATTTTCTCATCTGTAAAAATGGAGCTAATAATAGTGCCTCCCTTGTAGGGTTGTTAGGAGGATTAGATGAGTTAATATTTGTAAAGCACTTAGAATAGACCCTGGCACATTATACGCAGTACCTTAGAGTGTATGAAATCTGTAGCAGTGATTGTGACACGAACAAACTAGCAAGGAAAGGTTTTTAATGGGCAAGTTCAGCCAGCTAACCGCAAGTCCCACGTGTCTCATGAATTTCTTTCTTTGCTGTTAATAACTCTTAACCACACGTAGCCTTAAGCGGATGCTTCCTTGTGGATCTGTGTCCATTGGGGTCCACCACATCTTTCCTCTCGTTCATCAGTGTCACTGGGCACATATGTCCACATCCCCACAGCCCAGCCATTACTGAATGTATACAGGAATTGTATACATTGTTGCATTTTCTGTCCTGTTTGGGTGTCCCTCTAAGGCCCCATGATCTTACTTTTACTTGGGACCTCCTTTTGACTTATTGTGATGTTTCGTCTTCCTAAGCATTATCTTGGCTTTGGGGCTTTATTCATGAAAAATGTTTTGTTTTTATCAGTATGAACAGTGGACTACCTGAAAAAATGTTTTTAAAAAATCACTGTTACTATTGCTATTCCACAGCATCTATCTTGGAGATAGTTTCCTAGGTGCAGAAGTACAATTTCTGCTTAACGTAGCTGCCATTCAAACAAGTGATGTTCAAAGAATTTACTAAAGTGATGAAACCAAAGAAAAGCATGTGGAAAAGCAAGAGGCTTAAAAAGTGTTGCATACTAAATGGACTTCCTAGTTTTTCTTTATCATTGAAATCTTAGTGTTTATTGTTAATATTTTAATTCCATGGCTCTCGGACTATGCTTTAGGCCCTAAGCAACTTAGCAGGTGACACCTAGGGAAGAGTGAGGCCCCTATAAAGTCCCCTCAACTGCAACAACTTCACCTGTTTTACATATTGGGGCTCCATGTTAACATTTCACTTAAGATGCATACCAGTGCTTTAAGAAGAGGAAAAGTAACATGAAATAATGCCATTTTGATAGATTATAAAGAGTTAGATTTGTATTGAAATGAAGTGTTAGATTTAACTTTGTGAAATTTAATTTAACTCTAATTATAAATGTTAACCTTTGAAAAACCAATGTTGTAACACTGACTTTTTAAATTTTTTATGTCAATACCTGGGCATATTAAAATTTCAATTACTTGTTTTTTGTGTGTACCCTTTATTTACTTATTTTTAAATGTTTATTTATTTTTGAGTGAGAAAGAGAGCACAAACAGGAGAGGGGCAGAGAGAGAGGGGGACACAGGATCCAAAGTGGGTTCTGTACCGATAGCAAGAGATCCCAACACGGGGCTCAAACTCAAAAACTTTGAGATCATGACCTGAGCCAAAGTCGGACACTTAACTGATTGAGCCACCCAGGTGCCCCATGCATGCCCTTTATTGTTTGCTTTTCTAGCATTCCTGTGTTGACTGGGCATGTTCTTGAAAATGTTTTCCATTATCAGAAAATAAACTGGAAAGTCATTGAAAACCTGTAGGTCATGATGTTCAGGTGACAGTTTCCTCCTCCCCCATTATTTGCAAAAATTCAAAGCCAAGGCCACCGTACACCACAGGCTGAGTGGCTTAAAATAACAGAAATCTATTGTCTCACGGTTCTGCAGGCAGGGGCTTGAAATCCAGGTGTCAGCAGAGCCAAGCTCTCTCTGAAACCTGTAGGGAAATCCTTCCTAGCTCCTGGTAGTTGGCTGGCCATCTTTGGTGTTCCTTGGCTTATGTATTAATCATCCCAGTCCTCTGCCTTCACATTGCCTTCTGGTGTCTCTGTCTTCACGTGGCTATCTTCTTAGGACACTAGTCATATTGGATTAGGGACTCATCCTCTCTACTATGCCCTCATGTTAACTAATTGCACCTGCAAAGAGGCCCTCATGTTAACTAATTGCACCTGCAAAGACCCTATTTCCAAATAACGTCACATTCTGGACATACCAGAGGTTAGAACTTTTTGGGGGGTAAGGATACAATTTAACCCATAGCAGTCATTTTTGGCAAGTTGTGAGATTCAGAAGCAAAGATATTTTCCAGTACATTTTATTTCTTCCAGATAACTTTAACATGTATTCTAATTTGAAACTTAATATAAGAATATGTCAATATATCTATAAACATTTTATTTTAGAGAGTGTATGTACACAAGCAAGGGAAAAGGACAGAGAGAGAGAGAGAGAGAGAGAGAGACAGAATCTCAAGCAGGCTCTACACTGAGCACAGAATCTGACACAGTGCTGAATCCCACAATCCTGGGATCATGACCTGAGCCAAGATCAAGAGTCAGATGCTTAACCAACTGAGCCATCCACATGCCCCGAGAATATGTCAATATATTTAAAACTTAGAAAGAAGAAGGTATGTATTCTTCACTCATTCATTTGCCAGTTATGTGCCAAATGCTTTCATTGGCCAGATGCTACTCTAGCATTGAGGGTACAGTAGTGGGTGATACAGAAAACCCAAGACTTTTGTCTAATGGGAGATACAAATGAGACAACCAGGGCTTGATAATGAAATACACGTTTTTGTTATGTGCATTTCTAGAAATGGTTTGTGTAGTGAACTTGATACTGAGATGCACCAATGTTCAAAAGATAGACAATATAGGAAAAATATATAATTATTTCTGATTCTTATCTTTAAAAAAAAAACAAACAACAATTGTAGGGGCACCTGGGTGGCTTAGTTGAACGTCTGACTTGGGCTCAGGTCAGGATCTCACAGTTCATGAGATCAAGCCCCACACTGGGCTCACTGCTGTCAGCACAGAGCTTACTTTGAATTCTCTGTTCGCCTCTTTTTCTGCCCCTCCCCAACTTTCTCTCTCTCTCTCTCTCTCTCTCTCTCTCTCTCTCTCTCAACTAAATTAAACAATTTTTTAAATAAAATAAAAACTATTATAGAATAATTTTTTAAAGAAAAAAAATAGTGTAAAAGCTTAGAAAATAAAAGTCCCACCACTATTGGGGTACCTGGCTGGCTCAGTCAGTAGAACAGATGACTCTTGATCTTAGGGTCATGACTTTGAGCCCCTTGTTGGGTATAGAGATTACTTAAAAAAAATAAATAAAAGTTGGGGCGCCTGGGTGGCTCAGTCGGTTGGCCAGCCCACTACAGCTCAGGTCATGATCTCGTGGTCTGTGAGTTCAAGCCCCACATCGGGCTCTGTGCTGACAGCTCAGAGCCTGGAGCTTACTTCTGATTCTGTGCCTCCCTCTCTCTGCCCCTTTCCTGCTTGGTCTCTCTCTCTCTCTCTCTCTCTCTCTCTCTCTCTCTCTCTCAAAAATAATAAAAAAAAATTTTTTTTTAATTTTTTTAAATAAAATCCCACCTCTATCAATTCTACTACCTGTCAATATATACTGTTTGGAACATATCCTCCCAGGCTCTCTCTTTTTTTTAATGTTTATTATTTTTATTTATTTATTTATTTTAATTTTACATTTATTTTTGAGAAACAGTGAGACAAAGCGTGAGCAGGGGAAGGGCAGAGAGAGAAGGAGACAGAATCTGAAGCCGGCTCCAGGCTCTGAGCAAGCAGTCAGCACAGAGTCTAATGCGGGGCTTGAACCCACGAACTGTGAGATCATGACCTGAGCCAAAGTTGGATGCTAACCAACTGAGCCACCCAGGCCCCCCAATGTTTATTACTTTTTGAGAGAGTCACAGAGAAAAGGAGAGAGAGAATAGCAGGCAGACTCCCTGCCATCAGCACAGAGCCAGACACAGGCTCAAACCCATGAAACGTGAGATCATGACCTGAGCTGAAACCAAGAGTTGAGCACTTAACCAACTGAGCAAACTAGGTGCCCCTCCGGTCTTTTTATGATACATATAATCATTTTTACATTGTCTACATTAATACTTTAAATGCGTTTTTAAAGAGGAGTATCTGAGGGGCACCTAAATGACTCAGTTGGTTGAGCGTCCAACTTTGGCTCAGGTCATGACCTCACGGTTCGGGAGTTTGAGCCGCTGCTCAAAGTGCTTTCAGCATAGAGCCCACTTTGGATCCTCTGTCCCCCTCTCTCTCTCTTCCCCTTCTCAGCTATCACTTTCTCAAAAATAAACATTAAAAAAAAGAAAAGAAAGGCGCACCTGGGTGGCTCAGTCAGTTGAGCGTCCAACTTGAGTTCAGGTCATGATCTCACGGTTTGTGGGTTCGAGCCCTGCGTCGGGCTCTGTGCTGATAACTCAGAGCCAGGAGCCTTCCAATTCTGTGTCTCCCTGTTTCTCTGCCCCTCCCCTGCTTGTGCTCTGTCTCTCTTTCAAGAATAAGCATTAAAAAAGAATTAAAAAATCAATCAATAAATAAGAGGAGTATCTGAAAGGCTGCACCAGCAAAGGATAGAGCGACTCTCCTATACTAGAGAAGCTGGGAGTGGTCTCAGGGTAAGGAGGGTGCAGCCCAGTAGATGCAGAAGGTAGACTTTTGAGCTTGCCACAACCGAGACTCCATTACTGACTGTGTGATCTTAACCACTGAACCTCTCTAAGCATCCTCCTCCTTACCTGTGACATGGGGATACAGTTACTGCTTAATGAAGCGAATGTGAAAATTTAATGGAATAATATATGTGAAATATTAGGAACATGCTTGCTCAGTAAATGGCTGGATATTCAAAACACACTTTTCGTTGTGTTAGATGATGAGTTGACTATTTTAAAGGTACAATATCAAAGTAACTTTAATAATAACAATAATAAAAGGATTTTTCAGGAAGGATGTAAGTGTATTCTACATGTATTGTAGAAAATGTACAAAATGAAGGTAAGCTTATACTCTTCCTCTGAAACACACACAAATAAAATTGCCCATAATTCTACCCCTGCTTCCCCCCAAGAGATAGTCCCCGTTAACATTTTGGAGCATAGCCCCCCATCTTACTGAGGCATGTACTTATATACGTATATAAAGGAGAGCTTTAGTATTTACAAAAAAATTTTTATTGTCTACTATGTTGTGTTTTAGCATAATAAACTAGATCATTTATTTTTCTAAATTTAGGGTTTTTATGGTTTCTATTTCATTTTAATACAATTCAGTTACATAATTGTTTTAAAGTTATTGATGTTCATATTATAAAAAGCATGGAATGGGAGTTAAATCTAGGTTCAAGCTGTGTGGCCTCAGGCAAGTCACTAAACTCCTCTGAGCAATGACAGCAGATGGGATTAAAAAAATAACCTCAAATTTTAGTATAAACGAAAATTCTCTATGAAAATGCTTACATTTAATTTGACTTTTCTGGCTCTGATAATATAACCGATAAGAACTTTTCCTTAGGCGAAGTACAGTTCATTATTAATAACTTGAGCTATTAATGAGTACATTTATATAACCAGGGCTTCTTTGGAAGTCTGTATATTCTAGTACAGACTACTATCTCCACAATGGCTTTTGATGTATTCAGATGCCAATGCGAAAGGAGGAAAGAAAGGCTGGAGACCAGGGAATACGTTTTCCAACTAACAAGATACAGACTGGACACCTTACTTTTTTTTTTTTTTTTAATGTTTATTTCTTTTTGAGAGAGACAGAGCATGAGGGGGAGGGGCAGAGAGAGAGAGGGAGACACAGAATCTGAAGCAGGCTCCAGGCTCCCAGCTGTCAGCACAGAGCCGGACATGGGGCTCCAACTCACAAGCTGCTAGATCATGACCTGCACTGAAGTTGGATGCTTAACTGACTGAGCCACCCAGGAACCCCCTTTCTGTATAAAGAAGGGAAAAAAGGCTACCAGATAGGAGAAGCTTATCACAGACCCCACCTCCAGGTATGTATTTAAAGACGTAATTCTGTTTGCCCTGTAATTTGTTTAATGGCTAAGCCTGCCATTTAGTTGCTTTGGAGAAACTACAATTATTGCAACATATTAGTCCCATAGTAGGCATTTAACAGGACAGTTTGAATTATAAGTAGCACATAAGGTTTCTCTTTTTACAACAAACACCCTTTTGTACTACCAATTAAAATGAGAAATATGTGTATATTTTTTTAAACGTCTAAAGGAAGTATAACATAAAATGTCATATTAGTTTCAGGTGCACAACATAATGATTCAACAGTTATAAACATTGTGGAGTGCTCTCCATGATAAGTGTAGTCACCAGCTATCATCATAACAAAGTTATTACAATATTATTGACTACATTCTCTATGCTGTACTCTTCTTCCCAGTGACTTATTTGTTTTATAACCAAGTTTGTACTTTTTAATCCCCTTCACTTATCTTGCCTATCCCTTCACCCCCCTCTCCTCTGGCAACCACCAATTTATTTTCTTTATTCGTTTTTGTTGTTTGCTTGTTTTGTTCTTAGAAATCATGTGGTATTTGTCTTTTTCTCACTTGGTACATTTAGTATAATACCCTCTGGGTCCATCCATGCTGATGCAAATGGCAACATTTCATTCTTTTCTATGGCTGAGTAATAACTTCATTGTATATCTATAAACATATCTTCATCCATTCATCAATCTGTGGATCCAGGTTGCTTTCATATCTTGGCTATTGTAAATAATGTTGCAACACACATAGGGGTGCATATATCTTTTCAAATTAGTGTTTTCACTTTCTTTGGATAAATACCCAGAAATAGAATTACTAGATCATATGGTACTTCTATTTCAAGTTTTTTGAGGAACCTCCATGCTGTTTCCACAGTGGCTGCACTAATCTACATTCTCACCAGCAAGGCACAAGGGTTCTCTTTTTTCCACATCCTCATCAAAGCTTGTTATTTCTTGTCCTTTTGATACTAGCCAGTCTGACTGGTGTAAGGTCATAGCTCATTGTGATTGTGCTTTGCGTTTCCCTGATGAGTAGTGATATTAAGCATCTTTTCATGTGTCTATTGGCCATCTGTATGTCTTCTTTGGAAAAATGTCTATTCAGGCTTTCTGTCCATTTAAAAAAAAATTTTTTTTTAACGTTTATTTATTTTTGGGACAGAGAGAGACAGAGCATGAACGGGGGAGGGGCAGAGAGAGAGGGAGACACAGAATCGGAAGCAGGCTCCAGGCTCCAAGCCATCAGCCCAGAGCCTGACGCGGGGCTCGAACCCACGGACTGCGAGATCGTGACCTGAGCTGAAGTCGGACGCTCAACCAACTGAGCCACCCAGGCGCCCCTATGTCCATTTTTAATAGGATGATTTGGGGTTGTTTTTGGTGTTGAGTTGTATGATTTCTTTACATACTTAGGATATTCACCCCTTATTGGATATATCATTAGTAAATATCTTTCTCCCAGTCAGTAGGTTGCCTTTTCGTTTTGCTTATGGTTTTCTTTGCTGTGCATAAGTTTTTTAGTTTAATGTAGCCCCAATAATTTCTTTTTTGCTTTTGTTTCCCTTGCCTGGAAAATATATTTCCTGAGACATATCTGGAAAAATATGGCCAAGGTCAATGTTCGTGAGTTTGCTGCCTATGTTTTCTTCTAGGAGTTTTATGGTTTCAGGTCTCGCATTTAGGTCTTTAATCCATTTTGAGTCTATTTTTGTGTTTGGTGTAGGAAAGCAGTCCAGTTTCATTCTTTGTAGGTAGCTGTCCAGTTTTCCCAGCACCATTTGTTGAAGAGACTGTCTTTACTCCAGTTGCATATTCTTGCCTCCTTTGTTGTAGATTAATTGACCTTACAAGCATGAGTTTCTCTCTGGGCTCTATATCCTTTCCTGTTGATCTATATGTCTAATTTTTGTTCCAGTACCATACTCTGTGTGTGTGTGTGTGTGTGTGTGTGTGTTAGAGAGACAGAGAAAGTGTGAGTTGGGGAGAAGGGCAAAGAGAGAAAGGGAAAGAATCTTTAGCAGGCTCCATGCTCAACATGGAGCCCAACTTGGGGCTCAATCCCATGACCCTGGGATAATGACCCAAGAGTTAGATGCTCAGCCTATGGAGCCACCCAGGTGCCCATATACTGTTTTGATTATTATAACTTTGTAATATGGCTTGAAATATGATATTGTGATACCTCCAGCTTGGTTCTTCTTTCTCAAGATTGTGTTGGCTATTCAAAGCCTTTTGTGACTCCATACAGTTTTTATGGTTTTTTTTTGTTCTGGTTGTGTAAAAACAACATATATTTGTAATCATCATTTATGGGAAGATTTGAATAGGAGGATTCAGCAGAGTTCTTAGTTAGAAGCCACAGAAAGCAAAGCTGGTTGATTTAAGGAGAAGAGGGGTTTATTAGCACCTGCTGTCTAGCTTACAGCATTGTTGGGGTGGCTGGCGTCGCATTGGACGCTATGCGACAGCCTATGCATTGTCCACAATGACACCTAAAACCCCATCTGCTGAGAATAGCTCTCCGTGCCAAATGTACCACCAACTCTGCTGGAAGCACTCATGACTCAGATTCAGATGATTCAGAGTGAGAAGTGGATTGAGGCAACTAGGTCACTTGCCCCACTCCGGTTACAAAGGAGACTGGGATGGCAAGGGCCGTTGAGCTTCAGTACGAGAGCTGGGCCTTCCAACCGAGATTCATCACTCGGGGAATTCCCCAAAAGTATGAAGGGATTTGGATGCTGACAGCTAAAGGGAAACAAATATCACCTACCCAATAGTAGTTGTCCTAACTGTGAGTGTAGCTAGGGATTTAAATTACTCACTTATGAATAGTCCAGGTACAGCCAAGGCCAAAACATCTTTAGCCTTAGCACTTCTGAGAGAAAAGGCAGGGAGGGTCCCCACTAATTTCCTAGACATAGAAGGTGTGTTCCTTGACTCCGGGCTTGAGATTCAGAAAGCATTATCACCCAAAAAACACTGCGGTGCAGTAATTTCCTGGCCTTACCAAAATAAGTCAGGTTTTCCTATTATACGCTCTTAAACACCCGTGCCTCTTATTGAAATGAGTATAAATGTTTACCAAGAGACACGTACAAGAATGTTCTTAGCAGCTTTACACATAATAGCCCCAAACTGGCAGTAACCCAGATGTCCATCAACATTAGTGTAGTAGAAATGAGAATAAATTATGATATAGTCACAGAATACTACAGAGCAGTTAAAAAGAACAATTTGGCATTACATGTAAAACATGACACAGTGTTGAACAAAAGCCAGACCTGAATGCATACTGCACAAGCTGATTTATATAAAGCCTCCAAACATGCAAAATTAAGCAAGGTTGACGTACAAAAATGGATCACATCAGGAGAGCCAGTTCGTAACTGGAAAGGGGAATGAGGAAGTATTCTGGGGTATGAGAATGTTCTATATACTGTTCTTGATGGTAGGTACATGGGTGTATACGTATTTAAATATTTATTTCGCTCTACCCTTGAGATTCCTTCACTTTTTTTGTACTTAATATTTGTTCTATATCAACAAAAAGTTATTTTAAAAATTTAATCTCTGCTGGTGGAATTCAGAATAGAGGTTACCTCTAAGAGATGGTTATGTCTGGGAAGGGGCATGAAGGAGCCCCCTAGGGGTTATATGTTGATCTGGTTGATTACCTGGGTATCTACATAAAAATTCATCTAGCTGCACACTTAAAAGTTAGTTTTGTTTTTTTTTTTAATGTTTATTTATTTTTGAGAGAGACAGAGACAGAATGCGAGTGGGTTAGGGGCAGAGAGAGAGGGAGACACAGAATCCGAAGCAGGCTCCAGGCTCCGAGCCGTCAGCACAAAGCCCGATGCGGGGCTCGAACTGACAAACCGCGAGATCATGACCCGAGCCGAAGTCAGACGCTGAACCGACTGAGCCACCCAGGCGCCCCAAAAGTTAGTTCTTTTTAACTGTACATATGTAATGCCTCAAAATTTTTAAGTTTTTTCATTTGAGAGAAAGAAAGAGTATGTGAGCAGAGAAGGGACAGAGATAGAGGGAGAGAAATTTTCAAGCAGGCTCCATACTGTCAGTGCAGAGCCCAATGCAGAGCTCGATCTCATGAACCATGAGATCATGACCTGAGCTCAAATCAAGAACCAGACACTTAACCAACTGAGCCACCTAGGTGCCCCTATAACTCCTTAATTTTTAATAATATGTTTGAAGAAAAGTATGTTTCCAGTTTATTTCTTTTAAGATTTATTTCTTTGTTTTTGAGAGAGAAAGAGTGCACGCATTCGTGAGCAGGGGAGGGGCAGAGAAAGAGGGAGAGAGAGAATCCCAAGGAGTCTCCATGCTGTCAGTGCAGAGTCCGATGTGGGGCTCGAACTCATGAACGATGAGATCATGACCTGAGCCAAAATCAAGAGTCAGGCACTTAACCAACTGAGCCACCCAGGCGTCCTTGTTCCCACTTTAAAGCATCAGTATAAATTTAGGAACACAGTCCTTTCATACATTGAAAACTGCTTAGTGTTCTAGTGGTCTCTGGAGAGTATTTATAGCTATGGCAACACAACAGTCTTAGGACTGTTGGTTTAATGAGTCCTGCTTGAAATCCAAGATTGTGTTTGTGACTTTGAACTAAATCCCACATCTGAGATGACGGATTATAACCATTTTCTTTACCTTTTCCTTTATGAGCAGCTCAAACACAGAAAGTTACAAACGGATGAACCTGAAAATTATTTTTACCTGTTGAAAAGCTTGCACTCTAACATGTTCATGCCTGTGAATTATCTTTGTGCATAGAGCCAGAGGCTGAAGGATTTATGACTGGTGGGGAAAATACTGTCTCTTAGTAATGTGCAAAAAACAGCAGCCCTTCCCTGTTTAAATCTTGTTTGTGATCAGGAAGCCTGCCAATGTGGTTAATATTCAAGGGTGCTCTGCAGATTGTTCTTGCTGAAGGGCAAGCCCAAGTTAAACAGTGGGACAAATGTATGCACAACTACCTTCAAAAGTATGTGGACGGTGCCTGCCATGTGATCGAGCCACCCAGATGCAACAGTGTGACGGAAACAGTCTGTTGCTGTTTATACAATGAGTGGTGATATCCAGGATTTTCTTAGAAATCCTTGGGATTAAGAGTTTGAAATCAGAGAATATGGAGAGATTACATACTGCACAAATGTTATTGTAGGTGTCTGATGTCAACATGCCAATGTCACTGAGTATTTCTCATGAGTCACTTGCACAGTATCACTCCTCCTCTATAGGTTGCTCTTTGATTTTCCCCTATGCTCACGATGAGAAATTGGTACTGAACGATTGGACTGTGGAAACTCCTCTTCGTCTTTGTGACCCTCGAGTCTGTATCAGCTCACATCTGGGCTGGAACAGCTGCCTCCCTTGTCTTTCCACCTCCATTTTGCAATGTTAGTTGAATATGACTTGAGCACCTCCCATACACAAAGTGGATGCTTTGCTTACACAGCTTGTGAAAACCATGGATTTTTCTTTCACAGAAGTCATTCGTGTGCCATCTGCTCATGAACTTTGTTGGAAGCAACAAAGTAGAGTAGACTGACTGATGGCTGAGAGTACTAGCTGTGAAACCAGACTGCCTGGGTCCAAATCCTGGTGATGCCACCTACTTGCTATTTAACGTTAGACAAGTGACTTCACCTCTCTGTGCCTCAGATTCCTTATTGTGTAATGGGAATAACACCGCTGACCCCCTGAGGCTTTTGTGAAAATTAATTGAACTAAAACATGTAAAACACACTTAGGACAGTGTCTTAGCACACAGTAGCCGACAAAACATTTGCAAATTATTAGCAATTTCTCATAAAACATGCTTTTTTTTCTAAAGTATTTATGGTAACGAATTCTCTTTGCTTGTGATAGGGCAGGAGACTGAAGGATGTATACAGGTGGGTAAAATGCGGTTTATTAGAAATGTGAGAGGGGTGTCTGGCTGGATCAGTCAGTGGAGCGTGCAACTTTTGATCTCGAGGTTGTAATTTCGAGCCCCATGTTGGGTGCAGAGATTACTTTAAAAAAAATCGTAAATGGGGGCGCCTGGGTGGCTCAGTCGGTTAAGCGGCCGACTTCAGCTCAGGTCACGATCTCACAATCCGTGAGTTCGAGCCCCCCGTCGGGCTCTGTGCTGACCGCTCAGAGCCTGGAGCCTGTTTCAGATTCTGTGTCTCCCTCTCTCTCTGACCCTCCCGCATTCATGCTCTGTCTCTCTCTGTCTCAAAAATAAATAAACGTTAAAAAAAAAAATTTAAAAAAAAATCGTAAAAGAAAAAAAAAAGAAATGTGAGAAAGACACCAGTCCTTCCCTATTTTGTGATAACCATAAAAGAGAATGCTACAGAGCAATGAAATAGAATGAACCACTGCTACCTGCAAAATATGATATAGCATTGAACAAAAACCAGACAAGAATACATACTACACAATCCCATTCATATAGAGTCCAGAAGAGGCAAAACAAAGCAATGGTGATATAGGTCAGAATAGAATTTTTTTTTTTTCTTTTTCCCTAAAGCCCAATGCCTTCAATTCTAAACTCGCAGAGAATAGGGACCCTGACTCCATCGTTTTTGTGCCTCTGCTTAGGCCTCTATAGTGGTTGGTCTAATTATCAGAATTACCAGGGATGCTGTTATTAATTTCATTTTCTAGTTTCCTTTCTGGGATTTTCCAACTAGGCTGGAGTAGGGACCACGAATTTGTACGTGTTATGTCTAGTCTGTGAGGATACCCAGGGGAGAAACCAAGTACCAGATACTCTAAACTCCTCCCTGCTCTCATGTCTTGCTGGTGCCTCCCAATGGCCGAGCCCAACCGGAAGGCAAGACAAGGAGCCTGATGATGTCATCTTCCCAGGTCAGCCCCTTGGGCCCTGGTGCAGAAGGATGGAGAGTGGGTTTTGGGGAAGGCATCCAGCACCTGTGCTAACTCACTGAACGTGAACCAGCAACAACTCTGTTATTGTCCCATTTTACAACTGAGGAACCTGGGGCACAGAGGCAGATCCTCAAGTTTTTCTCACTAGCAATGTTCACTTCTACCTACAGGGTAGTATTCCATTACAGAATTTGCACCAAATCTCATAGGGTCTGAATGCTCCCACTGAATGCCCAGCTCATTTTAGCTCCTTGATCTTCACATCTTCACCCTTCTTCTCCTTCCCCATTTATAGTCACAGCTTGTTCCTTAAATATATATAATGTTGGGGTCATTCAAGGAAGCACCACCCAATTCTCTCATTCTCTAGAGTAATCAGTAGCCCAAGTTCTATGTCATGTATACATTTTCCATTCCCTGGCTAGACTGTTAAGCTGTAGGAGGGCAGAAACAAAGTCTTACATGATCTGTATCCCACACCCCTTAGCAGAGCAGAACACATGGCCGACACTCAACAAATTCCTTTTGTTTTGTTTCGGTTTGGTTTTTTAAAGTTCATTTATTTATTTTGAGAGAGTGTAGTGCAAGTGGGGGAGGGGCAGAGAGAGGGGGAGAATCCCAAGCAGGCTCCACACCATCAGCGCAGAGCCCGGCACGGGGCTCAAACTCGTGCAACTGTTAAGATCGTGACCTGAGCGAAATCAAGAGCTGGACCCTTAACCCACTGAGCCACCCCGGTGTCCCAACAACAAGTTCATTTTGATTGGTTTGGTTGGTTAATGATTATTAGCTGAATAACAGATAAGCTATTTTAGCATTGCAATATTCTGGCCTAGAGGTAGAGAGAAACAAATATTTTCATTCATAGCTGTTTAGAGTAGAAGTTGATAAACTGTCAAAATGCCCGTAGCCAAAATGTCAAAATTTAATACAATTCTTTAAAAAAAGCATTAACTTCTAACTTGGCAATCTCACTTCTGGAAGTTCATATGAAGAAGAAATAGACAGATATGTGCGAAGACTTACGGACAAGTATGTTTATCTCGATGTTATTTATAATAGTACACATCCGGGGCGTCTGGGTGGCTCAGTCGGTTGAGTGTCCGACTTCGCTCAGGTCAGGATCTCGCGGTTTGTGAGTTCGGGCCCCACGTCCGGCTCTGTGCTGACCGCTCAGAGCCTGCAGCCTGCTTTGAATTCTGTGTCTCCCTCTCTCTCTGCCCCTCCCCTGCCTCTCTCTGTCTCTCAAAAATAAATAAATGTTAAAAAAAAATTTATAATGGTACACATCCAGGTGCATATACATTGTGGGAGACTGATCATCAGTCAATGCTCAGAGCAGGCAGAATAGTGGAACTCTGTCTGCCCCACAACTTGGGAGCAAGGTTTCAGGAAGACAAGCTACAACCTCCATAGCCATCAGCCCCAAACAGCAGAACCAATGACTGCCAGCTTCCATAATTTTGCCATCCCTCCCCCACGTTCCAATTTAGGACCCATCACAAAAAGCCAAATCCATTCCCCCTAACCAATCACATGGTGCCCGCTTCTAATTAGTCCACCTCCAGTTTCCCATGCCAACGACCTCTGATCAGGGCATGCCTGAGACATTTCTTTCCACTATAAAGCCTTCAATTCCTTTGCTTGCCTTTGAACCTCTGCCAAACACAGACGATGGTGGATGACTTCCTCGCTGCAACAAGTTCTGAATCAATAGCCTTTGTTCTCATTTGGGTGGTCTTCATTTATTTCCATAACTGGTAACAACTCAAAGGGTCTGACAATAGAATATTTAAATAACTTACGGTATATCTGTATCATGGAATGTTACACAGTGATTTAAATAAAGTTTTTTGAGGAAAATTAAGTCAATTGGTAGCATGCTCATGAAATAATATTGGGTAAAAAAGGGAAGCATGTAGGTAATTGGTTCTTCTGAGTTGGTGACACTGTATTATTTTCATTTTCTATTTATGTCTTTCTATAATTTCCAATTTTCTACCTTGAATATCCATTTATTTTTGTAATAAGAAACGTTTAACTTAAAAAATTATCTTTGGCGTGCCTGGGTGGCTCAGTTCATTGAGTGTCCGACTTCAGCTCAGGTCATGATCTCACAATTCCTGAGTTCAAGCCCCACATTGGGTTCTGTGCTGACAGCTAAGAGCCTGGAGTCTACTTCAGATTCTGTGTCTCCCTCTCCACTCTCTGCCCCTCCCCCGCTCACACTCTGTCTCTCTCTGTCTCAAAAAAAAAAAATTTTTTTTTTTAATTTAAAAACACCCAATTATGCTCTTACCCCTTGGAACTGGTTTTGGAAATGCTATTTTATGGGAATATTGCAGCCGACAGAGTTATTTTAAGAGGCAATGTAAATATTTACTTTTGTGCTATAACCTTTGCCTTGTTTGTAGTCTAGTTTAAGTCAAGACAAGAGACAAGCACTTAAGTTTCTAGATAGTTGCATGAATATTACAAATAGCTAAAGCACCATGCTGACAAAAATGGACCTTTTCAAAATAGCAACACAAAAATTGGTTACATCTAATTTTATAGAAAGCAATTTTTATCTAGCTATTTCATAATAATTATTCAACATATATTCCAAACAAGAAGGAAAGCAATTTAAAAATTCTACCAAAATAAACTTAATAAAGCTTTTAGATAATTGTGAATGAATGAATAGCTTTTTAAATTTCTGGGTTTTATTAACCTATAAAATAACTATTAAGAAGGGACTGAAATCTTAATATATTTGAATATCATAAATACATTTAATTTAATACATTAAATTGTAAAAAATATACAATTTACATTCAGAGAAAAGTGGTGTGGATTTTTCTTATTGAAAAACAAGAGGGAACAGAAAGCAAATATTTACGTATTAAATCTTTGCCCAGAGGAGGCTGACAAGTGGAAAAAGGGTTGTAAATGTTTGTTTTTGTTTCCACTTAAAACACCAAAGTTTGCTATTTTGCCAGCTTTGAAAGTCTGCCTTTTCTTTTCTGAGGGGCTGGGGTGGTAGAAATTGGAGGCTATGGCCTACCAGTTCAAAAGACCCGGAGGGGTGTTATTTCCTTTTCTTCCCAAGTTTCAAAATCTACGGGCAGCTCAACCAGTTCCCAAGGATAAAGAGAGGATGTGACGTCACTACTTTTATTCTCCCCCCACATCCAGTTCAGGACCAGGTATTCCCTTCTAAATATTTCTCAAAACCCTTGCCTCCAGATTTATTTATTGACCATCTACCGTGTGTCAGGCTACCCCTGGGGTTACAGCAGTAAGTCAGACTCTGGTGGAGAACCCAGGAGAGCTTACACTCTGGTT
This sequence comes from Prionailurus bengalensis, assembly GCF_016509475.1. Classification (NCBI taxonomy): domain Eukaryota; kingdom Metazoa; phylum Chordata; class Mammalia; order Carnivora; family Felidae; genus Prionailurus; species Prionailurus bengalensis. The sequence continues at coordinate 136,718,373 of NC_057343.1, forward strand.
GATTCCTCCCCACTGAAGACAAACCAAACAACCGCACCACTTCCCATAGCACCGATCATTTCCCCTCCTAACTTGCAGCGCACGCACGTGTCCCATTTTACAGATGAAGACACAGAGGGCTGGCACGGCTACCTAACGTGCCTTAGGTCACAGTCATGAAGGGCTAGAATTCTTTACGATTTTTATCCATTCTCCATCCACAAAGTATGGATGGTGTACCATCAGTCTGCCTCTGTTAGGCGTATCCTCTGGGTATAGTGGTGAAGAGAAAAGAAAAAGTTTTCTGCTGTATGCAGTTTGTATTCTAGGTGAAGCAAGTAATAAATAACAATAGTATCAGTGAAGGATTGTCCAAGGGAGTAGCTGCACGGGTACTTAGAAATGGGGGTGAGGCAAGCCCACTTAAAAATTTTTACTTATTTACTTTTTTTAGTTACAGTGTAATTAACATAGTGTTATATTAGTTTCAGGTGTACATATAGTGACCCAAAGATTCTATACACTACTCTGTGTGCATCACAATAAGTGTACTTTTAGGGAAGGCCACTTTTTAAGTCTCCGTAACCTCTGTAAATTTACCTTGTGTTTTCTACCTCTGTTCGTTTTCCCAGAGTGATTAGGAGTAAAACCTTTCGTAGGATCAGACCAGTTTTCTGATTAAGCAAGAAAGGAAGCTGGTATATTGGCTTCGCTCAGCTACTGCAACAAAGTTCCGCAAGTCCAGGGGCTTAAAACAACAGAAATTTATTGTTGCGGGTTCCGGAGTTTGGAAATCTGAAATCAACATGTCAGCCGGGCCATGTTCCTTCTGAAACCTGCACAGGAGAATCTTTCTTTGTATCTTTTCTCGTTTCTCGTGGCTTGTGACAGTCCTCGGGATTTCTTGGCTCTGCTGCTGCAGCACTTCGATCTATGTCTCTGCGTCTCTATCTCGGTGTCTCTGCTCTTCTCATAAGGACACCAGTCATGCTGTGTCCAGGGCCCACCTCACTCTACTGTGACCTCATTTTAACTGAACTATATCTGCAAGGTCTCTATTCCCAAATAGGGTTACATTCCAAGGCACTGGGGTTAGCACATCATCTGTTACCATGAAGACATATTTTATTTTCATAGAGTCAGATTTATTTGTCTTTTGGGTGTTTTAATTCTTTCTCAGAAAGGCACTCCCTACTTTGAGACTAAGGGAAAACGCTTCCATGGCTTCATGTTTTTGTTGTCATTTTTTATGAGTAATTCTTTGATCCGTCTGAAATTTGAGTGTACAGTATCTCGATATATGTCTGTCTTCACAGCAATGCCCCATGTCCCCTATGCCCCCCCCCAAACAGACACAAAAAAAGCAAAAGAAAAATGACAGATGACAAACCAGGAAAACAACCTGTGACTCGCAATGCAAAGTATATTTTGAAAGCCAGTGTCATTAATATATAGAGTCCCTATAAATCACCAAAGATGAATGATACAATAGAAAATTTGCAAAGGATTGGGATAGTTCACTGGAAAAGAATACTTAAACATACGGAAGGATGCTGAGCTCATTGATATTAGATAATGCAAATTAAAAGTATGTCAAAATGCTATTTTGTCATGTATCAGAGTGCCAAAGATTTGATAACCCACTTTGACCAGGGTTTGGGAAACCGTCATTTACATTTTTAGCAAAAGGAGTGTAAATCGTTGCATCCAGTATAGGTGGCAATTTGGCAATACCTGTGAAAATTAAAAATGAACTTATTCTTTGAGTGCGTACTTTCATTTCTAGGAAAAAGATGCCAGCACATTCCCGGGTCACCTGGTGACTCACTTGGTTGGGTGACTGGCTCTTGATTTTGGCTGAGGTCATGGTCTCGTGGTTGTGGGATCAAGCCCTGTGGGAGGCTCCTTGCTGAGTGTGGAGCATGCTTGGGAATCTCTCTCTCCCTTTTTCTCTGCCCCTCCTCTGCTTGCATGTGCTCTCTCACTCTCTCTCTCTCTCTCTCTCAAAATAAATAAACATTAAAAATGATAAAATGGCAATATATTTTAAACAAAACAATAAATGTCAATATTATATCACAACATGATACCATATAATACACTAGTGGTATCATCAATATGCTTTTCCTCATACAGAAACTGAGGTAGATATTTGCTGGGTACATAACATAAAATCACTCAGTATTTACTTGATAACAGAAGAATCTGAGCTTGCTCACATGATTTTATACTGTCAAATAATATCTTATAAATTTCAAAATAACCCAGTGGCTTCATTACACTTAATTTGGATTCCAGGTCATAAATTATACAAATAGCACAAACTCATGAAAAACACATAAACACTGAAGGGTCATAGTGTGGGCATATTTCTAGGAAATTACAAAAAACATCTGATTCAGCCGCAGGGGGTATAAAAGAGTTCTATTAGAATATCAAACCATACAGATCTTAAAATCTAGTTCTTGAAAATTGCGGCTCCAAAATCCTATTGACACGAGAAAGCATTAAAAAACAATATGGTTAGCAAAGCAACATAGCAAATTGACACTAATAAAGCGAGACTAACCAAAATTGACATTTACGGGAAAGACTAAGCCAACCTAGTACCTAAAGATCAACCTGAGTCAATATTGATAATGCAACCTTAACAAAGCCTTCCAGCTGGAAAACGAAGGAATTCCAACTATCTGGGTAATTGCATAGTGGGAGTTCGGCAAAGTTGCCGGCACCTCAACTTCTCAGTATAATGCTGAATCGATTACTGTGTAAAACCTGAGTCAAGGGCCAGTACTTTATGAATAGCAAAGATGCGTTACCTTTAATAACTTCTGTAGAAGGCTATTGGTAGTGCTTGGCGTTATACAAAAATTTACTCCTTAAAAAGATAAAAGGAACTCCTGCATTTTTGAACACAGGAACCAAGGAAAGGGCTTCCAATTTGGGATTAGGGGACAGCCCCATAGGAGGTGCACTTGGAGAATGAGAGCACACCCTGAAAGGGTGTATAATGTGGGGAGAGGGGGTGGGAGGGGAGGACAGGAGAAGAGGGTTGACTCTAGAGACCCTTTGAGAAAGGTGAAGTGTCCTACATTTTCTCAGTAAAAACAGAGCTCTTTTGAGGCAAGTTTGGAAGGAAGTGAAGCTAGGCAGGGTTTGAGAATGATGCATGTGCTGGTATTAGCAAGTGGAGCGCTCTTCGGGATTCATAGCAGTTTGAAAAGCATGTTTAGTTCTCCTGAGCTGGGGATGAGGGAATATGTTTAACAATTCAACAGATACCATTTTTACTTTCACAACAGATACTTTTCCATGCACGAAGTCTTTCCTTTCTTAAGCACTTTTACGTAGCTTATCTCAGGACCGACAGACCCCAACAGAGTCAAGAATTCTGGGGAGGAGAAAGGAGTTCCAGAGAGGCTGCACTAGGCTGAACTGGCCAGAGAATCTTCGGAGAAAGAGGTAAGGTTGGAATTGAGCCCTGAGTTGGGTTTACAAAACAGGATGTGTTAAGTCTCACCTCTGAGATAGTAAGACTGACTGAATCTACTGATTGAGAGAACGGAACAGTCCAGGAATTGACTTGGCTTCAGGGCTCCTTCTCAGCCCATCCCTCTGTCCCCCCTGTTTCTCACAGCATATTAGTCTCATCTTCTATTTACACACTTGTGTTCAATGAGGAAGATGGCTCCCCTGCTGTATGCAGTACAGTTATGTTGAGGGATCACAGGAGGAGACTGTCTTCCAGCCATCCTCTACCACATCTCTGGGAAGCCTCTGATAGACCTTGATTGGGCCATATGTCCATCTTTGAACCAATGACCACCTCTAATTAGCTGGCTGGCGTCACTGTCCTACTCCCCCCTGTAGGCTACAGCACTGTGACAGAGAGCCCTATCAGACCTCACGAAAGTGGCGGAAGGGACAAGTCTTCAAAGGAAAAGCTGTGAGTTCTTAACAGAGGCTGGACTTGCAAAAACAGTAGATGTCCATGACATTCGCCATGCCTTAACTATTCTTGTATTCCCCCTGAGACCAAGCGCACAGAACCAACTTAGTATTAAATGTTGAGTGAATAACTACTTAGAGCACTTTATACTTTCAAAACCTCTTCATGGACGTTGTTTTATTGTCATCGGTAAAGACAGATTGAATGACTCACTTAAGGTTACACAGCTGGTTTCTTTTCTTTTCTTTTTTTTCTTAATCTTTATTTTTGAAAGAGAGGGAGAGCACGAGCAGGGGAGGAGCAGAGAGAGGGGGAGACCCAGAATCCGAAGCAGGCTCCAGGCTCTGAGCTGTCAGCACAGAGCCCGACGTGGGGCTCGAACCCATGGACCACGAGATCATGAGCTGAGCCGAAGTCCGACGCTCAACCGACTGCCCGGGCGCCCCTAAAGTTACATAGCTGGTTTCTGACAGAGCTGAGTTTATAACTGGGTCCCCTGGCTTCTAGTCCAGTTCCCTGAGGAGGTCTTCCTCTCTTCTTCTCTCTTGCTGTCATGACTGATGACGAAGGGGAAGGAAAGAGGAGAGGGACATTTTGGTCATGGTGTCACACTTTTTAGAAGGCTTGATGCGGTTTTGTCCCTAGAAGGCCATGATGGTGGTAGGTGACCAGACTACCTCTTTCAGCCTAATTATAGGTAGGTAGAGTGGATGACTGTTGCCGTATGTGTACTATTAATTTATTGAGTTGTGGCATCTGCCAAAGAAAACCTCACTTATCGTCTTGCTTCTAAGGCTAATATTTGTCCCTGTGTTTGATGACACTTTGATGTGCTAACACTCTGTCATGAAGATGGCTCCTTAAAAGTAGCGCAGTGTACTGGAAGTAACGAAGGATGCACACTCAAGCCGTTGATTCCCAACTCTGGTACTTACAATCTTGGGCAAGCCGGGAAACTTCCATGAGCCTCACTGTTCCATAAAATTGGCTAATACTAACATCTATCTGCTATACCTACTTCACAGGTTGTGGTAAAGATAAAATGAGGTTTTGTTAGTACAAGTACCTTGGTAACTTGTGTTACTTGTGTTTTGAAGGGCTCTGTGAAATTTGTAAGGTATACATTTCACATTATTTTGTCTTATTTTAAGAACAAACAGTAACACAGGTATCTGTATAACCAGTTGTGTGGTCATTACTGCTGTCCACAGCTTAGATACCTGGTTTTCTTCCCCTTCCAGACACATGGAAGACTGTGGTGGGTGGGACCACATGTCTCGTTCTGGCTTATATTGTTAGTGAAAGTGACTTGCATCACTTCTGAGTTAAAGCATTTGATTGTCAGTGTGAGACCCTCTAGAATTTTCTTTTCCTTTATTATGTTTAAATTTTATGCATCTAAAAAATTTTTTTTAATGTTTATTTTTGAGGAAGAGAGAGAGAGACATTGTGTGAGCAGGGGAGGGACAGAGAGAGAGAGAGAGAGAGACAGAATCTGAAGCAGGCTTCAGGCTGTCAGCAGTGAGCCTGATGTGGGGCTCCAACTCATGAGCCATGAGATCATGACCTGTGCCAAAGTTGGATGCTTAACTGACTGAGCCACCCAGGCGCCCCTGTTTGGTAACCTTTTAAATGGTGGCTCCTTTGGGTGCTTGGCTGGCTCAGTTGGAAGAGCATGTGACTCTTGACGTCAGAGATTGGGTATAGAGATTGGGTATAGAGATTGGGTATAGAGATTACTATAGAGATCTATAGTTGGGTATAGAGATTACTTAAATAAAACGTAAAAAAAGAGAAAAGAAAAGAAAGAAAAGAAAAGAAAAGAAAAGAAAAGAAAAGAAAAGAAAAGAAATGGTGGCTTCTCTGACAGCCTGGGTCCTAGAGTAAGAAAACTCTGAAGCAGTGCCCCTAGACAACTCTCTTTAGATGTGGAGCATGAGCAAAAATAAACCACTGGTTTTAGACACCAAGATTTTATTAGGGTTTTGTTACTTCAGCATAACCTAGACTCTGTTCATTGAATCACCATGATTGGCTTGGCCATTTTGGACATGGATCTTTTGGTCAGTGTCAAGGAAAGTTTGTGGACATGTCTGTTCAGTAAAGGAGGCAAAAGAAATTAATCTTGCCAAGTAACGGTTTTATCACTTTTGTGAGTTCTTCCTTAAGGAAAAGGGTGTCACAGAGTGAGGCCCCTCATCCCATCATTTGTATGGTAGGCAAGGAAGCCACAGAATCAAAAGATCCCAGTCTGATTTCCAAATTCACTTTTCACAAGTTCTGTGACCTTAATCAAATCACTTAACCTGCTGGGGCTTTATTCCTTATCTAGAAAATGAGGGTGATAATACTCACCTTTGAAGGGTTGCACATAAAGTGGCTAGCCTTATTCCTGGCACAAAAGAAATATTCATCAGTGGACATTTACTAAGTGCCCATATTGTCTATATCAGGAGAATTTCAGCTCAATGCAACAACAACAAGCAATTGTGAAGTGGTTTAAATAAAAGACAATGTTTTATTGCACATGACTAGAAATCCAGAGTGGGCTCTAGGCTCTAGGTTTCCTTGGTGGTCCTGGATCTGCCTTATCTGGGTGTAACTTTGATCTTTAGGTTGATTCCTCTTGTGGTTGTAAAGATGGTCGCCAACAGCAGTGGGGGCAGTGTGTCCAGCTTCCTGTTGATGGGCTGAGATGTGAGTTCCTGAGTCAATCACTGGCAAAGGGACTAGGATTATCTTTAGCCATTAAGTCACTCCCCAGGAGCTGGGGTGGAGTCAGCTTCTCCAGAAGCCTTTGGCTGCATGGGGAGGATGAATATAAGACTAAAATTGACATTCGGTGAGACAGAGGAAACTGGGAGATCTTTGGTTATATTCAGTATTCATGCATCAAGCATTGCACTAACTATTGTGGGCACAAGGACTTCACGCTTTGCTATCAGGGCAGGCATCTAAAAGACACAGCCCTATGACGGCATGGATTGGGTCAGAAAGACATATTTTATATCCCCGCTTTATCCTTTTCTAGCTGTGTAATCTGAAGTAAATTTTTATCATTTATGAAACTGAGTTTTCTTATCTATAAAATGGAGTTAATATTTAACGTGTGATATTGTGTTACTTGATAGTACCTTCTATTTCTTTTCTTACAATCTACAAAACGTACGGGAGCACAGAAAGAAAGGAAGTTATCTACCTGCAGCCGCGTTCCGAGTTCCTGAGTCACAGTTTGACACCAAGCACAGCTTCCAGGGGACAATTGTGGATACTTGGAATAATATCTACTTATTTCTGCTTTTCTTTTTAATTTAAGAGAGAGGGAGCAAGCATGAGCAGTGGAGAGGGACAGAGGGAGCGAGAGAAAGAATCTCAAGCAGGCTTCATGCTCAGAGCAGAGCCTGACACGGGCCTCGATCTCACGACTCTGGGATCATGACCTGAGCCCAAATTCAGAGTTAGATGCTCAACCCACAGAGCCACCCAGTTTCCCCTGTAAGGCTGTATTTGAACTTGACCTGATTTCAGTAAAAACAGCCAAATTGCTACACTGAAAATTCTTAAAGCTCAAAGCAACTTTGGTTGTTTCAAGTGGTGCTGTGATGACCTAATATTGTGCATAACTCCTCCTGTATGGAAAGGAACAAATATTTGATATCCATCTTCATTGTTTGCTGTGGGTTGGTTTCCTGTTATTTTTTTCCCTCTGTCTAGAGGAAGGGAGTAAAAGAAACTTCCTTGTTAACTTACTACTGTAAGGAACATGTTTGGAAAAAAAATAAGCCCGGAGGGCAAGAGTAGAGTTTCTCATCAAGATTATTACCAGCATAATTCAACCTCAATAAACTTAAGGACAGTTTATTGATGCATTGACTGTTGTTCATTTACTCAAAGTAACAAAAGTGCAAAGTACCAGAAAGAGGGGCCCACTGGGAGTCCAGGCGAGTCAGAAGGCAAGCTCACCCTCAGTCAGTGTGCAGTCTAGAGGATCCACACCCTCCTATAATCCAAGTTAGAAAGTAATTTAACACGGAGCAGCCAAAAGATTTGATAAATTGATTTTGGAATATGTGCAAAATTGGGAGAGGCCAACCTTTTTATTTTTTAATTAAAAAAAAAATTTAGGGGGGGGGGTGCCTGGGCGATCAGATCAGTTAAGCATCTGACTTTGGCTCAGGTCATGACCTGTGGTTTACGAGTCTGAGCCCCATGTTGGGCTCTGTGCTGACAACTCAGAGCCTGGAGCCTGCTTTGGATTCTGTGTCTCCTTCTCTCTCTCTGCCCCTCCCCTGCTGTGCTCTGTCTGTCTGTCTCTCTCTTTCTCAAAAATAAATAAACATTAAAAAATTTAAAAGAAAAAATTTTTTAAGTTTATTTATGTATTTTGAGAGAGGCGGAGGGGCAGAGAGAGAGGGAGAGAGAGAATCCCAAGCAGGATCCTGTCAGCGCAGAGCCAGACTTGGGGCTGGAACTCACAAACCGTGAGATCATGACCTGAGCTGAAATCAAGAGTCAGACACTTAACCCACTGAGCCACCCAGGTGCCCTGAGGCCTCTTTTTTTTTTAAAAAAAAAAGAGGAAAAATTAAAGAAGTTGTTGTTGTTGTTGTTGTTGTTGTTGTTTTTAATAGGAGAGGGGGTTGCTCAGTCTTGAAGCAGTGGCCATATTTTAATATATGAACCTGAATGCAAAGGTGAAAGGAGAACATTCCAGGTAGAGGAATTAGTGTGATCAAAGGGCAAGTCACAGGCACACAAGTGGGAAGCACATGGGCAGGCAGGTGAGGAGTTGCAGTGAGTCAGAAAAGAGAGCGTTCTTATCTTTACCACTCACACAGCACTTATCTGTCCTTTTTTTATTATTATTATTTATTTTTATGAGGTACACCTCATCTCCTGGGCTATGTGAGGGAAGAGGGCTATACAGAAGTATGCTTTCCTTTCTCCCCACATCCCCCGCCCTCCCTAGTAAATAAACAATCAGCTCATATATTATTCAGGTAAGGGCGTTGGTTGACTTTTTAAAGAAAACACAGAAAAAAAACTCTATCATAAAAAATACACTTTTCTTCCTGTGAGGTCAGTATGCCAATGACGTAGAATGTTTTCCACCTTCTTTTCTTCACACTTGAAAGTTCTTTCTTTTTTTTTTTTCTTGATGGCACCAGATAGTGTTGATACGAATACTTGATGACACTAGAAGATAACATTAGGCACCGACTGGTGCAATACTGGAGTCAGGCAAGAATCAGCAGTGGACCCTGAAAGCCTTCCTTGGATGAAAGGTTGTTGAAGAATAAGACGGCCAAAGCATCACCGCATGGAATAGTTATTGATTACAAAGGGAAGGTACCAGCTGATTCAAAGTTAGCACCACTCATTCTGGGACAACTTCATGGCGTCAGCCTCCTGATGTGATAGAGAATGCAGTCCACAACATCACCCATATAGTATTTGTGCCAGTGGTGTTTCCTCTAAATCTAATAGTTGGCAGTGGGGAGGAGGGATACAAATCCAGATAGTGAGACATTCAATAGGACAACCAGATTCTTTTAAAAAATGACAGTGTTGGGGCACCTGGGTGGCTCGGTTGAGCGTCTGACTTCAGCTCAGGTCATGATCTCACGGTTCGTGAGTTCGAGCCCCGCGTCAGGCTCTGTGCTGACAGCTCAGAGCCTAGAGCCTGCTTCAGATTCTGTGTCTCTCTTTCTCTGCCCCAACCCACTCGCATTCTGTCTCTGTCTCTCTCAAAAATAAATAAACATTATAAAAAAATTTTAAAAAATGACAGTGTCAGGGCGCCTGTGTGACTTAGTCGGTCGAGCATCCCACTTTGGCTCGGGTCACGATCTCGCAGCTCTGGAGTTCGAGCCCCGCATCGGGCTCTGTGCTGACAGCTTGGAGCCTGCAGCCTGCTTCAGATTCTGTGCCTCCCTCTCTCTCTGCCCCAACCCACTCACATTCTGTCTCTGTCTCTCTCAAAAATAAATAAACATTATAAAATTTTTTTTTAAAATGACAATGTCATGAAAGAGAAAAATGATAATGGGACTGTTGAAAAGTTAAGGAGACTTAAGAGACATGACAATGAAAGGCAAGGAATGATCCTTGACTGATTCCTAGATTTAAAACAACAACAACAAACCATAAATGACATTTTTGGAACTGGAGCTATGTGGGTATGTCTTACATATTAGGTAGGATTATGTATTAATGTTCATGGGGTAGGGGGGGGTCTGTTAATGGTATGGTGGTTGTTATGGTCTGAATGTTTGTGTCCCTGCCCCAAATTCTTATGTTAAAATCCTAGCCAACCTGATGGTATTAGGTGGGGGCCTTTGGGGAGGTGATTAGGTCATGAGGGCAGTCCCTCTGTGAATGGGAATAGTACCCTTCTTTTTTTGTGTGTGTGTGAAATGAGTCTTTTTTTTTTTAAATACATGAAATTTATTGTTAAATTGGTTTCCATACAACACCCAGTGCTCATCCCAACAGGTGCCCTCCTCAATACCCGTCACCCACCCCTCCCCTCCCTCCCACCCTCCATCAGCCCTCAGTTTGTTCTCAGTTTTTAAGAGTCTCTTATGCTTTGGCTCTCTCCCACTCTAATCTCTCTTTTTTTTTTTTTCCTTCCCCTCCCCCATGGGTTCCTGTTAAGTTTCTCAGGATCCACATAAGAGTGAAACCCTATGGTATCTGTCTTTCTCTGTGTGACTTATTTCCCTTAGCATAACCCTCTCCAGTTCCGTCCACGTTGCTACAAAGGGCCATATTTCATTCTTTCTCATGGCCACGTAGTACTCCATTGTGTATATAAACCACAATTTCTTTATCCATTCATCAGTTGATGGACATTTAGGCTCTTTCCATAATTTGGCTATTGTTGAGAGTGCAGGGAATAGCACCCTTCTAAGAGAGACCCTAGACAGGGATCTCACCCTCTTCACAACACAAAGAGGAAACTGCTGTCTGCAGCCCAGAAAAGGGTTCTCACCAGAACTTGACCATGCCGGTACCCTGATCTGACTTGCATGCTCCAAACTGAGAAATAAATTTCTGTTGTTTATAAACCACCCAGTGGATGATATTCTGCTATAGCAGCACAAACTGACCTTGGCTGTGTAGGAGAATGTCTTAGTTCTTAGGAGCACATGCTACAAAGGATGTGCGGTGAAGTGTCACTGTATCTGGAAGTAACTTTTAAATGGCTGAACCAAAAAAAAGTATCAACGAGTATAAATGATTGAGTTAAAAAATGCCATGCGTAAATTTAGTGTGTGTGCTCACGTTCGCATGTGCCATGGAGAGAGAGAGAGAGAGCACGCGAGAGCACAGATGTGAACAATTTTAGCAAGTTGTGAATTTAGGTGAAGGATAGAGTTCACTGTGCTATTTTCTTGGCTTTTCTGTAGGTTTGAATTTTCCAACACAGCAAGTTAGGAAAAAATGAAAACCTATCTTTTCCCCAATCATCAGAAAGACTACATGCTTGATCATTGAGAAATTTTAGAAAACCTGGAAAAAGCATGAAAAAGAAAGTAATCATGTGATTATTGCAGAAGTTCCCTTACCGTCTTCCCTTCTAGGGAAGCATCTTGTACCGCTCAGGCACCGGGGCCAGACTTTCTAATTAAGATGCACGTAGGAAGATGAACAGGAGTTGTTTACATTTCTCAAGATACTATCAACTGGTTTCAGATCACCCTGGCTCTTTCTCAGGTTTAATCCTGTCTATTCAGAAGCTAACACTTCAAAGATAAATAACTCAAGTGTTACCAAAATTATTAAACAACAACAACAACAACAGGAGAATGCTTAGGAGGACACTTAAAACTCCACAGAATTCTAAAACATAAATTCGTTACTACGAAATGCCTAAAACCCTCCAAAGCCTTCTCGTTCAGTTAGATGAAAACACACACTCAGGTGACCTGGCCTCTGAGGACTGACTTCCACCTTCCTCAGACTTCACCTCCCACGGGCTTCAGGTCCCCTTCTCCTGGCCTCCTGTTCTTTGAATGTCTAAAGTGGCCCTAGATTTTGCCTTGGGATATTCTTGGCCCAGATCTCTGCACAGCTGGCTCCTTCTCATTAAAGTCTCAGCTCAAATGTCACCTCTTCGGAGCAGCCACGGGTGTCCACTCTATTCTAGACAGCTCCTGCTGGCTGCCTCTCCCAGCCCTCTCTGTCTCCTTAGCGTGTTTCACTTCTTTTTTTTTTTTTCTTTTTAATTAATGAAGTTATTTAAGTAAGCTCTACACCCAACGTGGGTCTCGAATTCACGATCCTAAGATCAAGAGCCACACGCTCCACTGACTCAGCCAGCCAGGCACCTCAGGTGCTTTTACTTCAAGTCACTCATCACTATTCGAAAGTATCTTGTTCATTTTCAGCTCAATCGTCTTTGTTGCAAGTCTTTTCCCAACTAAAGTATCAGCCTCCGTGAGGGACCTTTTCTTCTCTTGAGTCCATCTTATCTCCAGGGCTCGGAACAGGGTCTGGTGTATAGCCTGGTACCGAGTAAATATTTTTTGAGTGAATCAATATTCCCTCTCGAGACACAGTTCGCAAATGTGCCACTCAGACCACACCCTGTGTGGGTTAGTGTAAACATTTCAGGAGCTGCACTAAGTTTCCCTTTGTAGCTCCTGAAGGTTGTCCTAAATCATCTCTAAATTGAAGTCAGAAAAGCTGCCAGGCGGAAGCCCCTGTCACGGATAAAAGAATTGTAACTCATAACCAACAAAATGTTAAGAGAAGCTTGTGGTCTGGTAAGAGTATGTCAGTTTCAAACCAACCCTGTTCAAATGATTTTTCTAGGGTTAGGATTCCTTGTGATAAGTAACAGGATTATTATTAGTACTTTTCAAACTTTGGGGACATAGAAGGTAAAGAGCCCTATGAAGTTAAAATGACATATAAGAACACAGTATTTGCAGTATTTGGTTAATGTTTACTTTTTCCTCTTCCTTTTTATAAAAATTTTTTTAGCTTAAAAGATTCAGGAAGATCAGTTTCTGAAAAACCCTGCAAGGCCAATTTTCCACTGCAATGGATGACTGCTACAGTTAAAAAAAATCAGCCCCAAATCTCTTTCTCTGCATCATCCGCATAATTGTGGCAGCACTCTGTCCCAGACTGAAACCCTCCCTCTTAGATGATGGTTTCAACTTTGATCCTAGGAAGTTCTTTTCTGCTTGTGTTTGAGGAACGTTATTCACAAAACAAAACTAATGAAACATAGTCTCCAACCAACTTTAAAAAATGGCTCTAATCTCTGTTCTTTTATTTATTTATTTTTAAATTTTTTATGTTTATTTATTTTTGACAGAGAGAGAGAAAGAGAGACAGAGCATGAGCAGGAGAGGGTCAGAGAGAGAGGGAGACACAGAATCTGAAGCAGGCTCCAGGCTTTGAGCTGTCAGCACAGAGCCCGATGCGGGGCTCGAACTCACGGACTGAGAGATCATGACCTGAGCTGAAGTAGGATGCTCAGCCGACTGAGCCACCCAGGCGCCCCAAATCTCTGTTCTTTTAAATAAAATTTTTATTATAACATAAAATTCCCATAGAAAGTGCATCAAACATACATGTACAGTTTAGTAAACTGTTGTAAAGCTAATAGCCATGTAACCTGCATCCAAGTGAAGAGAACAGAATATTGCCAGAACCCCAGGTACATCTTGCTCTTCTCTTCCACTCTTATTTTCTTTTTAATTTTTTTTAATGTTTATTTTTGAGACAATGCGAGAGACAGAGTGCAAACTGTGGAGGAGCAGACAGAGGGAGACACAGAATCTGAAGCGGGCTGCAGGCTCTGAAGTGTGAGCCCAGAGCCTGACACGGGGCTCGAACTCACGAACTGTGAGATCATGACCTGAACCGAAGTCGGAGGCTTAACCGACTGAGCCACTCATGCGCCCTTTTCCACTCTTATTTTCTTAAGAAAGATGATGATTTCTTTGCTTTTCCTTGTAGTTTTGCCACTTGTGCATAGAATCCCCAAGTGATATAGCTTAGTTTTGCCTGGTTTTGAACTTTACATCAATGGAATCATACTGTATGTTTTTAGTGGGGGTGGGCTTGTTTGTTTTGTTCAATATGTTTGAAAGATTCACCATGTTATTGGAAGAATCTCTAATTGGTTCATTCTCATCCATAACACTTTTTTTTTTTTTTTAATGTTTATGGTTGAGAAAGAAAGAAACAGAACATGAACAGGGGAGGAGCAGAGAGAGAGGGAGACACAGAATCCAAAGCAGGCTCCAGGCTCTGAGCTGTTAGCACAGAGCCCGACATGGGCCTCGAACTCACAAACCCTGTGATCATGACCTGAGCTGAAGTTGGATGCTTTACTGACTGAGCCACCCAGGCGCCCCAATAAACACTCCATTTTTTAAGGGTTTGTTTGTTTGCTTGCTTGCTTTTTATAACAGCACCATGAAATCTTTCTATGGGCAGGGAGCTTAAAGGAGTTTGGGTATTTTTTGGAAAAAAAAGGCAGTCCTAGAGTATAGTGAAACTGTTAAGATATTAGTTCTGGGCTTGGATTGCCTGGGTTGAATCCTGACTCGACAACTTCTTAGCAGATATTTTAAGTAAATGAAGAAATCTTTCTGAGCTTTACTTTTCCAAGAATGAGGGAAACAATAGTACATCCTAAGATTGTTTTAAGGATAAAAAAGTCCGTAACACAGCACAGAGCCTGGCACAGGAATGATCTCGTTCTACTAGAAGCTCCCTTTCTGGTGCTCCCTCTGTTTAATCTTTGATCCCTCCAGAAGGATCTTGCTTAATACATAGGAATTGAGGAGATAGAGTTTTACTCACCAAGTGTCATCATCCTCTCAGAAATTGCCTTCCTGGTGACTTTCCCATGAATTTCTCCATAAATCTGTCCAAGGAATCCACCCTCCATGGACTAGGATCCTCCCCATTCCTGATTGGGTGGGGAGCCTAGAGGCCCTTCAGGCCAGGCCCTCAGCAACTCCTTAGTTGGCCTTGATCAAATACCAATCACTGAATTCATTCACTAAGCAGGTGAGGCAGAGAAGAAATTTTCTAACCTCCACTCTCTTCTCCTTTGAAACCTAGGACCAGGGATCTAAGCCTTAAAATGCTGTGAAGCAATATGCTGTTTTTATAGTAACAAGCTATCTGAGAGATGGGCACGGCTCCACAGGCATGTTGGAATGAGGAATCAGGGTTGTATTCATTTGCTCATCCAACACATATTTTTGGAACAACCATGTGACCGGGACTGTTTCGGGCAGACAGGATACAACAATGACTTGTTAAAACTTTTTTTCAAAGTTTATTTTCATTTATGTTGAGAGAGAGAGAGAGAGAGGGCAAGCAGAGAAGGGGCAAAGAGAGCAGGAGACAGAATCCCAAGGGGGCTTTGTGCCTATGAGTTTGCAAACTGTGAGATCATGACCTGAGCCCAAATCAAGAGTCAGATGCCTAACTGACTGAGCCACCCAGGCTCCCCAGTGACTTGTTGAATTTATCGAGACTCAACATGTGGCCCAGCATATGGACCGTCTTGGTGAACAGACCATGTACTGCTCAACAATCTTAGGAACAGATAACTATTTACCATCATCCCGTCTTTACAGTGGAGAAAAATGAGACTGATGTAGTTTAATTTCCCTCAAGGATCAATCTTATCTGGCTGCTATGTGGCAACATTGAGATTTGAACCCAAATTTCTGACACCATATTCTGAGCTCTGAACTTTCTTCTTTACATATAAAAAGGAAGAAAAGGGGCGCCTGGGTGGCTCAGTCGGTTAAGCATCCGACTTCAGCTCAGGTCACGATCTCACGGTCCATGAGTTCGAGCCCCGCATCGGGCTCTGGGCTGATGGCTGGGAGCCTGGAGCCTGCTTCCGGTTCTGTGTCTCCCTCTCTCTCTGCCCCTCCCCCGTTCATGCTCTGTCTCTCTCTGTTTCAAAAAAAAATAAACGTTAAAAAAAAATTTTTTTAAAAAATTAAAAAAAAGGAAGAAAAATAAAATTTAAAAATTTTATCATTCACTTGACTGCATGTAAGATCAACAAACTTATAATCATAGGTCTTCCGAAAATAATATTTACTTTGTTTCTGAGTCATGAGAATTTTCATCAAATACGTTCAACAGTGTAACCATAGTCAAAAAGACTGAGTTGCTGGGAATGAATATTTGATTAAAAATATTATTTAATTATTTTTCATTACAATTTTTAATTAAATTAAATTAAATTTAAATTTAATTTAAATTTAATTTTTAATTAAAGCTTTAATACAATTTAGGATTATATAACATGATTACATTGAGCACAGCATCATGAAACATTCAACAATCTATTTTTCTATTGAAGAATGATGCATTCAGCTTTTCAGGCTGGCTTTTCTTTCTGAACCGTTTCAACTACTACCTACTATGCACACCATTAGGAAACAGTTAAAAGAACAAAGTTTTTAGATTTTTCAGTGTTGTAAGCATTGTTTGGAAAATTAACCTGAATGCAATAAAAATGCCATACAACATTCCCAATAGAAATTTAGCTTAGTATTAAATTGAACCATATGAAATTGCCATTTTGTAGTTAAAAATGTAGATAAAACTTACCAATTTCGTGTGGTTCAATTTAATAAATCTGATTATTTCATCTGTGTGAGTACAGCAGTACCTAG
The DNA here is from genome assembly GCF_016509475.1 of Prionailurus bengalensis. Lineage (NCBI taxonomy): Eukaryota > Metazoa > Chordata > Mammalia > Carnivora > Felidae > Prionailurus > Prionailurus bengalensis. The sequence goes on from NC_057343.1 coordinate 136,734,978, forward strand.
AATGTAAGCTCCGCTAAGACAGTGATTTTCAGGTTTTGTTACTACTGTTCATATGGTAGGCCCTCAGGAAATGGTTGTGAATGAATGAATCTGGGAAGCAAATGAAATACGGCAACTAACCTTCCACCCTAACACATGCCTTTGCGTTCAGTTTAGTGTGGGAGTAAGAAAAATAGCATTTGATGCATAAGTCTCTTAAAATGATAAAATGCTTAAACACCTAATTCACTCAAGAATTGAAAACATGCCCACACAAACACTTGTACATGCATGTTCATAGCAGCATTATGATAATAGCTAAAAAGTAGAAATAAGCCAAATGTCCATCAACTGATGAAAGTTTAAACAAAAAGTGGTATATCCATGCAATGGAATAGTATTCAGCCACAAAAAGGAATGGAGTACTGGTAGGTACCACAACACGAATAAACCTTGAAAACATTATGCTAAGAAGCCAGACACAGAAGGCCACAGATTGTATTACCCATTCATATAAAATGTCCAGAATGGGTCATCAATAGAGACAGAAAGTAGGGTAGTGGTCGCCAGGGTCCTGGAGGCAAGAGGGAATGGGGAGTGACTGCTAAGGGACACACAAGGTTTCTGGAGTTAGAAAGTGGTGGTAATTGTGTAACCTTCAGAATATACTAAAAACCACTGACTTGTACGCACACTTTAAAATTCAGGGTGAATTGTATGGTATATGAAATATATTTCAAGTTTTAAAAAGTGGGGGAAAAAACCCTCTAGGTTCTTTTCTGAACATATCAAAGTACACTATAAAATAATAGATGTGTGTTTATAAATCTGAGAGTATTAGGAAATGTTCCCTTGTTTAATTATAAACTGAATGGAATGTTTGGCGATTTCAGTAATCTGACAGCGAACATTAAGAGGATTAACCTGACTTCCCCAGTGTTAACACCACCAATTTAAGCTGCATCATTCAAAAACTACATGCTCATGCTAAAATAATTGTAGCAATAACTTCCACACACACACAAACACACACACACCCCAATTAGAGTAATTATCCATTAAGGTTGTCATCATTTCAAATACCTTATATTTATATAATGCTTTTACTTCCTTAAGTATTGAATTGTGCCTTAAGATCTAATGTATGGGAGAGTCACATCTCTCATCACTTAATTAGAGGCAGAGAAGTGGGTGAGATTGGACAAAAATTAATTAGTAATGCTGACATTCCAGATTGGAACACAAAGTGAAGCAGGAATTTAGGAAACCTGAATTCTAGCCTTCAATGTAGGTTAAATTGCAAGAACTAAAATTGCAATATTCTGGAGTATAATTGAAAAATATATATATTGATGGGCGCCTGGGTGACTCAGTTAAGGGTCTGACTTTGGTTCAGGTCACGATCTCACAGGTTCATGGGGTAAAGCTCTGCATTGGCCTCTGCAGTGCTAAGGCAGAGCCTGCTTGGGATTCTCTCTGCCACTTCCCCACTTGCAGGCTCTCTCAAAATAAATAAACTTAAATTAAAAAAATATATAGATACAGATATGCTATATACATACATAAAAGGATACACAGTTTTGTGTAGACTATGAATTTTCCTAAGTGAACTCTCATTTGGAACCAGCCTCCAGATCAAGAAATAGAACATAGTACACAGAACTAGGGCCTTTTTTTATTCTTTTAAAAATTTATTCATTTTTGAGAGAGACAGAGACATTGCAAGTGGGGGAGGGGCAGAGAGAAAATCCCAAGCCGGCTACCCACTGCCAGTGCAGAGCCCTATTCCAGGCTCGAACCTATTAACTGTGAGATCATGACCAAGGCCAAAGTCAGAAGCTTAAGGACTCAGCTATTCAGGCGTACCCCCCCCCCCTTTTTTTAAGCTAAAAAAAATTAAAATAGTTTAAATCCCTTGGGGGGGGTGCAAAGGACCTTGAGCTAGTAATCATGTACACTACCGCATGCACTTTATTTTTACAGCAAGTTTACCAACGAGATCCTACCACACTTTGAGTAATGGTCTTTTATCTGGCTCCAGAGATTCAGAACCGGTTCCTTAATTTACAAGTGACTTTTGCAAATCTCCCATTTCTGGCTGCTTTCCAACAAAATTTTAACCAAATTTTAGGAACAGAAAATTGTTGGGTAAGGACATGCCTTTCGTGTCAGCGTGTGAGCACCCTGGGACCTCCTTCAGAGTAAAACAGTCCTCCTCCAGACCTCCCTCCGTCTCTCGTCGGCTGTTCTACCCCAAGCAGAGGGGCTCGGAGCGCGCCGCAGGGCGGTCCAGGACCACCCCCACCTTCTGGGAGCCGGGGCCCCTCCTCTGCGCTCGGTCGCCAAAGCTGCGCTGTGCCTTTAATTGGGATCGCTGGGAGGGTGTGCGGGGAAGGGCTGGTTCCTCCCGCCTCCTTCTCCACCGCTCCCTTCCCCCTCCCATCCGAGTTTCAGGTGAATGGGTCACCGAGGGAGGAGACGGCCACGACACACAATTCCTCGCTGGCGTCCACCCACACCCCCGACCTGTCCTTCCCCGGCTGGAGGCCGCGGGACTCCGGGGAAAGCTAGCCAGAGCGCCCAAGAGCCCGCGCTTGGTGTAACAGGTGAGACTGGCCAGTGCGCGGCCCCAGACCTCCAGCACCGGCCAGGCGGTGGTGCGCATGCCCGGGGGCAGGACCGCAGGGGTGGGGGGGGGGGTGGGAGGAGGAGAAGAAGGAGTGGAGGAGGAGTGGAGGTGGAGGATCGACAGAGTTCTTAGTCTAGTCCCAGGCTGCTGGCGGGCGGCCCGCACCCCGTCAGGTGCGCTCGCCAGGTAAGCGCGTTGCTTGGCTCCCGCGGTCCTTGGTGGGTCGTGCGGGGCAGCAGTGAGTAGATGGGAGTTGGGCGCGGCGCCGGGGGTCACGGTGGCCCCAGAGTCCCCCAGGCGATCGTGGCTCCGGTCTGGTAGGGGAGGCGCGGCGGGGGAGGACGCCCGGCGCCAGTTTCGGTGGCGGTTTCGCCTCTGGGCTGGGACCGGCGGGAGCCGGAGGGGCGCGGGTCCGCGGAGAGAGCAGCCCTGGGCTACTTTGGCGGCTGCCTCCCCCAGCGAAGGGCCACTTGGAGCCGCCGATCAGCTCTTTCGGCGGAAACGCTTACAGCTCCTCGAGTCCAGGCGGCGCGGGCACCTTCTCGCTTTAAAGGGGGGCGGGCGGGCGGTTCCCGAACTGAGGGAGCGCAGAGCGCGGCTCTCCGGACGGAGAGCTGGGAGGTCCTCAGGGAGTGGGGCGTGCGCCCGGCTCCTCGGGGTCCTGAGTGTGCGGGCTGGAGACCGGGGGTCTTGGATCCCGGCGGCGGGGAGGGACCTCATCGATTCCTCCCCGTTCACTCTTTGGGTACCGAGCGGGGAGAGGGGTGACGGGTTTAATCCGTGAAGTATTCCTAGAGCCCTGGGGTGGGCCGATCCGCTCTTTGGAATCCAGCTAGTGCGAGCGGTGCGAGCGCGCGTCGATTTAAGCCTGGGGGCGGGGATTTAATTTCGAGCGAGGCTGTACTTCGAGGGAAGCTGTTCGCGCTTGGGATCCTCACCCGTGACCCGCAGGCCGCCGCCAGGTGGGCGGACCTGCCTCCGGGCGGTCCCTGCTGACCGCGCGCTGCGCGCACCGGCCAGGGCGCACGGACTCGAACTGCCGCGGGCTTAGAGACCTCCGGGGAAGGGCCGGCGCGCGCGCTGCCTGCCGACATGTTCCCTGCGTCGGAGGAAGTGTGCGGGGAGAGCAGGGTTGAGGGGTCAAAATGGCCTCTGCTCCTTGGGGCTGGAGGAGCACCTCCGAGCCCCTGTGCCCCAGGTGAAGCGACTAACCCGGAGAAGCCACGGCATCCTCGGGCTGGCTGGGCACACTGCCCATTTGGGAAATGACCCGGAGCGGGGGAAGAGGCAGCCTTCCAGGTTAGTGTGTGGCCCTCACGCACAACAGGTGTATTATTGGGATCCCTGGAAAAGGTGAAACCTTCCTTTTAAGGCACTTCTAGTGATTCCCGCTGTGATTGGAAGCTAGTTCTTTCCAGGCGGAGGTAGATTTCTCAAGCTGTCAATTCCAGTATAACAGTGCTTCTCTGGCACGGTACAAATGAATATTTTCTCTTTCTGGTATTTTAAAATAGACATTGTAAATGGTGGAGCCACAGTAATGGCTGTCTCCTCCAAGCCTCCTTTTTGTGTAGTTCTGCATTTCTGTAGTTACCAGGTGCCTCTTTGGTTAAATGATGGAGAGGAGGATGGCGAGATGTGTGCAGCTTCCAGGCTGTTCAGGGAAATGATGGGCAGTGCCTCCTAAATGCTGGGCTAAAAAGAGTTCTGTGCTTTGTATCCTTTAATGATACTATCAACTCTGGAAGGTAAGTCTTACTAGAACTCCATTAAAAAAATTTTTTTTTTCAACGTTTTTATTTATTTTTGGGACAGAGAGAGACAGAGCATGAACGGGGGAGGGGCAGAGAGAGAGGGAGACACAGAATCGGAAACAGGCTCCAGGCTCTGAGCCATCAGCCCAGAGCCCGACGCGGGGCTCGAACTCACGGACCGCGAGATCGTGACCTGGCTGAAGTCGGGCGCTTAACCGACTGCGCCACCCAGGCGCCCCAAGAACTCCATTTTAAAGGTGAAACACCGGTAGAGGAAACATGTTGCAAAGTTTGTGGCTTGAAACCTGCTTCAACAAATCGGGGAAGGTATACTGGACAAGCAGCAGTCCTGGATATTCCAGCACCAGAACGCTCTGGGGTTTTTCTGGAACTCTCTACCTTTGACTGGTCCCTATGGTCTCATAGAATATTTCCACATCTTGTTTGATGTGAAGATAAACTTCTTGTTTTCTTTTAAAGGTAGTGTTGGAATTACCGCCCTTTAAAAATTCGGAGATTACTTTTAACCACACAAATTAACTGACAGAAAACCTTTCACCTGCCTAGGAGCCTGCCAGAAGGGAAGTTTTCTTCACTTGCATTTTAAGGTTTACTGGATTAGATTCCCTAGTGGGCTTTTTTCTTCCAAGTTATTATTTATGGATGTGATGTACTGGGGTAAAAAGACAATGAGGATTTTTGTTACCCTTTTTGTTTTAGCTTCTAGGCTTAGAGCTGCTGGGTGATTTAGTGCTTCCTAATCTCGAATATGGTATGAATTGCCTGGGGATCTGATTAACATAGATTCTGATTCATAGGTCAGATGTGGGGCCTGGAATTCTGTTTTTCAGCAAGCTACAAATGATGTCCATGGTTAAATGTTTGACCCTTTACTCTCCCTTTCCTTCAGACTGTAAACACTTAACTAATTTGGTTGAATGTGAAGGATTATATTTAGTGGCTGTTAGCATTGTGAACTTGAAGGCATTCACAGCTGTATTGAAATCCCAACTCTGATATGGGTTGTTGGTTTTATAAATCAAATGTTGATTGACCATCACTTTGTACCAGGGACTGTAGGGATCTGGAAGAAGAGTGATGGTCATGATAGACATCTGGGTGCTTGTAAGGCTGGTGTTCCAGTTGAGGTGGAGATGGTGGAGATTATTTAAAAATAACAAAGAAGAAAAAATAATAATTAGGGGGGAAATTCGCTCTGAGAATAAAATAGGCTTGGTGGGTGGAGTGAATAGCAGGGCAGGAGCTTCTGAAGAGGTGACATTTGAGTTGAAAGCTGGACAGCTAGTTCCCACCATGTACAGATCTAGACATTATAGACAGGAAACTGACAAGATCAAGGCACTCCTTGGATTGATGCCTTTAATTGAGGCAGTGATGCTCCAAATACATGGTGTGCTTAAAAATCACCTGGAAGGGGGGGGTGCCTGGGTGGCTCAGTCGGTTGAGCGTCCGACTTCGGCTCAGGTCATGATCTCGTGGTTTGTGAGTTCGAGCCCCACATTGCACTCTGTGCTGACAGCTCAGAGCCTGGAGCCTGCTTCGGATTCTGTGTCTCCCTCTCTCTCTGCCCCTCCCTGCTCACGCTGTGTCTCTGTCTCTAAATAATAAATAAACGTTAAAAAAATTTTTTTTGTAATTTTTTTTTAACGTTTATTTATTTTTGAGACAGAGAGCATGAACGGGGGAGGGTCAGAGAGAGGGAGACAGAGAGAGGGAGACACAGAATCTGAAACAGGCCCCAGGCTCTGAGCTGTCAGCACAGAGCCCGACATGGGGCTCGAACCCACGGACTGCGAAATCATGACCTGAGCCGAAGTCGGACGCTTAACCGACTGAGCCACCCAGGCGCCCCCCCCCCCCAATTTTTTTTTTAAAATCACCTCTAGGGGCACCTGGGTGGTTCAGTTGGTTATGTGTCTGACTTCAGCTCAGGTCATGATCTCTAGATTTCATGGATTCGAGACTCGCATTGAGCTCTGTGCTGACAGCTTGGAGACTGCAGCCTACTTCCGATTCTGTGTCTCTCTCTCTGCCCCTCCACATTCTCTCTCTCTCTCTCTCTCTCTCTCTCTCTCAAAAATAAATGGACGTTAAAAAGTTTTTGTTTTTTTTTTAAATCATCTGGAGAGGGGTGCCTGAGTAGCTCAATTGGTTGAGTGGACGACTCTTGATTTCGGCTCAGGTCATGATCTCACAGTTCATGGGATGGAGCTCTGCATTAGTGCGAAGACAGCTTGGGATTCTTTCCCACCCCCCACCCCTGCCTCGTTTCGCTGTGTTTTCTCTCTCTTTCTCTCTCTCTTGCAAAATAAATAAACTTAAAAAAATCATCTGTAGATCTTACTAAAAATGCCCCTTCGAATACAGAGCTAGTCTGTTTCAAAATATGCCTAATTTTAAAATTTTAGACAGTTTACTAATTGTATGCCAAAATATAATAATTTAATACCAGGCACAATTTTAAAAAACTTCTTAAAGGCAAATTAACTCTTGCTGCATATGATTGAAAAGGAATAGGCTCTCCTTAAATATGATAAAGTTTATCTTTTACTTACTGACAGTTGCTTCAAAGAATTTTTCAGGGGGATAGCATTTTCAGGCTTTCTCTTCTTCCTCTTATGCTTAGGTTTCTATGAAGACAGCTTTGGCCAGTAACCATTTTCAAGGGGAGAACTTTTTAAATATTTTAACATTAATCAGCTTTACATATTTTGTAAGAGTCTGCTGTTTGCCTTATGCTTTCGACTTTTACTCAGCTGTTTTTTTTAACTTTTTTTTTTTTTTCCAACGTTTATTTATTTTTGGGACAGAGAGAGACAGAGCATGAACGGGGGAGGGGCAGAGAGAGAGGGAGACACAGAATCGGAAACAGGCTCCAGGCTCCGAGCCATCAGCCCAGAGCCCGACGCGGGGCTCGAACTCCCGGACCGCGAGATCGTGACCTGGCTGAAGTCGGACACTTAACCGACTGCGCCACCCAGGCGCCCCTCAGCTGTTTGATTTATGTCCCTATCATTCACATGGTACGGGTTCTGTGATGGTGACCGATGAGCCCCTTAGGCCAGATCCTGTGTCCTTTTCATTCATTTTGTCCTTCACTCAGCATACTTTTACTGAGCAGATGTTAATATTGTTGTGCTGGGCGTTGGGTAAACAGTCTCTTGGTCCTTTTTTTCTTTGGCTGTGGCCTTAAAGCACAGTCCCGACTGCCTTGAAGGAGACATTAGAATTCCTCCAGTCCAGTCCCCCTACAATATCAAACAACTTAAGCTTTGCCTACATGGCTTGAGATCACATTGTTATTTGTTATTTTTGAAGGGTGTGTGAAGTTAGGGTAAGGGAGAGGCTTCCTAACATTGACATGAAATCTGACCCTGTGGTATCTTTTTTTCAAAGAATGGTTTCTAGGACTACAAAGACAGCTGTGCAGATATTTGAAGGCTGCTGGAGTGGTCCTAATGTTGATTGGTCCAGGCCAAACATTTCCTGTTTTATCAATCATTTGTCTTAAGACATGGTTTTTCTAGTTCTTTAACACTCTTAGTCACCTCCTGGAGAGGCACCTGCTTGGAACATGATGTACACATTTCAAGGTTGTGCAGAGGTTTGTTTCTTTTTCATAACTGTATCATTCCTAGATCTAAGCACTGTCTGTGCCTACTGCCAAAGTTCGGGATGGCTTGTTAACTTTGATGAAATTCTTCCCAAGGAAACACACTTCCAGAAATTGAGTCTAGGGGTGCTTGGGTGGCTCAGTTGGTTAAGCGTCAGACTCTTGATCTCACCTCAGGTCATGATCTCACGGTTCATGTGTTCGAACCCTGCATCAGGCTCTGCACTGACAGTGTGGAGCCCTGCTTGGAATTCTCTCTCACTCTCTCTCTGCACCTACCCCACTTGTATGTGCACATGTGCTCTTTCTCTTAAAATAAATAAACCTAAAAAAATTTAAAAAAAAAAAAAATTTTTTTTTTTTTTTAACGTTTATTTATTTTTGGGACAGAGAGAGACAGAGCATGAACGGGGGAGGGGCAGAGAGAGAGGGAGACACAGAATTGGAAACAGGCTCCAGGCTCTGAGCCATCAGCCCAGAGCCCGACGCGGGGCTCGAACTCCCGGACCGCGAGATCGTGACCTGGCTGAAGTCGGACGCTTAACCGACTGCGCCACCCAGGCGCCCCAAAAAAAATTTTTAAAAAAAATAAAAATTGAGTCTACATTTGTAAAGTGATTTATTCATGCCACTAATATTTGAAAACGGAGACAAAGTACCTAAAATGCCCAAACACTGAAATTTCTCACCTTCAAGGTAACCATCTTGCTGTGAATGGTTTTGCTCATCTTCCTTAATATATTATCTTAATTATAACACCCTAGAGGTCAAGTTTGTCCCCAGCCCTTGGGCATAGGGGGGTAGTAAAGTTCAAGGAAGAGAAGTAGAATTTGTCCTCTCTGATTGTGAGCTGTTAAAACCTCTAGGGGACCTAAACCCTCCATTCTTTCATCCTGTTTAGATTCTGTTTTTCAGTCCCAGAGGCATCTGCCTGAGCGTGCTGTCTGTGCATAGGGATGTGCTCAGGATCCTCAGGCTTCATCTACCAATCTGGCAACCTTCTCAAAAAAGCAAATGAAGTTGATATGCCATGATTTGTCCTTGATAAACTTCCTAAAATTATTTGCTTCACAATATAAAATCTCTCGTATCAGAGGATATTTGATAACAGAACTCTGAATCCAGAAAATGGCAGTTTGGAAAGGGATTTTTGTTGTCACCGTTTCTGACAAAATGTAAACTTCAGCCTGAGCCTGGATTAATTTAGAAGGTTCAAAAACTACCATGGAGGGGGCACCTCGCTGTCTCAGTCGGTAGAAAATGTGACTCTTGATCTCCAGGGTCCTGGCTTCACGCCCTACATTGGGCATAGAGGATACTTAAAAAAGCCAAAGCAAAACAAAAATCTACCCTACCGTGGAGCCTGGAATTTTTGGCCTAGTCTTGAAGGAGTAAGCCCTGGCTATGAAAGGGGTAAGAATCCTCAAAGGTCAGTTTGTCCGTATTTGACATTCAGTTTCACAACTAGAGTCCTACATTAAATAGTGTTTAAATTCCGTTTTTCTTAATATTATTTTTCTGAACATCCGTTAAGAAGCCAATCTGGACTTTCACTCTCCCATAACACTGTAACGTGCTAGTGGCCTCAATTGCCCATTTTTATGTACATTTGGGTGCTAGCTATAGGTCTGTGTATGCTTAGGATTTGTGTACCTTTTTGTATGTGAATACTTCAGTAAAAACAGTTTTTTAAAGGAAAAACATTAGCGAACTCTTCCCTCACTGTGTTTGGAAAATCATGCTAATGGTGTTGGTGTTCCTAACATTCACTCTATTTCTGTCTTTAAGGTTTTTAGCTGATGTACGTTTGGGCATTATTTTCTTCTGAGAAAGGTGGAATCGACTGTCCTTAAGGATGTGGAAGATAGTTGCCTTTGACATTAAAGAACAAAATTTAGAGAGTTTGAATTTATTTGCTTGACTAACATAATACCTTATTTGCACTTGCTTTTTTGGAAAGGAAACACAATACTAGACCCTTGAATATACTCAGATTGTAGATCTTGCTCAAGTGACCCCTCCCACTCCCACTTCCTGCCCTCCTTCTTCGGGTCTTGGTCTTTCTTCTCTGCTTGGCCCCGTCTTGGGCTCGATCATGTTGTCAACCCTAATAACTCGGTAACTGCCTGTTGTGGTTGCTTTTTTCTTTGTGTGTGACCTTCTGTAGTACTTCCACAGACTCCCATGGTGTAGTGTAGACACTTAATGAGTACTTGTCGATTGAATGAAATTGCCTCTCAGGTATGTCGGGATTGTGCTCTGAGGAATTTTAGAACAAAATCATACTGCTTTTCTCGTAGGGCAGAAGACTCTTTAATATAACACATAATTAATGTTTCCCCCCTTTCTGTAAACATTATGTGCAATTTTGAAGACTTGGAAAATGAAAAGGAAAAAGTGTCCACAATCCTACCATCCATAGATGTATTGTGTAATAATTGGTAGTGATAAAGGCATACTTTTAAACCAGATTACGTTTCAACATTGAGGGACTAGTATGTGCTAGATGCAGCTCTGTATCCACTTTCCTATGCATTTTCTTTTGATATGGCCTTTCAAAAGTAATATGAAACAATAAGTTTTAAGAAGTTTTCTTTTTTTTATGTTTCTTGTTCTTGGAAGGGACTGTTTTGAAAATTACCAATTTTTTTTTCTTTCTATAATTTATTTTATAATTTACATCCAAGTTAGTTAGCATATAGTGCAACAATGATTTCAGGAGTCGATTCCTGAATGCCCCTTACCCATTTAGCCCATCCCCCCTCCCACAACCCCTCCAGTAACCCTCTGTTCTCCATATTTAAGAGTCTCTTATATTTTGTGCCCCTCCCTGTTTTTGTATTATTTTTGCTTTTCATCCCTTAGGTTCATCTGTTTTGTATCTTAAAGTCCTCATATGAGTGAAGTCATATGATACTTGTCTTTCTCTAATTTCGCTTAGCATAATACCCTCCAATTCCATCCACGTAGTTGCAAATGGCAAGATTTCATTCTTTTTAATTGCCGAGTAATACTACATTCTGTGTATATATATATATATATATATATATATATATATGTAATATACACACACACCACATCTTTATCCATTTATCCGTTGATGGACATTTGGGCTCTTTCCATATTGTGGCTATTGTTGACAGTGCTGCTATAAACATTGGGGTGCATGTGCCCCTTTGAAATAGCATACCTGTATCCCATGGATAAATACCTAGTAGTGCAATTGCTGGGTCGTAGGGTAGTTCTGTTTTTGATTTTTTGAGGAGCCTCCATTCTGTTTTCCAGAGTGGCTGCACCATCTTGCATTCCCATCAGCAGTGCAAAAGAGATCCTCTTTCTCCACATCCTCGCCAACATCTGTTGTTGCCTGAGTTGTTCATGTTAGCCATTCTGACAGGTGTGAGGTGGTATCTCATTGTGGTTTTGATTTGTATTTCCCTGATGATGAGTGATGTTGAGCTTTTTTTCATGTGTCAGTTGGCCATCTGGATGTCTTCTTTGGAGAAGTGTCTATTCATGTCTTTTGCCCATTTCTTCACTGGATTATTTGTTTTTTGGGTGTTGAGTTTGGGAAGTTCTTTATAGATTTTGGATACTAACCCTTTATCTGATAGGTCATTTGCAAACATCTTCTCCCATTCCGTCCATTGCCTTTTAGTTTTGCTGATTGTTTCCTTCACTGTGCAGAAGCTTTTTATTTCAATGAGGTCCCAGTATTCATTTTTGCTTTTGTTTCCCTTGCCTCTGGAGACGTGTTGAGTAAGAAGTTGCTGCGGCCAAGGTCAAGAGGTTGTTGCATGCTTTCTCCTCAAGGATTTTGTTGGCTTCCTGTCTTCCATTTAGGTCTTTCATCCATTTTGAATTTATTTTTGTGTATGGTGTGAGAAAGTGGTCCAGGTTCATTCTTCTGCATTTCCCAGCACCCCTTGCTGAAGAGACTGTCTTTATTCCATTGGATATTCTTTCCTGCTTTGTCAAAGATTAGTTGGCCATATATTTGTGGGTCCATTTCTCAGTTCTCTATTCTGTTCCATTGATCTGAGTGTCTGTTTTTGTGCCAGTAGAAAATTACCAGTTTTTACCTGTGCTGTAAAAGCTTTGTGAAATTTTTATTACTACAACTTAGCAATGAAAGTTAATATTTGTAAGCCAGTGATATGCAGTGCTTGGTGCTGTGAGGACGACCAGGCTGAATGATTCCTATGCTTAGTGATTTTCTGTACTCAAGGAATTAATGATCCATTGTATAAAGATGGCAGTGAGAAGGACAAGAGAAATAATCATGGTGTGACAAGTTACTTGAGATTGGTCTCATTAGTTTTTTTAGCAATGCAAGGAAACTCTGAGCTCAGTAGTAACACCCTTACCCTACTTACGTTGCTTAGATTGCCTTATCTTGGAAGCTACGGGGCAGCGCTCATCCTGAAGATCAGGTGATCCTTGGTATCAGCCATGTCATCAAGGCCTTTTGAAAGTCCACCTCCTTATAGACCTGATGAATTGTAAGTAATTCTTTAGTTGTTTTTTTTTTTTTAACTGTCACATGTAAGAAATGTGTATAGTTGAAATTTTCATCTGTTAAGTGTTTGCTGTTAAAAATGTCTGTTTAGGGGCCCCTGGGTGGCTCAGTCGGTTAAGTGTCCAACTTCAGCTCAGGTCATGATCTCACAGTTTGTGGGTTCGAGTCCTGAGTCAGGTTCTGTGCTGACAGCTCAGAGCCTGGAGCCTGCTTCAGATTCTGTGTCTTGCTACTCAACGCTGTCTCTTTCTCTGTCTGTCTCAAAAATAAATAAACATTAAAAAATATATATGTGTTTATAAATTTAAATTGAAACAAAGGTTATCAAGTGAAAGTTTCCCTCTGCCACTTAACTTCCAGGATGACAGTTTTTCTCTGCAGAGACAACTGTTGTCACCTGTTCCTTCTTTCTTCCCTTCCCTTCCCTTCCCTTCCTTCCTTCCTTCCTTACTTCCTTCCCTTCTTACCCTTCCTTCCCTTCCTTTTTTTCCTTATTTCCTTTCTTTCTTTGCAAGAGAGAGCAGGTGCACACGTGAGTGGGCAAGGGAGAAAAAGAGAACGAGTGAGAGGGAGAGAGAGAATCCCAAGCAGATTCCACACTCAGTGCAGAGGCTTGAGGCTTGATCCCACAACCCTGGGATCATGACCTGAGCTGAAATGAAGAGTCAGACACTTAACTGACTGAGCCGCCCAGACACCCTTATCTCTTTCTAATGGTTGCTTCTAGATAGTTTAAGCTTATATTTGTGGGTATATTTATTCCTTTTTGTTTTTTCACAAATGGTGCGAAGCTTCTTTATTAATGCCCTGTTTAGGTGACTAACCCTAAACTTGACTCCTTGTCAATTTTGTAGTAATAACTTTTATTGACATACGGTTCACACACCAAATAATCCACCCATTTAGAATGGACAGTTTAGTACTTTTAATATATTCACAGAGTTGTACAACTGTCACCACATCAATTTTAAAACATTTTCATCACCCCGATCAGCAGTCATTCCTCATTTCCCTCTAGTACTAGGCCATCAGCAGTCCACTTTCTCTTTCTAGATTGTTCCATGTCAGACATCTCATACAAATGTAATCACACGATATGTGATCCTCAGTGGCTGATTCTTTCACTTGGCATAATGTTTTCCACATCGTTAGTTTTTTTTTTCTTTTTCTTTTTTTTTTTTTTAAGCCACCGGAGAGGTGGATCTTTTTTTTTTTTTTTTTAATTTTTTTTTTCAACGTTTTTTATTTATTTTTGGGACAGAGAGAGACAGAGCATGAACGGGCGAGGGGCAGAGAGAGAGGGAGATACAGAATCGGAAACAGGCTCCAGGCTCTGAGCCATCAGCCCAGAGCCCGACGCGGGGCTCGAACTCATGGACCGCGAGATCGTGACCTGGCTGAAGTCGGACGCTTAACCGACTGCGCCACCCAGGCGCCCCTAGTTTTTTTTCTTTAAAAAATTTTTTTTAAGTTTATTTTTTGGGGGAGAGAGAGAGAGAGAGAGAGAGAGCGAACGAGCACAAGCTGGGGAGGGGCAGAGAGGAGAGACAGAATCCCAAGCAGGCTCCGCACCATCAATGCAGAGCCCGACGTGGAGCTTGAACTCACAAACTGTGAGATCATGACCTGAGCCAAGATCAAGAGTTGGATACTTAACTGACTGAGCTCCCCAGGCACCCGATCCACATCATTAGAGTGATTCTTGCCATTAATAAAATCAAGAAGCAAAGTTGAGGGTTCTTGCATCCCTATTCATTTGGGGGTTTAACCATGAAAAAATTTAAATTTGTTATCAGACTTTGATAGGGATTTCTTCCTGTAAGTAGTTTGTAGCTTCAAGTCTTTGATAACTGTAGTAGGAGTTGTGTTCCTATTACATTGCCCCTATAAACATGGGTGAGATATAACACACACACAGAAAAGGGCACAGAACATGTGATGATGATGAGTAAGATAAAGATAAAGCAAAATCATCACGTAGGTCACCTCCAAGTGCATCCTTGTCTCCTCTCCTTCCCCTGGAAACCACCGTTCTGACATGATTATCACCTTTTTTTTTTTTAAACATCTAAACAGTACATTTTAGCTTTACTTGTTTTTAACCTTTTTTTTTTTTTTGCTTCAGAGCAATGCTACAGAAATAAAATGTGAATGATATATGTAATTTTTTGTTTTTTTTCTAACTGTATTAATAATATTTCGCTTAACCCAGTATATTTAAAATGTTATTTCAACAGGTGATGTAAACACTGACTCATGAGGCAGTTTATATTCCTTGTTATTACTAGATGTTATTTTTTAGAGCAGCTTTACATTCACAGCAAAATGGAGAGGAAGGTACAGAGATTTCCCATATGCCCCCTGCCCTTATACATACATCGTCTGTCTCAGTATCCCCCTTCAGGGTGGCGCACATGTTATAATTGATAAACCTTCATTGACAAATCATTGTCACCCAAAGTACGTAGTTAATACTGGGTTTTCTCTTGATGGTGCTACGTTTCTTTTTTACACTATGATCCGTTTGGACTGGCCACATTTCCAGTGTTCAGTGGATCGTGTGGCTAGTGGCTGCCATATTAGACACAGCCCTGTAGCATTCCATCCTGTGGATATGTTACAGTTACCTGTTCCACTCTAGGTAGAAATTTACACTGTTTCCAGTTTTGGGTTATTCTCAACAATGCTTCTGTGAATGTTACAACGTTAATGGAATTTTAAGTGGTGTAATCATGTTTTTTTTTAATGATATAATCATTTTGAGGGGGGTGCCTGGGTTTCTCAGTTAAGTGTCTGACTTTGGTTCAGGTCATGTTCTCACAGTTTGTGGGTTCAAGCCCCATGACAGGTCAGAGCCTGGAACCTGCTTCAGATTCTGTGTCTACTTCTCTCTCTGCCCCTCCACTGCTTGCTCTCTCTCTCTCTCTCTCTCAAAAATAAATAGTAAATATTTAAACAATTTTTTAATGATATAATCATTTTGGAAAACACTTCAACATTGTCTTATAGAGCTGAAGTTAAAAAAAAGAAAAATTTGACTCAAAAATTCTCCTGGATATATACCTTAGAAAAATAAGTGCTTTTCAGGGGTGCCTGGGTGGCTTATTCTGTTAAGCGTCGGACTTCGGCTCAGGTCATGATCTCACGATTCATGGGTTCGGGCCCCGAGTCAGAGTCTGTGCTTACAACTTAGAACCTAGAGCCTGCTTTGAATTCTGTGTCTCCCTCTCTCTCTTTTCCTCCCCCGCTCATGCTTTGTCTCTCAAAGATAAATAAAAATGTTTAAAAAAATTTTTTTTTTAATTTTTTTTTCAACGTTTATTTATTTTTGGGACAGAGAGAGACAGAGCATGAACGGGGGAGGGGCAGAGAGAGAGGGAGACACAGAATCGGAAGCAGGCTCCAGGCTCTGAGCCATCAGCCCAGAGCCCGACGCGGGGCTCGAACTCCCAGACCGCGAGATCGTGACCTGGCTGAAGTCGGACGCTTAACCGACTGCGCCACCCAGGCGCCCCTAAAAATTTTTTTAAAAAAGAAAAGAATAAGTGCTTTTGTGTATGAGGACACATGCTCAATCGTGTTCAGAGCTACATTGTTCACAACAGCCCCAGATGGAGACATCCCAAATATCCAAGTAGAATGAGTTATGGAGTTTTCATATGTGACGTTTTCAAAGACCATCTTATCAGTGTCCTTTCTAGTTTGCATTTCCTTGCATTCAAGTGGTTAGCAGCACCCAGTAGTAAGATATCTTGCTTTGCAATGAGAGAAGTGGACCAAGGAAATAATGGTCTGAAGTCTGGCAAATGGTCTGGCAAAAACAGAAGGGGGTGAGGTCAGTTGAGCAATTGAATTTTGTTCCTGCAGGACCCACATTTCTTACATTCAGCGTGTCCACAGATCAATGTGCCTGTCTCCCGTGATGTTTATGATTGTATTACTGAAGTTTGCAAAGTAGTTGTTTTGTTTTTTGTTTTTTGTTTTGAGAGAGAGGGCGAGAGCAGGGGAGATGGGCAAAGGGAGAGAGAGAGAGAGAGAGAGAGAGAGAGAGAAAGAATCCTAAACAGGCTCCATGATCAGCACAGAGCCCAATATGGGACTCAATCCCACGACCTGGGATCATGATGTGAGCCAAAATCAAGAGTCGGACACTCAACTGACTGAGCCACCCAGGCACCCCTGCAAAGTGTCTTTATAAAGATCTAATTAGACATCACCTTGATGAGTCCTCTTTGCATATTTGATTTACTTCGTAGCTCTTAACCATAACTAACCTTTGAGGGGTCTGGATTGAGACATTGCTGTTTGTTGTTGTATCTTCAGTATTTAGCGTAGTGCGCAGCGCACATCAGCCTGGTGGCTTCAGTTAATAGCTATCATGTGAATAAATGAATGAGTGTGCTTTCTCAGGTAGGAGAGTGAAGCTGCCAAGAATTGGACATGACCCTGGGTAGGCCACCTTCAGTGTCCTGTTTGAATGCACTGGTCTCAAATTCCACAAGCAGTAGGGTTGACATCCTTATTCTAAACTGCTTGGGCTTCCCTCCCCAGGAATTACAGTTTAACTGGTGTGGAATGCTCTGTCTAGGGATTGTACCCACTCCCCAGGTGATTCTAATATGCCAAAAATTTGAGAACCTCTACTCCATAGAAATCCACTCCATAGAGTGGTCATTCTCAGTGCACGTTTCCCAGACTGGCTGCACGAGCAGCAGCTTGTCCTTCCTGCAGAATCAGCACCTTGGGGTTGGGGACCAACAGTCTTTGTTTTAACAAGCCCTCCAGGGGATTCTGATGCACAGAAACTTTTATTGTTCACTGGGTGTTTCAGTAGCTTCAGACTGCTGTAACAAAGTATTACAGACTGGGTGACTTATTTTCTCTATTAAAAAATTTTTTTTAATGTTTATTTTTGAGAGAGAGAGAGAGAGAGAGAGAGAGAGCATGAGTGAGGGAGGGGCAGAGAGAGAGGGAGCCACAGAATCCGAAGCAGGCTCCAGGCTCTGAGCTGTCAGCACAGAACCCGATGCGGGGCTCACACTCACCGCGAGATCATGACCTGAGCTGAAGTTGGCCGCTTAACCGACTTCGTGACTTATAAACAACAGTGCAGACTGGGTGACTTAAAAACAACATAATTTATCTCTCACAGTTCTGGAGGCTGAAAGTCCAAGATCAGGTGCCATTGTGGTCAGGTTCTAGTGAAGTCCGTCTTCTGGGTTGCAGACTGCCAGCTTTTGGTTGTATCCCCTCGCAAGATAGAAGGAGTCTCTTTTGTAAAGGCACTGTTTCCATTCATGAGGGCTCCATCTCATTACCTAATTAGGCCACCTCCTAATAGCATCACATTGGAGTTTAAGGTGTTGGCATTTGAATTTGCGGCAGGGGGTGGGGGGAGGCATAAAGTGTTGTTGCTTGTAGTGGGGTGGTACTAATAATAGTTTTATTTGCCAATGGATAGTTTAAATTATTCCGAGTACACGATATGTTCTTTCTACTTACCTCCAAACGATACTAACTTGAAACTGTTTTCATGTGTATTTCAGCAAACCCAATCATTATGCACCAAGCAATGATATGTATGGTGGAGACATGCACGTTCGACCAATGCTGTCTCAGCCGGCCTATTCTTTTTACCCGGAAGATGAAATTCTTCACTTCTACAAATGGACCTCTCCTCCAGGAGTGATTCGGATTCTGTCAATGCTTGTTATCGTGATGTGCATTGCCATATTTGCCTGTGTCGCCTCCACGCTTGCCTGGGATAGAGGCTATGGAACTGGCTTAATAGGAGGTGGTATAGGCTACCCTTACGGAAGTGGCTTTGGTACCTACGGAACCGGCTACGGCTATGGTTATGGCTACGGCTATGGCTACGGAGGCTACACAGATCCAAGAGCCGCAAAGGGCTTCCTCCTGGCCATGGTGGCCTTCTGTTTCATTGCTGCATTGGTGATATTTGTTACCAGCGTTATCAGATCTGAAATCTCTAGAACGAGAAGATACTACTTGACCGTGATAATACTGAGTGCTATCCTGGGCATCATGATGTTTATTGCCACAATTGTCTACATAATGGGAGTCAATCCAACTGCCCAGGCTTCTGGGTCGCTATACAGTTCGCAGATATATGCCATCTGCAACCAGTTTTACACGCCTGCAGCTAGTGGACTCTACGTGGATCAGTATTTGTATCACTACTGTGTGGTAGATCCCCAAGAGGTATGGGTGGTTTCCTCCCTGCCCTGCTTTGGGTAGAGGCTTTTGGGAGGCTTAGTAGAATCACTTTGGGACCTTTTAAAAGGTATTTATGACAAGGCTTCACTTCCTTTGAAGTCAGAATCTGGAGAGGGTCTGGTGTCATTATTATATTTTTAATACCATATAGTTCATCCATTTAAAGTTTGGTTCAGTAATTTTTAGTATATTCAGAGTTGTGTGTCCATCCCCATCTGAGGCGAGCTCTCCCCTGATAGCAGAGACCCTGATGTGGGGCTTGAACTCACAGACCCCGTGATCATTATCTGAGCCAAAGTGGGAGGCTTAACCAAATGAACCACCCAGGCACCCAACCTTCTTTCTTTTTTTAAAGTTTTATTTAATCTCTACACCCAATGTGGGGCTTGAACTCAAGACCCTGGGATCAAGAGTCATATACTCCCCTGAACGAGCCAGCTGGGTGTCCCCGTGATTGGCTCCTTCCAGTTCACATCAATGTAAAATTCTCAAGGTTCATCCATGTTATATAGCATGTTGTGTCAATTCCTTTTTGTTGCCGAGTAATAGTCGATTGTATGCCTGTATCATTGTTTATCCATGCATCAGTTGATGGATATTTGGGATGTTTTCACATTGATTGTTTGGAATAATGCTCTGAACATTTGTGTACAAGTTCTTATGTGAACTCATGTTTTAGTTTCTCTTGAGTATGTACCTAGGGATAGAATTGCTAGGTCTTATGTTGTCTCTGGGCCTTTTTTTTCTTCTTTTTTTTTTTTTTTAATATTTATTTATTTAGAAAGAGAGAGAGAATCGCATGCAGGCTCCACACTGTCATCTCAAAGCCCAACACAGGGCTATATCTCAACGAACATGATCTGAGTTGAAATCGAGAGTCAGACACTTAACTGACTGAGCCACTCATGGACAGTGTCTCTGTGTTTAATCTCTTGAGGAACTGTTTTCCCAGCAGGTTGCACTGTTTTACATTTACTAGAAACGTACGATGATTGCAATTTCTGCGCATCATCACCAACATTGTGTTTTGTCTGCTTGATTCTGTCCATGCTGATGGGTGTGAAGCTGCTAATCTTTTTTTCCTGATGGATTTACCTTTTTTTTCCCTTATCTTCTTGTTTTGTTTTGTTTTCCCCCTCCTTACACTGACTCAGTAATTCTCATTCTTTTACCTGAATGAGTCACTCTTTTGGGGTTAGATCATCTCCAGTAACTATCATTATTTTGAAGACTGAAATGTTTTCACCCCAAATGTAGGTTTTCGGAATGTTTGTTGACTTGCGAATGTATGTCTGGTAAATAGAGCTGAGGGCTGATATTCCTATTTTACCACACCCCCCGTCTCTCTTAGTCCTCTGAATGCCCCAAACTTGTATTCACTGAAAAAGGATATCACTGTTAGATGGCTGCAAAGAGACCCACTTGTTACCCATTAGCAGAATCCAGGCCAGGGTCCAGGTACCTGCCTAATTTCAAGCATCTGCAGGCCAGTGGACCACTCAACATGCTTATCAGACACTGGGAGAACTGTCACGGGGAGGGATTCCTTGTCACAGGGCCCTTTCTTGTAAGTGCACAGAAGACTCCCAACAGAAACCACCTGCCAGACTAAATGAATCATTTTCTCTAATTTATAGCTTGGTTAGATCATGTCTGCATAATTTATGGTAAGGTAGATCCTCTATAGACTGGAAGTTACATTCAGTATAAAAAGATTTGCCGAGCATGTGTTATGAACAAGATTATAAACATGATTGGGTATTTGAAGCTACTTCTGAGAGGGGTGCCTGGGTGACTCCGTCGGTTAAGCCGCCGACTTCGGCTCAGGTCATGATCTCACAGCTCCTGAGTTCGAGGCCCATGTCGGGCTCTGTGTCGACAGCTCAGAGCCTGGAGTCTGCTTCGGATTCTGTGTCTCCCTCTCTCTCTGTCCCTCTCCTGCTCACACTCTGTCTCTTTCTCAAAATAAATAAACATTAAAAAAAAATTTAAAGCCCTTTAGAAGTATACCAGTGATTGAGTTAATTTACTGGCCATTTTCGTCTGTTGGTAAAAAGGCCACTTAGTGCTCAAGATTTGGAACTAGATTTCTATCATTTAAAATGGGGTGATGAGAGTACCTAACTTTAAGCCTGTTCTGAGTATTGAATCAAGTCACATATGTATTGCTAGCCTCTGCCCAACTGACATGGGCTACATTTTATATTTCTAAAATGTAACTATTTGTATCACTTTTATATCACACCACAGATGTATAAATGCAGGGCCTTAGGTATTTTTGGATAGTGCATTAGGATAAAGTAAACAATTGAAATCTAACTGTGTCAATATCTTTAATCTCTTTTTAGGCAATTGCCATTGTCCTGGGATTCATGGTTATTGTGGCTTTTGCTTTAATAATTTTCTTTGCTGTGAAAACTCGAAGTAAGATGGACCGGTATGACAAGTCGAATATTTTGTGGGACAAGGAACATATTTATGATGAGCAACCCCCCAATGTCGAAGAATGGGTAAGTGTTGTTAAAAAAAAAAAAAAAAAAAGAGCATATGTCTGGTATTTTATTAACCCCCCAGGTTTCTGTCTCTAAATTTGACTTTGAGTGCTTTGTGAAACTCTGTTCTTAGAATTATTGTCTGTATATGTTGCAAAAGTTGTGCTCTCATGTTTTGCTCAGACCTCTGAGAAGGTGGTATGATAACTGGAAATTGTTTCACTACAAGGTGAAAATCAGATTTCCATTTTAAAGAAGTGTACCTAGGCCCTGAAACCAAATGGCTTCTAAAGAATTGTGCAGAAAGGACTTGGCTTTTGCAAAACAAAACACCTCTCCCCTCCCCTTCTATTTTCCTTCTTGTCATTTTGGAGGGAAACACTTGGGCAGGATGCTTGCTGTCTCTTGGCTCAGGATTGGCAGTGGTGTTTTGGAGTCGTAGCAAGTGGCATATGTTTAAACTTCTTCCATGGATAACAGCCTAGCAAATTACAGTGACTGATTCTGCATGGATACTTACCTAAGAGATACTTCCGTGAAGCAGAGAGAGACTGGAGCGATTCCCTTTTTGTGTATACTGTACTGTTATTCGTACGAGTATGTGTTAATATCTCAGAAATAGGTGTTCCTGATACCTGACCTGTCTTTAGAGATGTCTGCAGTGAGACTTTATTTCTCAGAAGTCCTGTTAGAATGCAGTTGGGAGCATCCTCAGAAACCCCCATCATAGGTTTCCTGGAGCAGATTGAAGTTTTGCTGTGAAGGGGAGGTGTGAATCCTGGACACGGGTTCCAGGGTAGATGTGTTCTGGACCAGGGGAGTGGAGTAAAGAGGGCTCAGGTTGGGTTCTGCTGGTCAGGGGAGGGATAAAGACATGGCTCATCTCGAAGGCCTCTTTAGCTCTGGCGTTCTGTGTGTCTGATTTGAAGAAACGTAGATGAGATTTTCTTCTGGTTAGTTAAGGAGCCACAACGAAACTCTTTTGAAAATCAGCAGGTGTGGTAGGGTTCCTGTGTTCCTGAACTCTCCTTGAAGCCTGCTTGTTCTCTTTTTCCTCCTCCTTCCCTCCCACCCCCAAAAAGTGTGAAGGTGTTAAGGACTGTTTTCTTTCGACCTTTAGCTCCAGGCAAGGCCACCTGTAGATGGAATAGGACTGTCTATTGTGAACTGTGAAGTAAATGTTTCGCCGGGAGTTTCTGGGAGTTTCTGGGCGTGTCAGTTTTCACTGGCTGTTGGATTTGTTTATTTAAGGTTTCGAGAGCCTAACAAAAAAAAAAAAACTGACTTAAGAGAGACCAGTGCTGGTAATAGTAGAGTTCCAGTGAACTTTGGCTTCTCATCTGATCTTACTGTCAGGAGGTTTTAATCAGTTCTGGGTGCTTTAGATAATTGGGCAAGAGATAGCCTTAACAGTTTATGGAGGTGATAATGATGGTGAAGCAGAAAGCACTTTATTTTTTAGATTTTTATTAAAAATTTTTAATCTAATTTTTAATTTTTTATTTTTATAAAGATTTTATTTTTTATTTTTTTAAATAAAGAAATATTTTAAGAAATGTTTTAAGAAGTTTATTTATTTTATTTTGAGAGAGAGAGAGAGAGAGCACCTGTGGGCAAGTGGGAGAGGGAGAGAGAGAATCCCAAGCAGGCTCCATGTGGAGGCCACCTGGAGCCTGATTCAGGGCTTGAACTCACCATTCATGAGATCATGACCTGAGCCCAAATCAAGAGTTGGGTGCTTAACTCACTGAGCTACCCAGGTGACCCAAGATTGTATTTTTAGGTAATCTCTACACCCATTGTGGGGCTCGAACCACCATCTGGAGATCAAAAGTCGAATGGTCCACTGACTGTGCCAGCCAGGTGCCCCAGCACTTTACTTTTAAAAAAGCATTATTTGGGGTATATGTATTTATTTTTTATTAAAAAAAATTTTTTTTAATGTTTATTTATTTTTGAGAGAGACAGAGCATGAGTGGGAGAGGGGCAGAGAGATAGGGAGAGACAGAATCTGAAGCAGACTCCAGCTTCCGAGCTGTCAGCACAGAGCCCGGTGTGGGCTCGAATTTATAAACTGTGAGATCATGACCTGAGCCGAATTCGGACGCTCACCCGACTGAGCCACCCAGGTGCCCCAAGGGTCTACGTATTTTTTTTTTTTCAACGTTTATTTATTTTTGGGACAGAGAGAGACAGAGCATGAACGGGGGAGGGGCAGAGAGAGAGGGAGACACAGAATCGGAAACAGGCTCCAGGCTCTGAGCCATCAGCCCAGAGCCCGACGCAGGGCTCGAACTCCCGGACCGCGAGATCGTGACCTGGCTGAAGTCGGCCGCTTAACCGACTGAGCCACCCAGGCGCCCCAATCTACATATTTTTAATATAAAAATAATCTCTGCTTAAAATAATGGTAAAAAACTCCAGCATTGATTATTTGTACTAAGGATTAAAATTTGAATTCTCGTTGTAGAGAACTAAGGCCAGATACTCCCCATATAGCTACTAATGTTTTTTGTTTTGTTTTGTTTCTTTTTGGTGGGGGAGAGGGGAAGAAAAACTTACCAGAGGAACAATTAATTAGCTACTGAATATTAGTTTACTCCTTCCCTATATGTTAGGGTAGGTTTAGATGTTCATTATTTTATTAGATCTTACTGCCTTTCCTGGATTTTAAAATCTGTAGTATCGGAACCTTTGAGCAAAGATGCCTCAAAAGTTGAGCCTTAAGAGTTGTGAGCAGGTTTCAGCTCTTAAGTATTATGTGTGGGGGAAAATGTGCAACTCGCTAATTTCCTGTCTCTGAATCTCCAGTACAATGGTTTCTCTGCCTTCCTAGGGAATTTTCGAGTTGTTTTTTTTCCCTTCCCCTTCTGGATATCTTGTACTTTGTAAAATAAGCAGGCCATGTTTGCACATTGTTTTGGGTGTTAACCTGGTCCTTTGTAGTCAGTCAGTCACTTCAGTTTGTACCAACGTTGTAGATTAAATATTTGAAGGTTCTTTTAATTAAATTTGCACGTGTTTATTTTTTTCTGTTATGTCCTCAAATTCCAGATGTAGTTGGTACTTTTTCTGAATTAAAGTGTGTATATGTGTGTGTGTGTGTGTGTGTATTTTTAAAATTTATTTTTTCTGATTGGTAACTAGAGATTTTGAAATACAGTGAGCTATAAAGAAAATTCTTCCACCCTTAGTTACAGTTCTCATGTATTTTCTGTCATACCCCAGCCTCTCCTGCACCTTCTTAATCTGAATCCGAAGAAGTAGGACTATGTTCCCCATCAGTGTAAAATCCTATTTTTTTAATAGAATTTTTTTTAAAGTTTAGTTATTTTGAGATAGAGCCTAAGCACGAGCAGGAGAGGGAGAGAGAATCCCAAGCAGGTTCCTCACTATCAGAGCAGAGCCCAACACAGGGCTCAAACCCACAAACTGTGAGGTCATGACCTGAGCCTAACTCAGGGGTCGGATGCTTAATTGACTGAGCCATCCAGGTACACTATGTAAAATCTTATATTTTTTTAATGTTTATTTTTTTATTTTATTTATTTTTTAAAATATTTATTTATTTGAGAGAGAGAGAGAGAGAGCACAAGCACGGAAGGGGCACAGAATCCGAAGCAGGCTGTAGGCTGCTCAGCTGAGCTGTCAGCACAGGGCCTGACATGGGGCTTATCCGTGAGTTCATGCCCTGAGCCACAGTCGGACATTTAACTGACTGAGGCACCCAGGCGCCCCTAAAGCATTAATTTATTTTTGAGAGAGAGCAGAAGCAGAGGAGCGGGAGAGAAGAGGACAGAGGATCCAAAGTATGCTCTGCGCTGACAGCAGAGCCTCATGAGGAGCTTGAGCTCATGAACCTCGAGATCATGACCTGAGCCAGTCAGATGCTTAACTGACCGAGTCACCCAAGCACCCTAAAATCCTATTTTTTGATTTAACATTATATTGTAGGCTTTTTATGGCATCATTAAATATTCCTCAAAACCATTTTTGATACTCTTAATTTTATTGAAGTACAACATATATCTTACACAGAGTAAAAGTACAGCAGGTACACTAATTGCGTGGCTTATGATCATGAGATCATGGTCGTGATCAAAGAGATAAAGACATAGTTCATTCCGGTGTCTGTGGTTTCCTCATGCCTCTTCTCAGTATCCTCTAGAGGGTGGTGACCTCTGTCATTTCTGTCACATCAATTGGTTTTGCCGTTCTTAAATTTCATATAAATGAAATTATGTACTGTGTACTTTTGTGCTCACTGAACATATTGTCTGTGAGATTCATTTAAAAAATTTTTTTAATGTTTATTTTTGAGAGAGAGAGAGAGAGACAGAGTGTGAGTGGGGAGAGGGGCAGAGAGAGAGGGAGACACAGAATCCAAAGCAGGCTCCAGGCTCTGAGCTGTCAGCACAGAGCCTGATGTGGGGCTCAAACTCATGGACCATGAGATCATGACTTGAGCTGAAGTCGGACACTTAACTGACTGAGCTGCCCAGGCGCCCGAGATGCATTTATATTGTTGCATCTATCAGTATGATACTGTTTTAATTTTTGTATTTTTTGGCAAAATAGAAACTTTCCTAAGTATCCCCTTTAAAAAGATCCCTTGGTCAGAATTACAGTGAAAAAAAAAGGTTTTCCCAAAGAGGTGAAAGACATCACTGATGATAAAAATTGAAGATGACACAAAGAAAGGGAAAGACATTCCATGCTCATGGATTGGAAGAATTAATATTGTTAAAATGTCTATACTGCCCAATGCAGTCTACACATTTAATGCAATCCCTATCAAAATAACACCAGCATTTTTCACAGAATTACAACAAACAATCCTAAAATGTGTATGGAACCACAGAAGACCCCAAATAGCCAAGGCAATCTTGAAAAAGAGAAGACTGTATACAACTCACAATTCCAGACTTCACATTGTATTACAAAACTGTAGTAATCAGCATGGTACTGGCACAAAAATAGACACAAAGATCAACAGAACAGTATAGACAGCCCAGAAATAAACCGTGATTATATGGTCAATTTATCTTCAACAAAGGAGGAAAGAATATGCAATATGAAAAAGATAGTCTCTTCAACAAATGGTGTTGGGAAAACTGGACAGCTATGTGCAAAAGAATGAAACTGGTCCACTTTCTTACATCATACACACAAATAAACTTGAAATGGATTAAAGACCTAAATGTGAGACCTGAAACCATAAAAATCCAGGAAGAGAGCTCAGGAATCAATGTCTCTGACATCGGCCATAGGAACATTTTTCTAGATATATCTCCTGAGGCAAGGGAGCCAAAAGCAAAAATAAGTTATTGGGACTACATCAAAATAAAATTCTTCTGCACAGGAAAAGAAACATTTAACAAAACTAAAAGGCAACCTATGAAATGGGGTAAGATATATTCAAATGACATATCCAATAAAGGGTTAGTATCCAAAATATATAAAGAACTTCTAAGACTCAACATCCAAAAAACAAATAATCCAATTTAAAAATGGGCAGAAGACGTCAAGAGACATTTCTCCAAAGAAGACATACAGATGGCTAACAGACCCCTGAAAGGATGCTCAGCATCACTCATCATCAGGGAAGAAGAAATCAAAACTACCATGAGCCATCACCTCACACCCGTCAGAATGGCTAAAATCAACAACACAAACAACGGGTGATGGTGAGGATGTGGAGAAAAAGGAACCCTTGTGCACTGTTGGTGGGAATGCAAACTGGTGCAGCCACTGAGGAAAACAGTATGGAAGTTCCTCAAAAAGTTAAAAACAGAACTACCCTAGGATCTAGCAATTGCACTCCTGGGTGTTTGCCTACCTAAAGGATAGGAAAACACTCATTCTAAAGGGATACATGCACCCCTATGTTAATAGCAGCGTTATTTCCAATAGCCAAAATACGGAAGCAGCCCAAGTGTCTATTGATGAATGAATAAGGACAATGTGGTATATATATATATATATATACAATGGAATGTTGTTCAACTCTAAAAAAGAATGGAATCTTGCCATTTGCAATGACATGGGTGGAGCTAGAGAGTATAATGCTAAGTGAAGTTATTCAGCCAGAGAAAGACAAGTGCCATATGGTTTCATTTGGAATTTAAGAAATAAAACATGAGCAAAGGGAAAGTAGAGAGGCAAGGCAAGAAACAGACTCTTAACCATAGAGAACAAACTGAAGGTTACCAGAGGGGAGGGTGGTAGGGGGATGTGTTAAGTAAGTGATGGGGATTAAGGAGGGCACTTGTGATGAGCACCAGGTGTGTATGGAAGTGTTGGATCACTATATTGTACACCTGAAACTAATAGAATACTATATGTTAACTAACTAGAATTAAAGTAATAACTTAAAAAATAATAAATAAAAATTTAAAAACAGGTTTTTGAGGAAATGTCTCCTTGCCATCCTTGTGTGCCCATTTTCTCTTTTTTTAGGTATCTCCACCCCCCCCTTCCCACTCTTCTAGGTACTCCTCTTAGTTTTTTATCATGCGTTTCATGGTTTTATTTTGCAAAAATAAAACCAAAGAAAGATAGACTCCCTGCTTATTTACTCAAAAGTTAGTGTAGTGATCACACCATTCTGCTCGTACCTTGCCCTTTTTGCTTTACAGTGTATCCTGATGAACTTTCTTCCCAGTTTTTTTTTTTTTTAACATTTTTATTTATTTTTGAGACAGAGAGAGACAGAGCATGAACGGAGGAGGGTCAGAGAGAGAGGGAAACACAGAATCCGAAACAGGCTCCAGGCTCTGAGCTGTCAGCCCAGAGCCCGATGCGGGGCTTGAACTCACCAACCGCGAGATCGTGACCTGAGCTGAAGTCGGACGCTTAACCGACTGAGCCGCCCAGGTGCCCCTCTTCCCAGTTTTTAAGGACCCTCATCCTGGTATGGATGTACCATGATTTTATGTCACCAAAGTCATTGGTGGTTACATTTGCTATTTAGTATTACAAACAATGATACAATTTAAAATCTTTGTTTACCTTGTGTACATGTGTAGTTACTTCTCTAGGATAGATTTCCCAGAGTATCCTACTAACTAATACTCAGTAATATTACTGAGTCAGAGGATATATGTGTCTATAATTTTGATAAATATTGAGAAATTGAATACTGAAGTTGCCTTTTAGAGTAGTTTACCACTTTATACAACATCAGTGATGTATGAAATTCTGTCCACACACCTTTTCTAGTAACATTCCATGGTACAGGTTATTTAGCCAATCCCTGCTGTTATTTTTTTCAATTTTTGACGTTTTAAAATAATGACTTTTGTTTGTGGTGGTTTGCAAGAAGTTCGTAATGTGAAAAGAGTACATATTTATTGTAACAAAACACAAGCAATACAGGAAAAAGGAAGAAAGGGCACCTGGTTGGCTCAATTGGTAGAGCATACGGCTCTTGATCTCAGGGTAGTGAGTTCAAACCCCATCTGGGGCATAGAGCCTAATTAATTAATTAACTAATTTAAAAATTTTTAAATGTTTTTTTTGTTTTTGAGATTGGGAGAGAGAGACACACACAGAATCCGAAGCAGGATCCAGGCTCCTGGCTGTCAGTACAGAGCCTGACACGGGACCCCATCTCATGAACTATGAGATCATGACCTGAGCCAAAGTCAGATGCTTAACTAACTGAGTCACCCAGGTGGCCCAAGCCTACTTAATTTAAAAAAAAAAGGGGGGGGGGAGTTCCCACCCCTCTCCCTCTGTTTCCCATTGGGGCAGTGACATTTAACAGACAGATTTATATCCTGTTTTTATTGTTACTGATGTCATACATTCTAAGACACTCCTTTGTTCCCTCCAATGTAATTTTTTTGAGATTAGGGACTTCTTACTGTTGTAGTGTGGATGCTTCTCCTCCCCCAAGTCCTCGTCTTAGACTCCCTCCATGTGTACGTGTATGGTCACAGACACAAAACCAGTACAGTATAGTAGAGTGGGTGTGAAGTGTGGAGCCAAATTGCCTGGGTCCCAGTCCAGCCCTGCCAGTTGAGTTTGTGAGGCCAGGCAGGGTCTTCCGTGTCTGTGCTTGAGCTTTCCCATGTCTAAAATGGGGATGGTAATTGCATCCACCTCATGGGTTTGTTACAGTGAATTAACTTTGTAAAATCCTTAAAATAACTAAGTCTGTCGGTACAGAACCCATGTACCTCATTGCTTTTAGCAGCTGTAGGGTATTACACGGTATGAGGATACCATGATTCATCCCCCCTGTTGATGGACATTTTGATTGCTTCCGGTTGTTTGCTCTTGGAGATAACGGTGCAGTGAACGTTCTTAAACGTGTCTTCATGTGCCCTTGCTCGTATAAGATAGATTTCTCCAAGTGTTCGTCGAGTGTACAAGTTTTGTATTTTGTTAGGTGCTGCAAAATTGCCTCATTGTGAAAGGCTGTTTAGTTCTCCTGACAGTATGTGATGTGAGAGTGCTCCTTTCTCAGCATCTTTGCCCTGCCCTGGACATTACCAGTCTAACGTTTACCAATATCCTAAGTGAAGATTGAGTTGTATTTTAACTTTAAAAATTCTGTGATCCAGCATGTTTCCTCTGGAGTTTTTCATATTAATGCTTCATCTAAGACCGGGCCGGGGAAGGGCCCTGATGAGGCCTGGGTCGGGTCACCATCTGCACACCAGCCTGCTGTGTTCCAGGGAGGGCCCTCATCACATAATATGGCAGATGGCATTTCCCACAGTTACTGTGTGGCATAGGGAGATGGTTTCTAGAGAAACAGGGCTCTGGAAACAATACGTACTACATGAATTAATTGTAACTGCCCTCTTATTTTTGATAACATCTGGACATGTAGCCAGGTTCACATTCAGAGAGCTTAGGATGACTTCCTGAGCAGCTTTGAATGTGCCTGCTTCACTCCAGTGCCCCTCTGTGCTCTGTCGGCTCCTCCCAGGAGGGTGTCGTGCTGCTCAGATCCCTTTGGGCCCCTGCTTGAGCTGGGATTCTTACCACAGGGCAGGGGACAGTGTCATGGGGGCGCACTGTTCAGCCATGGTGCCAGAGCCACGGGAAGGACTAATATTCATTAGCCTGAGTATTTCCTGTTGATCTTTGTGCTCAGATCTCTCTTCCCCCACCTACACTTTCTGAAGGTCATAAATATAAATACCAAGACATACAGACTCTTTTTTTTTTTTTAAGTAAATACTCATAAACGGGGCCTGGCCTTGGGAAAGCATACGCCAGTGGTAATTATTAAAGCGTTGATTGTAAGAGGTGTGCACTTGAGGTTAGTTTTCATTGATACCTACAGCATTCCGGTGCAATAGTAACAAAGTTAAGAACCTCAGTTTCAGGCGCTCCTGGGAATGACTTTTGATTTGGCTTTGGTAAAGTGAAACAATTTGAGGGAGGTCTGGGACCTTAGGATGAGGTCCTCCAGTCTGCCTCAGTGACCTTAACCTGCAGGCAGCTGTGGGTCTGCCAGGCGGACACGCTAATTAGATGGCAGCCAGGGTGGTGACTTAGTGGGTCAGGAATAGGCTGCTGTTGTTTAGACGACTTTCTCAGGGCTCTCGCCGGTGTAGTACATCAACTGACTCGGGTTTGAGCTTCACATTTTAATTTTGGCAACAAAGCTATAAAAAAAAAAAAATCACAGCAAAAGAAAGAAAGGAACCAGCATTTCCTAAGTAACCATTATAGGCTAGCCACTTTATACATGATTATTATCCTAAGTGCAATCCTGACGGTGTGGGTGCTCTTCTTGCAAAAGGAGAGACTGAGGTTTGCAGAGGGCTCCAGCAGTTTGACTCAAACCTGACATCATAATCAGCAGGACAAGGATTGTATTTGCCTTATAACTTGTGTTTTGGGGTCTGTTGTTTTTCCTCTGAAAACCTCTGAGCTTTAGTTTTCTTTGCCAGCAGAACTGGGGAAGATACCACTTAGATAGTCAAACTGACAGATTAAAATGAGGTGTGTATGTGTAAGGTGCTTATCTGCTACAAACCAGCTTAGCCATTCTCAGCTAGTATTTCCTGCACGGCTCCTAATTTGCACCCTTTTTCTTGTCACATCACTTGATCTGTTTCAGCAGCAAGAATAGAGTAAGTTTGGAGAGAACATGCCATTGACTCATTTCTCCATTGTTATCAAGTAGTAAATGAAGTCTGTTAAACAAGATCCTGTTTTTAAGTTGGAAATACTTAAGTCTGAAGGCTAATAACTTTGTTATCTGGGTAGTTTTATTTCTAGAAATTTTTAAGGTTTTTGACATGGTGATGCAACATTGATGTAGTATTGTTTTCAGCATTTCACCTGTCAGGATAGAGAGGATGATCTGGCTGGGTGTAGAGAAAGGGGGCAGGATCCTGATGTACATCTTGGCCCCTGTCCTTTATGGTCAGCATTGGGTGGCTTTTGGTTTCCTTGGACTCTGATGAAGGAAATCACTTTGCCCTGAGGTGGTTTTATCTGTTCATTTAATAGGTTCTTCATATGTAAATGAAAATAAAGGTTTCATCTGCAGACAAGCTGATGTGGTCATGATTAAAGGGCTTAGGTCAGGACCAGCACATAGTTTATTAACACAGTAAATTTTAGCTGGAGTGACATTGTCAGTGTTTGTACTGAGAGCTGGAATAAGGAAGCTTGGGTAAGAGTACCCAAAATATAAATACTTTTAATGTTGGTTCACTTTAACTTAATCCTTTCCTTATTTGTAAGCTTGCCACAAATAAAATAACAACGACTTTCCTAAAGGTCGCAGGTGGGCTCTGCTTGTTATGCCCCTGCACACCGAGTGGGGAGGCAGGTGGGTGTGGGGCAGGTGGCTGGGACTAGCCGGTGGTGGTAATCAGCATGAGACATCTAAAGAAACTTGAACGCCTTTTTAATTTTCAACCAGTGCCAGCATTCTTTAATGTACCAGTAGTCCTATGGGCTGCCGACTATCAGGACATTAGGTTCTCACTGTGGGAAGGATGGTGCTGTTACCTGTGGCCTTACAGGGGACAAAATGGAACAAAAGTGGAAGTGGCCTATCCGTCTACTGACCTAGCACTCAACAGCATGGAGTACAGAAAGCCCTGTCTGTCCCAGCACCACCGTCAATGGAAACGGGTTGGCGGATGGGCCAAGGCATCCTGGAGAGCCGGTTTAGAGAGTTGTAATGAATGGCGAGGTAGGTGGTAGAGTGTGTGCTCTCGCCAGTGGGTGTGTCTGTGGCTGTCTGAAAGCAGAGATTCCTAGGTTTCCAGCCCTGCTGTTAATGCTCAGTTAGCAGTAGGTATTGTCCATGGCTGGAGGAAAGTTGTGTCCTCCCTCAGCTGTTCTTAGCAAGCATCAGCATCACCTGCAGGGCTGGTGAAAACAGCCTGTTGGACCCCACCCGCCATGGTTTCTCATTTTCAGGACTGGGGCATGAGAATTGGTGATTCTAACAAGTTCTCGGGCCAAGTTGATGTTACTGGTCTGGGGACCACACTTTGAGGACCAAAGCTGCAGCTGGAACACTGCAAGCCCAGAGAGCTGTTGAGTTAAGGTGAGGCCTTTTCCAACCCATGGCATACTTAGAAAATGGTATTGTCGTACAGAGCAATAGAGTAAACTGAAAGGGGATTTGGATCCCCAGACGTGGACTGACCACAGGCTCTGAGGACCAAGGTGTTCTGTGCCTTGTGGCACACCTGTTGCCGTGTGCCAGCACAAGCAACGTGCCTATTAAAATACAGTCTGCGCCAAGATTTCTGTTACTAGAACAAGAGGGCCTAGAAGGAGATCACAGACTGAGTGTAAAGTTTCTCCACTGCACCCCCTGCCGAAGCTCGAACAACTCCTTGACTCTGAGGGAGCTGCAGAATTCATCTTGGCTGGTATATGTTAATATTTCCCTGTGGGCAGCGTGCATTTGGGTAGGGGACCTTGTGCTTGCTAAATCCTCAGTGCCGTGTGATTAACATACGTTAATCAGACTGTGCTCAAGCCTCGTCCATCCGTGATCTCTTTCGTTTGTGGGATTTGTACATCTGGGAGCATCACCCTTCAGGCAACCAAGAGTGGAAAAACCTTTGAGGGTACTTTCCCGAGGCAATTTTGAGGTTCCTGTGGAGGGAGCATCTGTGAGTATAAAATAACAGCAAACAGGAAAAACGAGTTGGACCACTTACTGTTCTGAGAACTTGTAGTGCAAGGGAAGGGGGACCTCAGGTTGTAAAGACTGGCGATGGTACTTTGAGATTACAGTGCTCTTCTCTCTGATGTCTGATGTGTTTCTCCACTTTTAATTACCAAGCAGGAAAAGCCTTTCTGTTTCCCTTTTTGAGGGTGGTGTTCCTACGCTCTGTTCTAAACAAAGGCACCTGGTGATAAAGCACGTATTCATTTTAGGTTGTATTTTGTGTTTCTTGTGTTTTTTTTTTTTTTTTTTTTTTTTTTGAGAGAGACAGAGCAAGCAGGGGGAGGGGGGACAGAGAGAGAGGGAGAGAGAGAAACAATCCCAAGTAGCCTCCACACTGTTAGCACAGGGCCCCATGTGGGGCTCGAACCCATGAACTGTGAGATCATGACCTGAGCTGAAACCAGGAGTTGGATGCTTAACCGACTGAGCCACCCAGGTGCCCCAGCATGTATTCTTTTTAATTTTCAAGTCAGTTTAATCCATAGTAATTTTGTGTCGAAAGCTGCTCTAACAGTGTTAGTCTAATTGGTAAGTAAAACTTCATAATGGATTCACATCATATCCCATTAGGGTGTGGTGAGGAGTTAAGGCATTGAGAAGAATGGTTTCTTTTGTTACAGGGAATAGTCAGTACCTCGAGAACATGAGTATGTTATGCCAGAAAGAGCTGGTTTTGGAGTCAGGCGGACGAGGGTTCCAATCCTGTCTCTACCATGTGACCGTGAGCAAATTAATTTAACCTTAGAGGCTCAATTTCCTCATCTGAAAATGGAGATAACCCTATCTCACCAGGCGGTGGTGAGTAATAAACAATGTCAGGTTTTGTAGGCACATGATCGATACTTAAATGCAGAGCTTTCCCTTTTGTTCTTAGAGGTAGGTGACTTTTGTCACATTGCTACCACCAGCTGGATGCAGGTCTAGCCTGATATTTTCTTGTGTTATGTGATCAAGGAATGAAGACAGGATGAAGAGAAAAGTGGGGGATGGCTGTCATTGTGCCTTTTTGGTTGTACTAATTCCAAAGGACATTAATTTGCATGGAGAGAAGTGTTTCCCTAAACTTAGTTTTGAGAGAAGAAGGTTTTCATTCTTTAAAAAAATATTATTTTGGGGGCACCTGGGTGGCTCAGTCAGTCAAGAGTCTAACTTCGGCTCAGGTCATGATCTCACAGCTCGTGGGTTCGAGCCCCATGTCACGCTCTGTGCTGACAGCCCAGAGCCTGGAGCCTGCTTCAGATTCTATCTCCGTCTCTCTCTGCCCCTCCGCAGCTTGTGTGCCCTCTTTCTCTCCCCCAACCCCAAATATAAATAAACATTAAAATAAATAAATAAAATTGTTTTTAATGTTTTATTTATTTTTGAGAGACACAGAGTGTGAATGGGGGAGGGGCAGAGAGGGAGGGAGATAGAATCTGAAGCAGGCTCCAGGCTCTGAGCTGTCAGCACAGAGCCCGACCTGGGCCTCGAAACCATGAACATCGAGATCATGACCTGAGCTGAAGTCGGGTGCTCGAACGACTGAGCCACCCAGCTGCCCCTAGAAAGTTTTCTTTCAGAGTGACCTAAAAGTTTTTTGACCTTTTTATGCCATCTTTGACTTCAAGGATTCGGGGTCAGGAGGCTGCTCAGGAGTCCGTGTAGGCACAAATGAGGGTGGAGATGGCTTTGTGAGGTGAGGAAGTCACGGTGAGGAGGACAGGTGTTTGGAGCTCAGCTGTTCTGGAGCCTCGCTCTTTGTGTGCCTCTTGACACCCCATGGGGATTTAGGATGTTTTCATGAACTCTCCAAGGAGTGTTAGATGTCATTTGTTACCAAGATTTTTTTTTTTCACAAGTGTGTGATCAGAACTCTTCTGATAATTAAATTTGGAATAAAAATTTGTCCTCATTATAATGATCTCTTGTGAAGATCTTTTGAAATTATTTGATTTCAGTGTATTTCATTTTGACATTTCACAAGCACTTTAGTTATTTCTTGATTGTAATATGAATCTCAGTGAATCTGCCCTGTGTATCACGCTAAATTAATTCACTGTATTCTGTAGACATGGTCTCTGTGAGTACTTGTGCTTTTTTGA
The DNA here is from genome assembly GCF_016509475.1 of Prionailurus bengalensis. Lineage (NCBI taxonomy): Eukaryota > Metazoa > Chordata > Mammalia > Carnivora > Felidae > Prionailurus > Prionailurus bengalensis. Next base: position 136,770,472 of record NC_057343.1, read on the forward strand.
AGTTAGTCTCAATAGTGAGTCTGAGTCATTCTTTTGGTTGGTTAGGTGTGCTTTTTCTCCTCAGCCTCTTAGCGTGTCTGTGTTTCTTTCTGGTGTCTTGTTTCCCCTTTTTTTTAATGTTTATTTTTGAGAGAGAGAATGAGTGGGGGAGGGGCAGCGAGAGAAGGGGACAGAGGATCAGAAGGGGGGTCTGGGCTGATGGCAGAGAGCCCAGTGCGGGGCTCGAACTCAGGAACCGTGAGATCGTGACCCGAGCCGAAGTCAGACGCTTCACCGACTGAGCCACCCCAGTTGTTTTTCTCTTTTTGAAAGTCTGGGGTGGGGTGGGGTGCCACTGCCAGCACCTCGTCAAGTAGAACCCAGTTAAGGGAAGCCAACTGGTCCCCGCTGGGTGGGTTTCTGCTGCCTGCAGTGTCCCTCCCCCTTCACTTAGGTCTCCTCCCCACCGGAGGGCCCCGGGGTGGGAGTCTGCTGGATCAGCCCTCCTGCCTGGCCCGAGAGTCCACTGGGCTTCCGAGCCGCATCTCCAGCCTTGATGGACTCTCAAACTTTTCTTTCCCGTCAGTAATTAAAAGACAAATTTTACTTCCTTAATGTTTCACTCCGCTTTCTTTTGACCCTAATTTCTTAGAGCTTTTCCTTTGTTTTTTTTTAATTTGTTAAAAATGTTTTATTTTTGAGAAACAGAGAGACAGCATGAGTGGGGGAAGAGCAGAGAAAGAGGGAGACACAGAATCCGAAGCAGGCTCCAGGCTCCGAGCTGTCGGCACAGAGCCCGACGCAGGACGCGAGCTCACGAGCTATGAGATCATGACCTGAGCTGAAGTCGGACACCCAACCGACTGAGCCACCCAGGCGCCCCTTTTCTTTTCTTTTTTTTTTTTTACTTTTTTAAAAATGTTTTATTTTATTTTTGAGAGACAGAGACAGCATGAGTGGAGGAAGAGCAGAGAGAGAAGGAGACAGCTTTTCTTAAGTTATTGGAGGAAAATTGTTCACCGTTGGCTCTATAGCATTAAGCCTCATTTTTCTCTGGTTCTAAAGCTTTAAAAATTTATTACAGTCATTAGAATGATTGGTTTTGTTTGCTTGTTTTAAAGAACTTTAGCTAGGGGCGCCTGGGTGGCTCAGTCCATTGAGCATCTTTGGCCTGGGTCGTGATCTCACCATTTGTGAGTTCAAGCCCCACGTCGGACTCGCTGCTGTCAGTGCAGAGCCTGCTTCAGATCTTCTGTCCCTCTCTCTGCCCTTCTCCCCCCACCCCCTTAAAAATAAATAAAACATTAAAAAAAAAACAGGGGCGCCTGGGTGGCTCAGTCGATTAAGCGGCCGACTTTGGCTCAGGTCATGATCTCGCGGTCCGTGAGTTCGAGCTCCGCGTCGGGCTCTGTGCTGACAGCTCAGAGCCTGGAGCCTGTTTCCGATTCTGTGTCTCCCTCTCTCTGACCCTCCCCCGTTCATGCTCTGTCTCTCTCTCTGTCTCAAAAATAAATAAATGTTAAAATAAAAAAAAAAAAAAAAAACAAGCCACATCATCAGGTTTTGTGGGTGGGCTGGGCAACCTGTCCACAATACAGTGAAGCTCAGAAATCCATTTGCTCACCCCAGGAACACAGGCTGAAGACTCCTTGTGTAAATCACTATCACCTGGTCAGGCCCTACTGGGGCTTCCCCCCTTTCTGTCCTTTGAAAGCAGCAGGTTTATACTCACTTGTCATCGGTTATATGAGGAACGCAGTATTTTTGCTTCTTTGGGAAAAATGAAGTATAAACAGGAAACAAATACCTTACTCCTTGTTTTTACAAATACATTTCACCTCGGCCTCTAGATTCTTAGGCTCCTTTTTAAAGACAAAGACTACTGCTTATTCCTCTTTGGGCCTGGCTGGGGATTTTTTTTTTTTTTTTAATCTGCAATGCATCATAAATTTGCATGCCCTTCTTGCAGCGGCCATATTAATAATTAATCTTCCCTCCATTGTTCTAACTTGAATATGTGTTCTGGCAAAACAAGTGCGCTGCCTCGGAATTTTTTGTGCATGTGTGTAAAAAAAGGTTTAAGAAATGGGAGCCCTGTGCTGGAGGGTGAAGTTGGTCAGGCTAGTCCAGTTCTGCTGACTCTAAGAGATAAAGGTCAGCTCAGAGCAGCTCCATTTGATAAGACGTTCGAATATACACAGTGTAGAAGTACAGCAGTAATAAATAAGGTAACCTTTAGGCAACAACTCTGGGCTCCTGATTTGTGCCAGGTACTGTGCTGGGCTCTGGAAACCCCAAGGGGAAGGTAGGAGGCTGCCCAGGTTGCGATGGTGGATTGTCACAGAGGCTTTCACGTGAGTGGTGTATTTAAGTCCCACATGACCATTTACTCGGTGTAGGTCCTTGGGAAAGTTGGCATAGTTTCCTCATTTCTAAAAAGGGAAAAATAGTACTTAACCTGTAAGGCCGAGCCTACTAAACCATCTGTCAGTTCATTGTTTGGCACATTGTAAGCAGGCAGGCAGCGGTGGCTTTGAGAAAGCGCACTGCCCCCTGGAGTTAGAGACCATGGGAGCAAGCCATCATACTGTGTGGGGGCAGTTGTTCCGCAGTGCACGAGTGCTCTGGTGGGAGGCTTGTGTGCACAGGTGTTCAGGGAGCTAGGCGGACAGGTGGGTGCCTCTCCCAGCAGAGACATGTGTGCAAAGCCTCCAGGGAGTAGTGAGCCAAGACTTGAAGCTCAATTAAGGATTAGCTGGCAAAGAAAGGGGAAGGACATTCCATTCCAGGCTGTAAGAAGTTTACAAGGACACCCAGGCATCTTTTTTTTTTAATAAAGTTTTGGTTTCAGCTTTGCCAGAGTCAGTAGAGCTTTGCAGTCTCCGTTCAGGTTGTAAAGGGGGAAAACCTGGAAAAGGATTAAATGGGTTTTTAAGAAAAGGAGGTCGTTTTAAATTCTGATGAAGTGTCCAGAATAAGAATAGACCTTTGACTTGGCAACGCATGTGCCTGTGAAGCTTGGCTGATGGTGTCAAGTCCTAGGGAATTCAGTGGGAGCCAAGAGTGGTTCCCACCTGTCCCTGTCCCTGCTGTGGTGACATCTAAGCACACTCCCTTGCAACCTACCCACTGGTTTCCCAGTTGCAGACAGACTCCACTTTCAGAAGAAAATCATTCCATTCTTTTCTTTAAACAATCAAGAATACCTTGTGTTCTGGGGCGCCTGGGGGTCTCATTCGGTTAAGCATCCGCATCTTGGTTTCTGCTCAGGTCATGATGTCATCGTTTCGTGAGTTCGAGCTCTGCATCAGGCTCTGCGCTGACAGCATAGAGCTTGCTTAGGATTCTCTCTCCCCCTCTCTCTCTATCCCTCTCCACTCACACTGTCTGTCTCTCTCAAAAATAAATAAACTTTAAAAAAAGAATACCTCATATACTTAAAGTGGTGCAATAACACATACCTTTCCTTGGTAGGAAAGGAGGAGGTCATGTTTTGATGCTATGCATAATGGAAAACAAAGCATAAAGTGTGTGTGTTTCAGGGAAATACACTGTCTTGATGCTGAACCTAATTGCAAGGATTTATAATAGCAAAATAATCCCATTAAAAGTCTGCTGTCACCTTCAAATACTTACAGAAATTCTTTGTTTAGATCCAGTAGCTTTAATTTCAGAATCCAGCATCTTGTGAGTTTTTACAATGCTCATCAAGGTACTGTGCCAAATATGAGACCTTGTCATCCGATTTGATTGTCAAAAGAATGTTATGAAGTAGGTAGTTTCTCCCCCCACCCCGAGTTTCTTTTTTTCTTAAAGTATAATTAACATACAGTGTTACATTGTACAACATAATGATTCAACAATTTTGCACTTGACTCCATGCTCCTCATGATGTGAAATCACCATTTGTCACCAAGCAAGATTTTTCCAGTCTTATTAACTATACCCTCTATGCTGTATTTTTCATCTTTGTGACTTATTTTGTAACTGGAAGTTTGTACCCCTTATTCCTCTTGAATGTACTTATCCCCCCAACCACCTCCCGTCTAGCAACCGGAAGTTTGTTCTCTGTATTTAAGAGCCTGTTTTTCTTTTTTCTCTGTTTTGTTTCTTAAATTCCATATATGAGTGAAATGATAAGGTATTTTTCTTTATCTGACTTATTTCACGTAGTGTAATATCAAGTCCATTCATGTCGTTGCAAATGGCCAGGTCTCGTTCTTTTTTATGGCAGAGTAATATTATTCCATTGTGCATGTATGTCACATCTTCTTTACCTGTTCATCTGTCAGTGGAGATTTTGGTTGCTTCCGTGTCTTGGCTATTGTAAATAATGCTGCAGTAAATGTAGAGGTGCATGTATCTTTTCAAATTAGTGTTTTTATTTTTGTTGAGCAAATAGCCACTAGTGGACTTCCTGGATCATATGGCCTTTCTGTTTTTAATTCTTTGAGGTACCTCCATACTGTTTTTCAAAGAGGATACATCGGTTTGTATTCTCTCCTGTAGTGCACAAGGGTTCCTATTTCTCCACATCCTCGCCAATTTCTTATCTTTTTGTTATTATTTTTTGGTGTTTTGTCTTTTTATTACTTCTTTTTTATTTTAGCCATTCTGACAGGTGTAAGGAGATACCTCATTTTGGTTTTGATTTGCATCTCCCTGATGATTTGTGATGTTGAACCTCTTTTCATGTGTCTGTTGGCCATCTGTTTGTCTTTTTGGGAAAAATGCTTAACAGGTCCTCGACCCATTTTTTAATCAGATTATTTGGTTTTACTTGATGTTTAGTTGTGTAAGTTCTTTATATATTTTGGATATTAATCCCTTATTAGATATATCATTTGCAAAAATCTCCCAATTCAGTGGGTTGCCTTTTTGTTTTGTTAATTGTTTCCTTTGTTGTCCAAAAGCTTTCTATTTTGGTGTCGTCCCAGTAGTTTATTTTTGCTTTTGTTTGTCTTACCTCAGGAAATATATCTAGAAAAATGTTTTCGTGGCTGATGCCTAAGAGATGACTGCCTATGTTTTCTTCTGGGAGTTTTATGGTCTCACAATCGGGTCTTTAGGCCATTTGAGTTTATTTTAGTGTATGTTGTAAGAAAGTGGCCCAGTTTCATTCTTTGGCACGTAGCTGTCCATTTTTCCCAGTGGCATTTGTTGAAGAGACTGTGTTTTCCCCATTGCATATTTTGGCCTCCTTTGTCGTAGATTAATTGACCATATAAGTTTGGGTTTGTTTCTGGACTCTCTGTTCTGTTCGACTGATCTATGTGTCTGTTTTGGTGCCAGTACCGTATGATTTTGATTACTTCAGCTTTTTAGTATATTTTGTAATCTGGAATTGTGACACCTCCAGCTTTCTTCTTTCTCAAAACTGTTTTGACTATTGGGAGTCTTTGTGTTTCCATACAAATTTTGGTATTATTCTAGTTCTGTGAACAACGCTGTTGATATTTTGATAGGGATTGCATTACATCTATAGATTGCTTTGAGTAGTATGGACATTTTAACAATATTGGTTCTTCTGATCCATGAGCATGTAACATCTTTCCATTTGTTTGTGTCATCTTCAAGTTCTTTCATCAATTTTTTTTATGGTTTTTGGAGTACAGGTCTTTCACCTCTTGGGTTAAATTTATTCCTTAGGTATTTTTTATACCTGTTGGTGCAATTGTAAATGGGAATGTTTTCTTAATTTCTCTTTCTGCTACTTCATTATTAGTGCATAGAAATGCAACATGGGTGGCTGGGTAGCTCAGTTTGTTAAGCGTCTGACTCTTGGTTTCAGCTCAGGTCATGATCACATGGTTTGTGAGTTCAAGCCCCACATCGAGTTCTGCACTGACAGTGTGGAGCCTGCTTGGGATTTTCTCTCTCTCCCTCTGTCTCCACCCCTCCTGCTCACTTGCTTGCTCTGTCTCTCTCTCAAAATAAACTTTTTTTTTTTAAAAAGGAGTGTTTAAAAAAAGAAAAAGAAACGCCACAGATTTCTCTATAATGATTTTGTATCTTGCAACTTTACTGGATTCATTTATTCTAGTAGTATTTTGGTGGAGTCTTTAGGGTTTTCTATATGTACAATCATGTCACCTTCGAATAGTGAAAGTTTACTTCTTACCAATGTGAATGCCTTTTACTTCTTTTTCTTGTCTGCTGCCGCTATGACTTCCAGTACTATGTTGAATAAAAGTGGTAGTTTCCCTATTTCTTGAAGAAAAGAGACAGACTTTCTAGAACTTGTCGTTGGCAGATCTAGAGTGAGCTCAAGTTAATCTCATGTCATTGTTTTCGTTACCAAGCTAAACCAGTAATTTCCTCCTTAGTTTTGAAAAGTTGCTCTTTTTCACATTACTAATTTTTGTGGAGTTACTTTTAATTTTTCCCACACCTTATTTCTATTACTTTGTAACAACTAAGTGACTTACCTGGGTTTCTCAGTAATTATTTGCAGAGTAATATATAACAACTTAAAGATTGGAAATGAAATAGAAAGTGTTGGATCTACCACCTGAACTCCAACAGTCAATATTGGGAATTTAGGGGCTTCTAGCTGGCTCAGTCAGACGGGCATGTGACTCTTGATCTCAGGGTTATGAGTTCAAGCCCCATGCTGGATATAGAGATTACTGAAAAAATAATAAATAAGTAAACTTTGTAAAAAATGTTGTGAATCTAATTGGCAATGCTTACTGATATTTAAATTTTTCTCCGACAGATCCTTTGGGAAATCTTTCACGTTAACAGTGCATAATCTCAATGTGTGTTACCTTCTAGGACAAATTCACTTACACGTCAGAATGGAATAGGTAGTAAAGTAGAGAAGGAAGGCAGTGATCGTGGACTCTACTGTGTAGGCTATTAAGAATAGAGGCATTGAGAATGTATGTTAAAGGAAAATAAATCTCTTATTAAAGAACTGTAGCACCTGGTGCACCTGGGTGGCTCAGTTCATTAAGCATCCGACTTTGCCTGTGGTCATGATCTCTTAGTTTGTGAGTTTGAGCCCTGCATTGGGCTCTGTTCTGACAGCTCAAAGCCTGGAGCCTGCTTTGGATTCTGTGTGTGTATGTGTGTACGTGTGTGTGTTTGTCTCTCTCTCTCTCTCTCTCTCTCTCAAAAATAAAGATTAAAAAAACAAAACAAAAAAAGAACTATAGCAGAAATCATCAGTTTAAGCTTCTTAATTTCTTCTGTGGTTTTAACATTACATATTTAGTGTGGATGGGTTAAGAGATCCAGTGTCTTTTGGGGAGCCTGGCTGGCTCAGTCGGTTAAGCATCCGACTTCGGCTCAGGTCATGATCTTGCAGCCTGTGAGTTCGCGCCCCGCGTGGGGCTCTGTGCTGACAGCTCAGAGCCTGGAGCCCGTTTCAGATTCTGTCTCCCTCTCTCTCTGCCCCTCCCCCGTTCATGCTCTGTCTCTCTCTGTCTCAAAAATAAACAAACGTTAATAAAAAAAAAAAAAAAAGAAGAAGAAGATCCAGTGTCTTTTGTCCAATATTAGTGGTTTTCCAAGTGTGGTGCCCAGACTACAGCATAAACATTACCTTAAAACTTGCTAGAAATGAAAATTCTTGCCTAATCCAGACCTAGCCTAGAAAAAATGAGATTAGGGGCATCTGGGTGTCTCAGTCAGTTAAGCATAGCACTCTTGATTTCAGTCAGGTCCTTATCTCCTAGTTCAAGGGTTCGAGCCCTGTGCATCAGGTTCCACACTCACAGTGTGGAACCTGCTTGGGATTCTGTCTTTCTGCCCCTTCCCTACTTTGTGCATGAGCATGCTCTCTGTCTCACAAAAATAAATAAATAAACTTAAAACGATAAGATTAATCTTTCTAATGTGGGGTGGAACAATTACCATGGATAATGATTCTGCCTAATCACATCAGGATAAGAGTCAGGTCATTGTGATTTTTTTTTTCCTTTTTTGTAATTCATTCTGGACTTGTTAAGCTAACGAATTGGCATCATTTGTGTGTTGGTAACAATACTGATTTGATTGTTTACCCTAACAAGGTAGTCATTACAGGTTAATAGTATTTAATGAGCCCAATAAGTATTAGGTAATTTTATATCTGATATTTTTCTTCCATTTCTTTCCCCTTTAAATTACAGGCTCAATGATAATTGTATCTCTTGGGTCTGTTTCTGTAGGTTAAAAATATTTCTGCTGGCACACAAGACATGCCTCCTCCCCCTTCTGACTATGTGGAAAGAGTGGACAGCCCCATGGCTTACTCCTCCAACGGTAAAGTGAATGACAGGAGGTCATATCCAGAGTCTTCCTATAAATCAACACCGTAAGTAGCAGCTTCCTTCTTCAGGTAGAATGAGTCTAAACAAAAATGAATATTTGCTGGTGTTGATAAATCAGTTCTTGTTGTGCCATTTGCCTTAAAAAACAAACAACACAAAACAGAAAAACACTTTCCCAAAGACTGGAGACTGATGTTGGCCTTGTTGGTGGAGGCTTGCAGCTACTTGGGTGATGAGGGGAGAGGGGCTGTGAGTTGGTGGGGTCTTTTTCCCCATCTAAGCTGAAAGTGCTTCTTTTTTCTCTCGTTGGTTTAATAGAGAAAGCATAAGTTGGGTTTTTTTCCACTCTAAAAACATGGTTCTCTTTCTGATTCTGGTTTTGAGGTTGAGGTGAGGGTCAAGGACATTACTGATAGTGGAACTGTGTGTGGTTGTGTCTCTCCTTGCCTGTCAGTGTTAGAGCTCATTTAATGGAAAGGGAAGATTGCTGGTTGATCTACCCTTAGCCACATACATTTTTATTAAAGGAGCAGACCTTGTTTGAATTCAGGAATTCTGAGATCTCACTTGCTGTGCTAGATCCTTCATGTCCTGGGGGATGTGAAACTGATGAGGCCTCCACGTTTAGAGTTACAAGTAGCGTAAAAAACCTCACAGTGAGTTTCTGGCCCAGCCGCCATTATGGTTACTGAAATGGTATCTCCATGGTGGTTTTAGTTTACCCTAAAGCCTGATTCTAATTCATCCTAATGACTAGTGAAGGAGGGGGTTTGGAGAGACTGTTACTGACTGGATGTGATTTTTGCCAGGGGATGATAAATTGCTCTTCTTTTTTTTTTTTTTTTTTAAGATTTTTTTTAATGTTTATTCATTTTTTGAGAGAGAGACAGAATGAGAATGTGGGAGGGCAGACCGAGGGAGACAAAGAATCCCAAGCAGGCTCCAGACTCTGAGCTGTCAGCACAACACCCCATGTGGGGCTCGAACTCAGGAACCGCAAGATGATGACTTGAGCCAAAGTCGGACACTTAACCAACTGAGCCACCCAGGCACCCCTAAAGATTTTATTTATTTATTTATTTTTTAACGTTTTATTTATTTTTGAGACAGGGAGAGACAGAGCATGAACAGGGGATGATCAGAGAGGGGGAGACACAGAATCTGAAACAGGCTCCAGGCTCTGAGCTGTCAGCACAGAGCCCGACGCGGGGCTCGAACTCACGGACCGCGAGATCATGACCTGAGCCGAAGTTGGATGCTTAACCGACTGAGCCACCCAGGCGCCCCTAAAGATTTTATTTTTAAGTATTCTCTACACCCAGCGTGAGACTCAAACTCATAACCCCAAGACTGAGTTGCATGCTCCACTGACCGAGCCAGCCAGGCGCCCCATCTTCTTATATATGTAATTCTAGAACTCCAAATTCCTTTGTAGACTGAAAAAAAAAACAAACAAAAAAAACACCTTTCCTTTAATTGCTTTGATTGTTTTACATTAAAGGTGTATCTGCTGGAAACCTTTCAAAGTTTTATCCACAGCTCCCTGCCCCACCTCCTTTTAATGGGGCAGTTAATATAGAGATCAACCCTGAGTGTGCGGTAGTTTGGGCGCCTAGAACCCCTTAAGGTGACACCAGCAGCTGAGTTAATTATGGACTCAGTTTGAGACAGTAGGTTTTATTATTACCCTGGAGTGGAATGTGGGAAACACACTGTCAGTTTGCCTTACCCTCGATACATATTTTGTTTTGGTCTTCACAATTGACCTTCCTGTTGCTATCAGTTGTGAATGATTTGGAGGAGAAGCATTTTCTCTCTTCTCCTTCTGTGTGGATTTTGACACAAATCCAAAGCACTTGAGGCTGTGAGGGGCAAGGATATACCCGGTAGAGACACAGTCCTTTTAAAAGTTTCAGGCTAGGAGTTGCGTGACTTCTGTGCATACATGAGAAATATTTATAATGCATCTTGTGGCCAGCTGTGTCTCTAATTGTAAAGCCTGAATGGTTACATAGCATTCCACATGCTGTCTTTTCATGAAAACCAAGATATTTTCACAAGTTCATTTGGAACCATTGAAAAATCTTAGCTTAATTCTTGAATAAGCCAGTACCTTTGTAATGTGAAATCTTAAATGGACAGAAGGATAGCTTTTGTCCCCAGCTACCTAGTTCCTCTTCCTAGGAGCAGCTGGTGTTACCAGTTTCTTTTATATAACCTTCCAGAGGCTATTTTAAAATAAATATGCTGGCCAAAATGTACATTACTTATATTTTCCTTTAAAAAAATACAAGCATAGGGGCTCCTGGGTGGCTCAGTCGGTTGAGCGTCCAACTTCGGCTCAGGCTATGATCTCGTGTTCCATGAGTTCAAGCCCCGCATCAGGCTCTGTGCTGACAGCTCAGAGCCTGGAGCCTTCTTCAGATTCTGTGTCTCCTTCTCTCTCTGCCCCTCACCCGCTTGCACCCTGTCCCTCTCCCTCTCTCAAAACATAAACATCAAAAAAGAAAAAGAGAATGGCATGATCTAGAAACTCAGAGGCTAGCAAGGCTCCTGTTGTTCTGTGGGCTTTATTGTCGTTAGAGCAGAATGGTCATCCACATTTTCCAGGCTACGCTAACTGAACTGCCAGCATAGGATTTGGAAAATGGAATGCCCTCTTCCAAAGCTTACATATACAACCTGTTGAAAGATTCTTGATTAGCCCTTTTTGGATCATTGTCTTTCCTGAGGCCAGGGAGATGGAGTTCTCTGATGGACAAGGCTTAGATATTCCCCCCGATAATGGTGACAGTTCTGAAGTACCATGTACGTCATGGACATTATGCTCATAGGACACTGATGTTGATCATGCATTGTTTCTGTTCCCTCACTGATAATGGGTGTCATCAGAATTCTTGTGAAGGTGTTTTCAATTCATTAATGATCCTGAACACCTGCCAGGTACACAGTAGGGGAGCTGCCCCTGGAATAGCAAATCCTTGTTGTCATGGAGGTTGCAATCTATCAGGGACAGAAGACAGTGCACAGTAGCTACACTGAGAGTCAGGACAAGATAGGAACACCAAATGCATGTGAGAGGGTGTGTGTGTGTGTGTGTGTGTGTGTGTGTGTGTGTGTGTATGTGAATAAAACAAATGAATAAAAAAGACAATACAAAAGGGTGAACTTCTGGACTTGGATACTGAGTTGGATACCAGGGAAAGTATACAGTTGGTTGCCTCTTCTGGGGTATGCAGATTATGACCTAACAGGATTTGTATCTAAAAGTGGGTTCAAGGGCACCTGAGTGGCTCAGTTGGTTAAGTGTCCGACTCTTTCTTTCTTTTTTTAATGTTTATTTATTTTTGAGAGAGAGAGAGGGAGAGACAGAGTGTGAGTCAGGGAGGGGCACAGAGAGAGGGAGACACAGAATCCGAAGCAGGCTCCAGGCTCTGAGCTGTCAGCAGCCCGACGTGTGGCTTGAACTCAAACTGTGAGATCATGTCCTCAACTGAAGTCGGACGCTCAACTGACTGAGCCACCTAGGCACCCCTAAGCGTCTGACTCTTGATTTCAGCTCAGGTTATGATCTCATAGTTTGTGAGTTCTAGCCCCACATCAGGCTCTGTGCTGACAGTGCAGAGCCTCTCTTCCTCTCTCTCTCTCTGCTTCTCCCCTGCTTGTGCTCTCTCTCTCTCTGGAAATAAACTTAAAAAATAAAAGAAATAAAAAAGAAATAAAAGTAGGCTCAAAGATTATTGGCAGTACAAAAATTCTCTAACTCTTGAATTTATATATATTTGCTAAGCATTTTGTTTTTAGGTTTTATGCCATATCAAGTAAGTTATCCTCTAGAGTTTCAAAGTATGTAGGAGAATGGGAGGTGGAAAGCTCCCAAAGTCGGGATTTATAATATAAGTATCTAACACAATTATGAGAGGATGCCCATTTTAATGTTTTAGGTTTTGTTCTTTTCTAATTTGTTTTGCTTTTTAGTTTTCTCCTCCTCTAGTCCCTACTCCCTCAAATAAGCCTTCTGCATTCCCACAACGAGGAGCATAATACCAGGCAGTTTTGGCAGAGTGTCTAGGAACTTGTTACTCATTGACTCATGGAGAAAATCACATTTTCCCTCCTTTAGATGTAGCGTTAATATAGCACCCTAAGCCTCAGGAACCTGAATACATTCCAGCAGCAGGAATAAATCACACCACCACCCCCAACTATGCACACACATCCCAAAGCTTTAGGATTCTACAAGAAATTACTAAGTGTGATTAGAAATCTGAAGACTTTGGGGCACCTGGGCGGCTCAATCGGTTAAGTGTCTGACTCTTGGTTTCAGTTGAGGTCATGATCTCACGGTTTGTAAGATTGAGCCCCGTGTCAGGTTCTGTGCTGACAGCTTGGAGCCTGCTTGGGATTCTCTCTCCTTCTCTCTCTGCCCCTCTCCCACTTGTGCATGCATTCACATGCACACACACTCTGACTCTCTCAAAATAAACATTTAAAAAAAAATCTGAAGATTTTGACAACAGTTAGTATCAAGCAGTTCTGGATCACCTAGAAAATAGAGTACACCTCATAGATGAAGCTCAAGATTATAGTTTCTGTCAAGGTGCCTGGGTGGCTCAGTTAAGTGTCCAACTTCAGCTCAGGTCATGATCTCATGGTTTGTGGGTTTGAGCCCCATGTTGGGCTCTGTGCTGACCGCTCAGAGCCTGGAGCCTGCTTCGGATTCTGTGTCTCCCTCTCTCTCTGCCCCTTACCCACCCCTCACATCCCCCCCCACCAACACACACACACATTCACTCTCTATCTCTTCCATCTCTCTCTCCCTCTCCCTCTCCCTCTCTGTCTCAAAAATAAATGTTTAAAAAAAAAAGATTATAGTTTCTGTAAGTGGAAAAGCAATAAGAAAACAAAAGTCTTGGGGCGCCTGGGTGGCACAGTCGGTTAAGCGTCCGACTTCAGCCAGGTCACGATCTCGCAGTCCGTGAGTTCGAGCCCCGCGTCAGGCTCTGGGCTGATGGCTCAGAGCCTGGAGCCTGTTTCCGATTCTGTGTCTCCTTCTCTCTCTGCCCCTCCCCCGTTCATGCTGTGTATCTCTCTGTCCCAAAAATAAATAAACATTGAAAAAAAAATTAAAAAAAAAAAGAAAACAAAAGTCTTAAGACATTTTTACTAGTTGATTTGAATAGCAGGCCGATGGTGGAAAGTCTCAGGCATGACCTTTGTGTTCTTTCATTGTTCTTCTTGACCTTCTTTAGCTTTGCTATCAGGGAAAGTTAAGTTTCGCATTGCTGTTACTCAGAAGTGCTTTACTGTTGCCACAGCTCTTGGTGTTTTATTCCACGTTTGGCTTCATATTTATGCTTGCGGCACAAACATTTGCACGTAAAATTCCAATGTGGGCGGCGCCTGGGTGGTTCAGTTGGTTGAGTTTCAGACTTGTGATTTCGGCTCAGGTGACAATCTCACAGTTCGTGGGATCGAGCCCTGCGTTGGGCTCTGTGCTGACAGCTTGGATCCTGCTTGGGATTCTCTTTCTGCTCCTCCTCCACTCTTGCATGTATGCACTCTCTCTCAAAATAAATAAGCATTAAAAAAAAAAAAAACCAAGGGGTGTCTGGGTGGCTCAGTCGGTTGAGCATCCGACTTCTGCTCAGGTCATGATCTCACAGTCCGTGGGTTCGAGCCCCACGTCGGGCTCTGTGCTGACAGCTCAGAGCCTGGAGCCTGTTTCAGATTCTGTGTGTCTCCCTCTTTCTCTGACCCTCCCCTGTTCATGCTCTCTGTCTGTCTCAAAAATAAATAAATGTTAAAAAAAAAATTAAAAAAAAACACAAAACTGATGCAATTGGGAAAATAAGTCTAATGATAACACTTCCGGGCCATTCAGTCTACATGGCTGCAGGATTATCACAGCAGTTGTTTAAATTTTTAGTCTCTTTCGTTTTTTCAAGATTGTATCTTGAAAAGAAAGTTGATACACAGGAGTCTAAAATTAGTATTACAATATGCTTACCTCTGAGAATCAGTTTCTGAAAGTAGATATGTACATGCATTTCTCTTGACCGCTTAGCATTCGGTGAAACTGGAAGAACCTGTAGAAAAGAATCCTGAGCATTATTTTCCTGCCTGCCTTTTGTGGAGTAAGTCCCTGGCACAGGTCGGGTGAACACCTCTTCCAGATCAGCCTGGGCTTCCTCAAGTGCAATCTTAGATCCATCCTGCTTAGGAATGTTTACACATGGGCTCCCCTTACATCGGAACCTTAAAGCTACTGGTCTGTCTCAGAGGATCTGAGCTGGTGCGAAACTGAACACGGGAAACTGGGGATCTGCTCCGTGTTGGGAACATGAGCTGCTTACGTGAATGAATGCACTTACGTTTAGATGTCTCTTACTGCTTACTGTGGCTGCTCCTTGTGATTACAGCGCACTTGCTGGCAAAGAGCTGTGGTGTACCTATGACCCCTGAAAAACGATGGCTGTTTTGTTAGGGTGCCTGAGGTGGTGCAGGAGCTTCCAGTGACTTCACCGGTGGACGACTTCAGGCAGCCTCGCTACAGCGGCAGTGGTAACTTTGAGACGCCTTCAAAAAGGGCACCTATGAAAGGAAGGGCGGGAAGGTCCAAGAGGCCAGAGCAGGACCACTATGAAACAGACTACACGACCGGGGGCGAGTCCTGCGACGAGCTGGAGGAGGACTGGATCAGGTACGGGGTCACCTTGTGTTGGAACCACTCGCACATCTGTCTGATGGGTCGCCTGGGCCAGTCAGCTTTGGGGTTTTGCCTGCCAAATTGGAGTTGGGTGGTAGGATATCGTTCCTGCACAGCCAGGACTGGAGATGGTATTTCAAGAGGTTCTTTTCTTTAGTGCTCTTTTGTAATAAAGATTGATGTAGAGGGGATACGTTTGGCTCCATTGCGTCTTAAAAACACTCTCAGTGTCTTTCACAAAATGACTGATGGACTTCACTCTTTACTTGTACCAGTAGTCACCCAAGAAAGGTCTTTCAAATAAATAAAACACAGGTATGGAGGAACTTTTGTTACTGATTATATAATTCCCAGACCAGAGCTATGGCTCTGTTTTGGCATTTACTTTTAAGTTAAGGTTTCATGGGGAGACCAGAGATTCTTTTAAAACTTTAATCCAGAGGACTTTGGCAAACGGTTTTGTAAACAATTAAGTTAACAATTTAGTGTTCTGGCCAAGGTTGTGGTTAAGTTCCTTTGTGTGTTGGTGGTTTAGTTATACTTCATCATCACTAACTATCCTCATGTATGGTGTATAGCCCTTTTATGCCCAAGTGTCCTGAGAAATGGGACATGAATCAGAAACATTTGTGGTCTGGATGGTGGTCAGTCACACCGTTGCTTCTCGAGCTGTGAGAGGTGGGTGGTGTAGCATAGCCTGACATCGCCTCCCTGGTGGTTCTCATACCCGACCTTCCCTTCTTCCCACAAGAGTTCTTGGCCAAGAGGCACCTGGGGGGCTCAGTAGGTTGAGTGTCCGGCTCTTGATTTTGGCTCAGATCACGATCTCATAGTTTGTGGGATCAAGCCTTGCTTGGGATTCTCTCTCTCCTCTCTCTCTGTCTGCCCCTCCCCCTGCTCACGTGCTCTCTCCCTCTCTCTCTCTCAAAATAAATGGATGGACTTAAAAAACAAAACAGAACAAAAAAAGAGTTCTTGGCCACGTTCAGTCGTCTGGCTATAAAATACTTTCCTAACCTGTTTCATGGAAGATTTAAATGAAAAGGTTTTTTTTGTTTTTTTTTTTTTTAATTTTTTTTTTTTTTAACGTTTATTTAGTTTTGAGACAGAGAGAGACAGAGCATGAATGGGGGAGGGTCAGAGAGAGAGGGAGACACAGAATCTGAAACAGGCCCCAGGCTCTGAGCTGTCAGCACAGAGCCCGACTCGGGGCTTGAACTCACGGACCACGAGATCATGACCTGAGCCAAAGTCGGCGGCTTAACCGACTGAGCCACCCAGGCGCCCCCTAAATGAAAAATTTTAAGAAACTGTTTTCTTGTTTCTCTTTTGAGCAGTCATTTAATTTCTCCCCTCTGTAAAATGAAGATAGGAGGCCAATTTCGGTGTAAAAATTGAAATTCCATATTGCTGTGAAGTTCCTACATCATGTGAAACAAGTCAGAGTGTTTCCTCAATGGATTATTAGTAAAGAGCATCACCTGGAAATGTAAAGAATGGCTAGTCTCTTGAGAGATACAAGGGATACAGAATTGCATGCATCGCCAGATTATTTGTACAAGGAGCATGCATTTTTCTACATGTACATTTTAATGTCTGATCTTACCATCAAAGGATTTAAAATAAGCCATTTCTGTGGAGGAAAACAAGTTAAGTTGGAAAAAGAAAAAAGAATCCGAAGACTGTAGTTGGTGGCAGAAAACAACCAGCTACCAGCCAGTTCTTCTGCTGCCGTAGTGATGGGAATGCACTTTGTGTTCCAGTATTCCAGTTTTCACACTTTAAATTCAGGGGTGCCCAGGTGGCTCAGTCGGATGAGCGTCCAACTTCGGCTCAGGTCATGATCTCACGGTTCATGAGTTTGAGCCCCGCGTCGGGCTCTGTGCTGACAGCTTGGAGCTTTTAGGCTGCTTCGGATTCTTGTTTCTGTCTCTCTCTACCCCTCCCCTGCTCATGCTCTGTGTCTCAAAAAAATAAATAAACATTTTAAAAAAAGTAAGATTTTAGACATATTCTATTGTCACGTGGTGTTGTATTTTCAGAATAAATAAGTTCCTATGACTTGAACCTCAAATTTCATAAATGATTTTCAATTTTATTTCTAAAAATTATATTAGCATAGTATTTCTTTTCTAAGTAGACTTCACGCCCAATGCAGAGCCCAATATGAGGCACAATCCTGAGATCAAGACCGAGCTGAGAGCAAGTCAGGTGCTCAACTGACTGAGGCACCCAGGGACACCCCTAAGCATAGTATTTTCTTTTTTAATTTTTTAATGTTTTTATTTATTTTTGAGACAGTGTGTGAGCGAGAGTCAGATGCTTAACCAACTGAGCCACCCAGGTTCCCCTTTTTAAATTTTTTTTAAGTTTGTTTATGTATTTTGAGAGAGAGAGAAAACACAAGTAGGGGAGGACTGGAGAGAGAGGGAGAGAGAGAGAGATTGCCAGGCAGGCTCTGCACTGTCAGCACAGAGTCTAATGCGGGACTCAAACTCAGGAACTGTGAGATCATGACCTGAGCCAAAATCAAGAGTCCGTCACTCATCCAACTGAGTCACCCAGGTGCCCCTAAGCATAGTATTTTTAAAACCATAACCAGTGATGTAGAACTATAATCATTCATTTTTTTTTAAAGTTTATTTGGTTATTGATTGAGGGAGAGAGAGAGTGCACGTAGAGGAGAGGCAGAGAGAGAGAGAGAGGAGAGAAATCCTGAGCAGGTTCCATGCTGTCAGCTCAGAGCCAGATGCTGAGCTCGAACTCCCAACCCATGAGATTATCACCTGAGCCCAAACCAAGAGTTGGACGCTTAACCTTTTTTAATGTTTATTTTTGAGAGAGAGGGGGCGAGTTAGAGCAAGGGAGGGGCAGAGAGAGAGGGAGACAGAGGATCTGAAGCAGGCTCCTCCCTGACAGCAGAGGGCTCAGTGCGGGGGCTGGAACTCAGGAACCGTGAGATCATGACCTGAGCTGAAGTCAGACCCTTAACCAACTGAGCCATTAAGGCGCCTCTAAGTAGAATCATTCTTAAGAGAACTCACTTGCTTCTCACCTTCCTCTCATAAGCAAGAAAAAGAAAACAGGAGAATGTCACTCTCACGTCCCACCAGCTTTATTGTCTTGGCTGAAGAAATACTGGATTTTATGTCTGCTTGAGTCAAAAGTAGTCATTTTCTCACTGAATTTTTAGGGAATATCCACCTATCACTTCAGATCAACAAAGACAACTCTACAAGAGAAGTTTTGACACTGGCCTGCAGGAATACAAGAGCTTACAGGCAGAACTTGATGAAATCAATAAAGAACTTTCTCGTCTGGATAAAGAGTTGGATGACTATAGAGAAGACAGTGAAGACTACATGGTACATTCAAACCTGATAATTGTATATTATATATGATGTCATTCTAATTTATGAAGATACAGTATCCTTTCTATTAATGTTGATTCAGATTTTGCTACTAATTTTTAAATTGATTTCATTGAGAAATAATTGAAGTCCAGTCTCAGATGAAAGTCTTTCCAAATTGAAGAGTGTACTAATGTAGTTAAAAAATAGAAAACAAAAGGCTATGTACATATATCCCTTCCTGTTTAAAATAGCTGGATTATTTTTTCTATTTTAAAACACTGTTCATTCTTTCTGTAAACTATTAAACATTACAGAATTGGGTACAGAAAGATAAACTACCTTAAATTCTGCCTCCTGACTGTCACCAAAATGTTTGTTTAAATATCCCCTTCATGCAAAAGTGCACCTAGACACATACCATCTTTGATAAAAAGTTATCTTTTTTTTCCCCCCGTTTGTCCATGAAAGTTATTCTTTCCTTTTTAATCCCCCTTTCCATACTTTCATAGTGAAGGAAGTCACTATGCATAGACCACACCTAAGAAATGGAGAATTATGTTCCAGCTCTTTAAAGACCGTGTATCTACACAAATTATTTGGAATTCTTGTGCATGAGAAATTGGTTACTTCCTCCCATTTACTTAATCATTCACTTATACCAGTATTGACTCATAGATATATCTATTTTATACGTTGGGTTATAATCCAATACTACTTTACTTTGTTGCTCAAATTATTTATGTATAATATAACACGTTCACTTAACGATATATATAATATGCATACACGGGGTAGTTACTGGGAGCTCAGACCAGTTTCATAACGGGGTATAACCAGATGAGAGCTACACTTGACAGAAGATCTCTGTGGGGTCAGCACGGCCCATGGACCCGCATGGGGAGTGATGAGAAGCAGCAGAACCATTACCTGTCTATGGGAATGGAATGTGAGGAATAGGTCTTAAATTCCTCTGTCCTGGCTTCCTCCAGGCTCTCTTGCTGACTATGTGAATAATAGCTTTAAGGACCTAAAGACTTCATTATTTTAATTTCCTGTATTTGGGGTATTGTTGGCAGTTTTAGCTCCAGAATATGTCATCAGGAATGTCATTTTTGAAAGAGAAGATTCCCCCCTAAACATATTCTATTGTGTTTCTCCTTGATAGGCTGCTGCTGATGAGTACAATAGACTGAAGCAAGTGAAGGGAGTAAGTATTCCAGATTGTAAGATTCTTTCAGAGAGGATATTTCTAGTATGTGTTTTTTATTTAACCTTTGGAATGACTGTGAATACCTAGTCACACAAGCACTGATTATGACAAAAGGCCTTATCATTACAAGGTGAAAACTGTACCTGAGAAGTTAGGGCCTTAATTTCAGTTGTTTGCAACTATAGCCAATACTGATTTTTTAAGATTATTTTATTTTTTTAATGTTTATTTATTTTTGAGACAAAGAGAAAGAGAGAGAGAGACAGAGCACGAGCAGGGGAAGGGCAGAGAGAGAGGGAGACACAGAATCCGAAGCAGGCTCCAGGCTCTGAGCTGTCTGCACAGACCCCGATGTGGGGCTTGAACCCACAAACCACGAGATCATAACGAGCCAAAGTCAGACGCTCAACCGACTGAGCCACCCAGGTGCCCCAAGGTTTTTTTTTAAAGTTGAAGTACACATACAGAAACTTGCACAAATTCTGAGTGCACAACTTGGTAAATTTTCACCAACCACCATATACCTTTGTACCTGGCACCCAGATGAAGAAATATATTTCCTAGTTTCCTAGGCAACCCCCTCTGGAAATCCCCTCCAATTTTTACTCTCCCCACAGATAACTACCATCCTAATTTCTAACATCATAAATGAGTTTTGCCTATTTTGAACTTGATGTAAATGGCATCTATAGTATGTATTTTTCATGTGTAATTTCTTTTGCTCTTTTTGAATACCCATTCATATTTTTGTGTGTGGCTATGGTTCATTTATTTTTACTTGGTAAATAGAAGACAATTGATTCATCCATTCTTTCGTTAGTGAGCCTTTGGTTATTCCTAGATTATGGCTTTTATAATTAATGCAACTTCAAACATTTTTGAATGTGTCTGTGCACATCTGCACACATATGTTAAGGATATATTTGGGAGTGGAATTGCAGGGTCATTGGGTCTGTCTGTCTAACCTTGGCTTAAATAGTGTCAAACAGCTTTCCTGGATTGCCAGTTTATATTCCCACTGAAGTGTGCATATTCCTTTTGCTCCATATCCTTGTAAACACTTGGCGTTATTAATCTTTCTTGATTTAAAGCTTTGTTTTTAAAGGATTATATATTAAAATTTTTTGAGGTCACAAAACACTGTAATTTTAAATGCAAGAGTTTTATATAGTGGGGCACCTGGCTAATTCAGTCAGTAGAACATGACTCTTGATCTCGGGGTTGTGAGTTTAAGCCCCATGTTGGGTATAGAGATTACATAAAAAATAAAAAAATAAAATGAAAGAATATATACTAAAATTTCCTGTCTCTTTACCCATTCTTCCTTTTCCAAGTCAACTGATATCGCCAGTTTTTGTTGTACTAATTTTTGTTTTAAGGATTTTATTTATTTTTAAGTAATTTCTACACCCAGCATGGGGCTTGAACCTACAATCCAGAGACCAAGAGTCACATGTTCCATCCACTGAGCCAGCCAGGCACCCCTGTTTTACTGATTTTTAAAAAAAAAATTTTTTTTTTTAACATTTATTTATTTTTGAGACAGAGAGAGACAGAGCATGAACGGGGGAGGGTCAGAGAGAGGGAGACACAGAATCTGAAACAGGTACTGATTTTTTTTAGATGATGTGTTAGCAGAAAGGTGAGTCAATTTTTGGGGTCACTTTATAAATCACTAGAAATTAGTACATGTTTTGTAAAACTCAGAAGATATGACTAAGCAAAAAGAATCCATTGCCTGTTTGGTCAGAATGGTCAGAGAAACTGCCAGATCACTGCATATTACTCTATTCAACACCCCAACAATTTCATTTGACTAATATTCTGTGGTTTTTTGGCTCACCTCTGCCTTCCTAGCAGCTAACACAACTTGTTTTTATTTTGTTAAGTTTACTTGGCTTTTTTTTCCTCCAAGTCCGCAGATTACAAAAGTAAGAGGAATTATTGCAAGCAGTTGAAGAGTAAATTGTCGCACATCAAGAAGATGGTTGGAGATTATGACAGACAGAAGACATAGAAGGCAGATGATACCACATTGTTTGAGAGATTAAGAAGTTATTTGACATCTCTGCAATGTTGTCAGAAGGCAAAATGACTGGATTCTAACCCAGGAAGACAAACCTTTGTCACATTACATACTTTTGGTGGCTTTACTATCATCAGTTTAATATCATCAGTATTGAAGCATTTTATAAGTAGCTTTTGATAATCAACTGGGCTGAACACTCCAATTAAGGATTCTGTACTTTAAACTTCGGCTCTTATATTGAGGACTGACTATAGGTTGAGGTTTTTAAACCTTGAAGGCAGGTCCCATGGTGAACTGTGCTATGAATTTGCACACTCAGGCAGTGTTTTCTTAACACCTAAGTGCACGCACTGGTTCACATTGGTGATCTCATCCATTCCTCCCAGAAATCTGTTTTCAGAACTGTTATTTATAATCATTTCTTTTCAGGTAGGGAGACTGGGTCCCTGCAGTGAAGGCTCTGAAGTGAATCTGCCTGTTTCCTGGCTTATAGTTTTGGTTAAGTCTGTTTTACGACTTGACTCCATTAATTAAAGTCCCTCGGCCTTTCCCTTAGCTCCTGTGGCTAGTGCATTCTATCAACCTCCCTATTCATTTTTTTTTTTTTTTCTGTGTATAAGTGGTTAAAAGACCTTTTCATTGTTGTGTGCTCTCCAGATAATAAAGATCATGTAAAAATAACACATTGTGAAACTTAAAGATTGTAAATACATACAGGTATTCACTTTTTAAAAATCACAGTTTAAACCTGGTTAGAATTTGGTTGTTATTCTAAAATTCTTTTAAATCTTTTATGGTTTACATGTGTGTTTGTTTCCTTTTTTTAAACCAACTAGGCTTTTTCATTATATCAGAATATCTGATTACATTGCTAATTCAGTTGTGACTTGGATCGTGTCTTAAGAGAATATTCAAGTTCTGTACATATTTTATAAGGTATTAAACCTGGTGTTTTCTTTCATATACTTGTTTGACATCATTCGTGCTGTTGATATGAAGATGTGGAAAATTACACTCAGTTTTATCTGAGTATATAGTTTATTGCGTTAAACTATATTGGTTGCTGTGCTGGTTGCTGAATTTCCCAGTCTTTCAGTTATAAGAAGGCTGATTTGTCTGAGAATACAGCACAATACAACAAAACATCAAATTCTTTCAGATTGTGCCCTTGGTCTCACCTCTTTTTTTTTTAATTAAAATTTTTATTAATAAAGTAAAATTAGCTGATAGTAGTGGGCATATAGCTAGCCAAGTTGATTGTTTTTATCCCCCCCTCCCCCCAGTTTAGAGTGGTTTCTGTGAAAATTTTGGAAGAATAACCTTTAATCATTAGTATGCAATTCAGACATTGTACACAAGTCTGAATCATTTTCCAAAGATAAACCTTAAAATGTTTCTTTTATAACATTGTTCATTTCTTCAAATTGAAGAAATTCTTAATTTTCCATGTGCTGTACATACTTACTACAAAAGGTAGTAGTTTATAGTTTTCGTGCCTTTTGGATTCACACCAAATGGTAAGGACTCTTTTGAGGAACTTAACTCATTATTATGCATGCTAAAATATAAATCTCTTTGTTCTTGGAAGTTCGTGTACTTAGATTATGAAGATGGCAAAATTGCCAGTGTTCTTACAAAATAGTACTGTTCACCTGAATGCAGAAAACCAAATAACATGAGTTTCCATTGTAAACTTGTGTCATAAAGTTGAACTCTGAAATAAAAAAACAAGAAAGTCATTTTTCAAATGTACTTAAAGACTGCTTGGTATTAACTAGCTGGATGTAACTTTAAAGAAGCACCCAGGCATATTTCTAGTTTGGAAAAAGGAGATGTAGGTTAGATGTCAGAAGTCTCTTCCATGTCTGACCTGAGATTCTTTTTAAGGTTTTGTTTTTGTTTTTGTTTTTTATGAAAAAGAGCATGTGTGAGTGGGGGGAGGGAGAATGGGTGAGGAGGGGAGAGAGAGAGAGAGAGAGAGAGAATCCCAAGCAGGCTCCACTCTGTCAGTTCAGAACCCGATACAGGGCTTGAACCCTCAAGGCATGAGATCATGACCTAAGCGGAAATCAAGAGGCAACACTGAACTGAGATATCCAGGTGCCCCTCTGACCTGAGATTCTTATGTGTGCTTCTGTCTTCTATAAAGAACATACCATACGTTCTGTTGTGAAAGGATGTGGTCGTTAGTAAAGGTTAATTGCATACAGTGATTCCCTTACGTAGGTGATTCTGTGATAAAAGGCAAAATCAATATTTTAATTTCTCTTTATCTTGAAAAATTTAAAGAAGTATAGAAAATGAAAAATACAAATATCCAGGGTGCCTGGGTGGCTCAGTTGGTTAAGCATCCAACTCTTGGTTACTGCTCAGGTCGTGATCTCACGATTTGTGGGTTTGAGCCTCACGTCAGGCTCCACGCTGATAGTATGGAGCCTGCTTGGGATTCTCTCTCTCCCTCCCTCTCTCTGCCCCTTCCCTGCTCGCTCTCTCTCTCAAAAATGAATAAACGTAGGGGCGCCTGGGTGGCACAGTCGGTTAAGCGTCCGACTTCAGCCAGGTCACGATCTCGCGGTCTGGGAGTTCGAGCCCCGTGTCGGGCTCTGGGTTGATGGCTCAGAGCCTGGAGCCTGTTTCCGATTCTGTGTCTCCCTCTCTCTCTGCCCCTCCCCCGTTCATGCTCTGTCTCTCTCTGTCCCAAAAAAAATAAATAAACGTTGAAAAAAAAAAAACTAAAAAAAAAAAATGAATAAACTTAAACACATATATCCACCACCAAGAAATGACAGGTGTTAGTTTTGTCATATATGCCTTTTATTTTGTGAAATAAATTTAAGTCTATTGGTACTTATACTAAAAGTTACATTGTATACACACGTGAAATTATCACTTATTCCTTATATCATTCTATTGACCTTATCATTTCTCTTCTCATTTTACAGGAAAGAAAAATAATGTGGTAGATTAGTCCACTGTCACATACTAGCAAGTGATTAAACTAGGATTGGAAGCTTGGTCTATTGAAAATAATAGGCTCTGTACTCCTGTTCTAGGTTGCCTGTCACTAAATTAATGTTTTGGGTAAGAAGTGATTGGTCTGTATGGTGTTAATAAAATCTCGTATTTTAATTGTAAGTGCATTTTAAGTACTTTGAATTAATGTAAAATGCTTCATATGAAATATCTGAATCTGTAAAGATCTGAGTGTGTGTGTGTGTGTGTAAAGAAGGGTAAGAACAGTGGCACCTGGGTGGCTCAGTCAGTTAGGTGTCCAACTCTTGATTTTGGCTCAGGTCATGATCTCACAGTTCATGAGTTTGAGCCCTGAGTCAGGCTCTTTGCTGACAGCTTGGAACCTGGAACCTGCTTCGGATTTTGTGTCTCCCTCTGTCTCTGCCCCTCCCCCACTCATGCTCTCTTGCTCTCTCTCTTAAAAGTAAATAAACATTAAAAAAAAAAAAGACAAATGAATTAGATACAGGGGTGTATTATCCCTTCTGTGTCTCATATTAACATTTCTTTTAATGAGAATAGTTTTCATAAAAATGCCCAAGTAACTTGGGTAGTTTTTAGAAAACACTTAAAATAATGCCACTTTGTGGTTAGAGAAAAGCATGGAAACATAACTGATTTTGTGTGTGTGTGACTGCAACAAAATGTAGGCGTCTCCCCAAGATTTGTAATTGCTGCCACAGGACCAGCTCGCTCTTCCCTGCTTGGGTTGCTGTGTTCTTGCTTTGCCCTCCAGCAATTACTTGACCTTGGACACATTATTTACCCTTCCTCTCCTTCAGTTTGCTTATTTGTGTGAGAGCTATTTGTACCTGATCTCATAGTTGTTATTAAGGTTCATGTGGGACTGAGCTACAGTCCTTGTCGGACAGTGATAAATAAGGGGTCTTATCTCCCAAAGCTGGAAGGTGATGCTTTAAACACGCTTTTAAAAAGCAAAAAGTGTTTTAAGAATGTATGTATCGTCCCAATCCCTATATGCTTGGTCAGTGCTGGGTGCTATAAATTAGGCTATGAATTTACAAACTTAGGCTATAAATTAGGCTGTTATAAATTAGGCTGTAAATTCTTTTGAATTCTAGACAGCTGCATTAGGCTTAGCCACAACTTCATAGATAATGAACAGGTGCTTTAAAAGATGGATTTACATATCAAAATAAGGACTATTAGGTACTGTTAAAAGCAATTGTGCAGGTTTTCAGTGAGTCTTTCTCTGGAATGATTTAGGTTCTATCTAAAGGTATTGGAGGGGTGCCTGGGTGGTTCAGTCAGTTAAGTGTCTGACTTCAGCTCAGGTCATGATCTAATAGCTCCTGAGTTCAAACTCTGTCCTGGGCTCTGTGCTGACACCCAGAGCCTGGAGCCTGCTTCAGATTCTGTGTCTCAGTCTCTCTCTCTCTCTCTCTCTCTCTCTCTCTCTCTCTCTGTCTGCCCCTCCCCTGCTCGTGCTCTCTCTCTCAAAAATAAACATTAAAAAATAAAAATAAAAAATAAAGGCATTGGAATAGGCAGGCTCACCTCTCCCATTCTCCAAAGTTGTACACCCTGAATTTCAGCTTAATAACATGGGCTGAGCTCTTCATAAATTTCTTAACTCAGTGGACTGTGTCCAGCTACCCATGGGCAAAGAACTGTTTCATTCTTCACAGTTGTCCCCGACTTTTACTAGTTGAAACATTAGGCTAGGTTAGATCCATTTCTTTATTCTACCCATTTGCACACAATTAGAATATTATGTCAGTCATAATTATGGCAAGAGATTATAATCCATGGATTTACGCATTTTTTTGTTTTGCCTTAGTACCACTCCTACTTGAGTCAAGATCTACGAATAAAATTTATACAGTTGTTTAAATGATTCAGCCTCTTCTCCACAAATAAGCTTTAAATTTATTGGGAACTCCTGTTCTTTTCCTAGTTTTTCATTAAAAACAAAGGCCTTCCTTAGGGGCTCCTGACTGGCTCAGTCAGTAAAGCATATGACTGTTGATCTCACGGTCGTGAGTCCAAACCCCACAGTGGGTGTGCAGCCTACTTAAAATTTTTTTTAAATGCTTTTTTAATTAAAAAAAGTTGTTCCCAGACTGATGGATAGTGAACATACACAGGATATATACTTGGGACTTGGAGGTGTGGCCACTTGTCCCAAAGGAATGCATCCTGTCTTGGAATATGATGGCCAACCGGAATGGAGGGAAAGAAAAAGGAAAAAGTGGAGTTAATGGAAGGGAGCATAGGGGAAAAGTAAGAAGGGCAAAGAAAAAGTCCTGAAGAGAGTCAACGATGTGGGGGATGCAAAAAATGGCACTAGGATCAGCAGTGCTAATTTCTCCTCTCCTTTTAATTTTTTTGAAAAAAATTTATTTTATTGTTTTAAAATGTTTACTTTTGGAGCACCTGGGTGGCTCAGTCGGTTGAGCATCTGACTTTAGCTCAGGTCATGATCTCACAGTTCTGGAGTTTGAGTGCTGACAGCTCAGAGCCTGGAGCCCGCTTCAGATTCTGTGTCTCCCTCTCTCTCTGCCCCTCCCCCACTTGCATTCCATCTCTCTCTCAAAAATAAAATAAGACATTAAATCTTTTTTTTTTAATTTTTTTTCAACGTTTTTATTTATTTTTGGGACAGAGAGAGACAGAGCATGAACGGGGGAGGGGCAGAGAGAGAGGGAGACACAGAATCGGAAACAGGCTCCAGGCTCTGAGCCATCAGCCCAGAGCCTGATGCGGGGCTCGAACTCCCAGACCGCGAGATCGTGACCTGGCTGAAGTACGACGCTTAACCGACTGCGCCACCCAGGCGCCCTAAATCTTTTTTAAACAAAAAATAAGT
This sequence comes from Prionailurus bengalensis, assembly GCF_016509475.1. NCBI lineage: Eukaryota > Metazoa > Chordata > Mammalia > Carnivora > Felidae > Prionailurus > Prionailurus bengalensis. The sequence continues at coordinate 136,797,852 of NC_057343.1, forward strand.
AAACATTAAAAAATACTTTTAGAGAGAGAGAATCCCAAGCAGGCTTTGTGCTGTCAGCACAGAGCCCGAGAGCAGGGCTCGAACCCATGAACTGGGAGATCATGACCTGAGGTGAGATCAAGAGTCAGACACTTTACCACCTGAGCCACACAGGCGCTCCCTTAAAGATTTTATTTTTAATCTCTACACCCAATGTGGGGCTCAAACTCACAACCCTGAGATCAAGAGTCACATGCTCTACCAACTGTGCCAACCAGTCACCCCTCTTCCTCTCCTTTTTATAATTTTAAAAAGTTTTTATATATTAATTTTCAGAGAGAGAAAGAGAGGGTGAGCAAGTGAGGGGCAGAGAGAGAGGGAGAGAGAGAGTCCCAAGCAGGCTCTGGACTGTCAGCACAGCGCCCAATGCTGGGCTTGAACTCAAGAACCCTGAGATCCTGACCTGAGCTAAACCAAGAGCCTGGTGCTCCGTAGACTGAGCCACCCCGGGGCCCCTCCCCTTTTTAAAGCCAGTACCGAAAATAAACGGTAAGGCCTTGTTTTCTGGGGGTAAGTAAAAATGCTGGTAATGGAGTTTCCCCTGTGTGATGGGTAAGCCCTGTAGGGTAGGTAAAGGTATCCCCATTTTATAGGTCAAACTTAGGTTGTGACTTGCTTGTGGTCACCCTGCTAGTGTGGCGGAGGCTGATTTTAAATCCAAGTCTGTTCTTTCCACTACTATGCAGGATGCCTTGTGTTTATGTTTTTGAGGGGCCAGAACACAAGGAAAGATTTTGGTACCAACAAAGCACCAGCGGGGAAGCATATACTGATGGGGAAGTAAAGAAGCCCCAGCACGTACAGTTCCTTTCTATTATTCCTCTCCTGTGGTAACTGTTTTCCGATGCTCTAGATGTGCCTTGCCTCTCCATTTCTCAAGTGTGGGAAATGCTAGAATCAACTGGAAAAAAAAAAAAGCGAACCTCAAATAGGTTACTAAATGTATTATATGTTGTTTTGCTGGGGACCCTAGCCCAGGAAAGTGTTTCAGATGGCTCAGAACTGCTCTGAAACTTTTAGCTTTACTGGAGATTATACATAAAAAGGGTAAGGAGTTTACACGCTTGCGAGCAGTTCTCTGATGTATAATTACGTGTCACAAGGTATAATCGTTTCGGTTGTAAAAATTTAGGTTTATGGATTTCCACATAGACACGTGAAAAACCCTTAGGTCATCTTAATACATTGTGTTTCTAGCCTATTTGTTCAAAAATATTGGCTGTATGCCTCTGCTTAACTGGTTTTCCTGTTGTTGTTTTGATTTCTCGAGAAGGTTGACATCAGTCGTCTTTAAAAAAAAAATTTTAATGTTTCTTTATTTTTGAAAAGGGGAGAGGGGCAGCGAGAGAGGGAAACACAGAGTCTGAAGCAGGCTCCAGGCTCTGAGCTGTCAGCACAGAGCCTGATGCGGAGCTCTACCTCACGCACCCTGAGATCATGACTTGAGGGGAAGTCGGACACCTAATCGACTGGGCCACCCAAGTGCCCCATCAGTTGCCTTTTTTAAGGTACTGACTGCAGTTTTCGTGCACACTGGTAATTCCATATGTATTAGCAGGCATCTCAAACATCTCAAACTTGCCCAAAACTGAACTGTCCTTACCACCCCTTCACCCTCTCAGTAACTGCAACTCTAACCTTACAACACCTCAACTGAAAACTGGGTCTATGGATCCTAACACCCATCTGCTCTGTTGGAGCAGAATCCAACAGATTCTAGAACCCAATCTTCTCACTAGCTGCACTGCCATACTATACTAGTTCAAACCACTAACATTCCTCCAAAAGTTATTAAAATGTTCAGAGCTCCCACCAGATTTCAGCAGTGATCACTCAACCATTTCCTCACCCAGTCCCTGAAACACATCATTGTGTTTCCACCTCAGGACCTTAGCACTTGCAGTTCTCTGTGTCTGGGGAGGTCTTTCTCTAGGTATCAGCATGGTTAACTCCCTTTCTCATTCTGGTCATGGCTCAACCATCTTCTCAGCGAGGGTTCCTCTGACTAGACTATTTTAAGCTGCCACCTTTTCCCCCTTCCATGCTTAATTTCTATTGGCACTATCACCATTTGACACAGTATGCTTTTCTTGATAAATACCTTCATGGTAGAAGCAAAATTCCAGGAGGGCAAGGATTTGTTAGTTTTTCACTGCTATTTACTCAGTGCCTAGAACTGTCGCAGGCCCACAGTAGGTGCTCAATAATACTTGTTCCATGAACAGCAGGAGCAGCGGGGTCTTCCCAGAAAACCGTTGTCCAGTAAGGTTCTGGCCCAGCTGCTGCTGCTGCTGCTGCTGCTGCTGCTGCTATTAGAGTCATTCACGCCAACCTTTTAGTATATGTGCTGCCGAAGCGAGCACGCCAACCTTTTAGAACTAATATAACAAAAATCAAGCTCGTCAGATCCGGGGTAGACGGCGATCACTTTTCCCGCCTCTTTGTGAATGACCGCTGGAAGTGGGGTAAGAGGCCCTTCCTCGCACCCTAAGTCAGCTCCAGCTACGTGTCCGCCCACGAGGGTCCAGCACCAGCACGGGCTCGAAGCAACCGGAACGTTTCGTCCGTCGCCGCCGCGCACAGGGGAAAGATTTCGGCATCGTCCTTGGAGCGGACTGGGCGGGGCTTCCGGGTAGAGCGGCATTCTACGAGACCGGTGAGTTCGCGGCTAGAGCTCCTAGAGGAGCCAAGGTGGGCACCGGTTGTTTGGGGAGCGCGGCAGCTTGGAAGGCTTTCGCGTGCGGGCGCGGAGGCTGAATGGTTCCGAGCAGCCTCGTAGGGATTCGTGAGTGGGAGGGAGCGTATGGAGGGGGAGGAGGGCAACTTCCGTGTGGGAGCTGGAAAGAAGCGTGTGGGTCCGTAGTCTAGGGAATGGCTTTCCTTCCTTAAGGCAGAACGCGAGTTTTAGGAATTGTGGTCGTGGGTCCGAGTTTGACCTACCTCCAGCTATGTGACCTCGACAGAGTTTACCAGCCTTTTGACTCTTCGAGTTCCAAGTCTGAACACAGGGCAGTGATCACCCGTGCCTGGCTCGAAGCGCTTGGCAGGGTTAGGTGTGAGTAAAAGCTTCATAAATTGGGACGTTTGGTGCAGATCTCGTTTGTTTTTGGAAGCATTCTGAGCTCATGTGCCTGGAATCACACCAACAGGCCTACGCTAGGAGAAATAGCTTTTCTGGGTTTGGATTCCCATGAAACGAATCAACTTTTGGAGATGCTGACCGAAGAGGTCACTAAGTACATCTTTTGCCAGGATGCATAACTTCTTGCTCTATGAATAACATGCATTATAAACATCCAGCTTCCCTTGGAATATCAGCAATTACAGGGAGCTTAATACCTCTGTAATTTCCCATTGCACACAACTCTAAGTCCTTGTGTCCAATGAGTCAGAAGTGTTCCTGTTTGCAGTCTTCTGCTTGTCAGTTCTGTTTCTCAGCTTTCAGAGAATTAAAAGTAGAAACTAAGAATAAGATAACAGTTTAAATATTGATAGGATGGTTGGCAGTAGTGACATTTCTAAGAATTTGAGTTTGAAAACATCAAGAACACTATGTAAACTTTGATTTTTGTAATTCACAGTAATTCAGAAACTTTGATGGAGGATCAAAATGTTCAGTTTAGTCGCCATATGCTGTTTCTACATGGACCATTAAGTTTACAAGCACCAGCATAGTGTGTTAAAATAACACAAATGTTAGAATTAAGTCACTTGTCATTATTTCATGCAGTCTACCTAAGTTCATACTATAGTAGATCACCAGATTCCATGAAACAAGTAGATCTCTTCCAATGCCAGGGAGTGGTTTGTGACTTAAATGAGAGACCTACAGAATTTTAGCAAATAATATCTGATAATAGCAGATGCCTCAGAAAGCACTGATGCCACAAAAGCAGTTTGCAACTTGTCAATAGATTTTAATTCCAGAAGCCCATTTATAGATCAATTCTTTAGATCTTAAAATGTATTTTTCTACAGTGTAAGTGGAGGGGCACCTGGGTGACTTAGTGGATTAAGTGTCCAAATTCCACTCAGGTCATGATCTCTCGGTTCATGAGTTCCATTCCCACCTGGAGCTCTGTGCTGACAGCTCAGAACCAGGAGCTTGCTTGGGATTCTGTGTGTCCCTCTCTCTCTGCCCCTCTCCCTCTCACACTCTTTCTCTCTCAAAAATAAATAAACATTAAAAAATTTATATATTATATATATATATATATAATATATATAGTGTGAGTGGGGTGTAAGGTCTTGCATATGATCCTTATTACAGAAATTAATTTTTCCTCTGCCAGTGGTGGGATTTGTTTTGTCCTTAATGTCTTCTTGGCCCTTAGGATTCCTTTGATCTTTCATTTATGAAAGAAGGAAGCTGATAGTGAAAGTGTAGGGTAGGCATGGAGATTCCACTGGGGAGGAAGGGAGTGTAGAAGTGACTAGGATATTTTATTACTTGGTTATGGTTAATAGATTACCCCCTATTACCCGTTTTATCCCTGATTATTAAAGAAATACATGCTTATATGAAAAATACAAAAATATGGGGATGCCTGGGTGGCTCAGTCCATTAAGCATCCAACTCTTGATTTTGGCTGAGGTCATGAGCTCACTTTGTGAGATTGAGTCCTGTGTCGGGCTCTGTGCTTTTAGCCCCCTCCATGTCCCTGCCCCCACTCGCGTGCATGTGCTCTCACTCTTTATTTTTTTCAATAGTTGAGATAATAATATAGTTTTAATATTGTGTCCTTTTTTGAATTTTGAGCCATAAGCCTTTACCATTTATAAATAATAAATTTCAGGAGTGCCTGGGTGGCTCAACTGGTTAAGCACCGACTTTGGCTCAGGCTGTGATCTCATGGTTTGTGGGTTCAAGCCCCCCATCGGGTTCTGTGCTGACGGCTTAGAGCCTGGAGCCTGCTTTGGATCCTGTGTTTCTGTCTCTCTCTGCCCCTCCCCTGCTCGTGCTCTGTCTCTCTCTCAAAAATAAAATGAATATTAAAAAAATTATAAATAACAAATTTCATTTTGTTTTTTATTTATTTTTATTTTTTTAATTTTATTTTTTATTTTTTAAAATTTACACCCAAATTAGCATTTAGTGCAACAGTGATTTCAGGAGTAGACTCCTTAGTGCCCCTTACCCATTTAGCCCATCCCCCCTCCCACAACCTCGCCAGTAACCCTCAGTTTGTTCTCCATATTTATGAGTCTCTTATGTTTTGTCCCCCTCCCTGTTTTTATATTATTTTTGTTTCCCGTCCCTATGTTCATCTGTTTTGTGTCTTAAAGTCCTCATATGAGTGAAGTCATATGATATTTGTCTTTCTCTGACTAATTTTGCTTAGCATAATACCCTCCAGTTCCATCCACGCAGTTGCAAATGGCAAGATTTCATTCTTTCTGACTGCCAAGTAATACTCCATTGTATATATATATACCACATTTTCTTTATCCATTCATCCATCGATGGACATTTGGACTCTTTCCATACTTTGGCAATTGTTGATAGTGCTGCTATAAACATGGGGGTGCATGTGTCCCTTCAAAACAGCACACCTGTATCCCTTGGATAAATGCCTAGTAGTGCAATTGCTGGGTCGTAGGGTAATTCTATTTTTAGTTTTTTGAGAAACCTCCATACTGTTTTCCAGAGTGGCTGCACCAGCTTGCATTCCCATATTTATTTATTTTTAATATGATTTATTGTCAAATTGGCTAACATACAATGTGTCAAGTGTGCTCTTGGTTTTTGGGGTAAATTCCCATGGTTCATCGCTTACATACAACACCCAGTGCTCATCTCAGCAAGTGCCCTCTTCAATGCCCATCACCCATTTTTCCCTCTCCCTTACCTGCCCCCCCCCCCCCCCCCCCCCCCCCCCCCGCCGCATCAACCCTCAGTTTGTCCTCTGTATTTAAGAGTCTCTTATGGTTTCCTTTGGTCCCCCTCTGTTTGTAACTATTTCCCCCCCCCTTCCCTTCCCTTCCCCCATGGCCTTCTGTTAAGTTTCTCAAGTTCCACATATAATTGAAAACATATGATATCTCTTTCTCTGACTAACTTATTTCACTTAGCATAATAACCTCCCAGTTCCATCCACATTGCTGCAAATGGCAGGATTTCATTCTTTCTCATTGCTAAGTAGTATTCCATTGTATATATAAACCACATCTTCTTTAGCCATTCATCAATGGATGGACATTTATGCTCTTTCCGTAATTTGGCTATTGTTGAAAGCGCTGCTATAAAAATGGTGGTACATGTGCCCCTATGAATCAGCACTCCTTTATCCTTTGGATAAATTCCTAGTAGTGCTATTGCTGGGTCATAGGGTAGTTTTATTTTTCATTTTTTGAGGAACCTTCACACTGTTTTCCAGAGAGGCTACACCAAGTTACGTTCCCAGCAACAGTGCAAGAGGTTTCCCGTTTCTTCACATCCTCACCAGCATCTGTCGTTTCTTGAGTTGTTCATTTTAGCCACTCTGACCGGCGTGAGGTGGTATCTCATTGTGGTTTTGATTTGTATGTCCTTGATAATGAGTGATGTTGAGGATCTTTTCATCTGTCCGTTGGCCATCTGGATATCTTCTTTGGAAAAGTGTCTATTCGTGTCTTCTGCCTGTTTCTTCACTGGATTATTTGTTTTTCGCATGTTGAGTTTGGTAAGTTCTTTATAGATTTTGGATACTTACCCTTTATCTGGTATGTCATTTGCAAATATCTTTTCCTATTCCATAGGTTGCCTTTTAGTTTTGTTGATTGTTTCCTTTGCAGTGCAGAAGCTTTTTATCTTGATGAGGTCCCAATAGTTCATTTTTGCTTTTAATTCCCTTGCCTTTGGAGACGTGTTGAGCAAGAAATTGCTGTAGCTGAGGTCAAAGAGGTTGTTGCCTGTTTTCTCCTGTAGGGTTTTGATGGTTTCCTGTCTTGCATTTAGGTCAGTCATCCATTTTGAGTTTATTTTTGTGCATGGTGTAAGAAAGGGATCTTGTTTCATTCTTCTGCATGTTGCTGTCCAGTCCTCCCAGCACCATTTCCTAAAGAGACAATCTTTTTTCCGTTGGATACTCTTTTCCTGCTTTGTCCAAGATTAGTTGGTCATACATTTGCGGGTCCTATTCTGGGTTCTCTATTCTCTTCCATTGGCCTGTGTGTCTGTTATTGTGCCAATACCATACTGTCTTGATAATTACAGCTTTGTAATAGAGATTAAAGTCTGGGATTGTGATGCCTCTGCTTTGGTTTTCTTTTTCAACATTGCTTTGGCTATTCGGGGTCTTTTTTGGTTCCATACAAATTTTAGGATTGTTTGTTTTAGCTTTGATAAGAATGCCGGTGCAATTTTGATTGGGATTGCATTGAATGTGTAGACTGCTTTGGGTAATATTGATGTTAAATAATATGTATTCTTCCAATCCATGAGCATGGAATGTTTTTCCATTTCTTTGTGTCTTCTTCAATTTCCTTCATAAGTTTTCTATAGTTTTCAGCATACAGACCTTTTCATCTTCGGTTAGGTTAATTCCTAGGTATTTTATGGGTTTTGGTGTAATTGTAAATGGGATCGATTTCTTGATTTCTCTTTCTGTTGTTTGCTTATTGGTGTATAGAAATGCAACTGATTTCTGTACATTGATTTTGTATCCTGTGAGTTTGCCAAATTCGTGTATCAGTTCTAGTAGCTTTTTGGTGGAGTCTTTTGGGTTTTCCATGTAGAGTATCATGTTGTCTGCAAAAAAGTGAAAGTTTGACTTCTTTGCCAGTTTGGTTGTCTTTTATTTCATTTTCTTGTCTGATTGCTGAAGTTAGGACTTCCGACACTATGTTAAACAACAGTGATGAGAATGGACATCCCTGTCGTGTTCCTGATCTCAGGGGGAAAGCTTTCAGTTTTTCCCCATTGAGGATATTAGCTGTGGGCTTTTCATATGTAGCTTTTATAATATATAAGGTAATATAAGCATATATTAGGTATGTTCCTTCTATCCTGACTTTCTTGAGGGTTTTTATTAAGAAAGGATGCTGTAGGGGCGCCTGGGTGGCTCAGCCGGTTAAGTGTCTGACTTCGGCTCAGGTCATGAGCTCGCAGTCCATGAGTTCGAGCCCCGCGTCAGGCTCTGTGCTGACTGCTCAGATCCTGGAGCCTGTTTCAGATTCTGTGTCTCCCTCTCTCTCTGACCCTCCCCCATTCATGCTCTGTCTCTGTCTCAAAAATAAATAAATGTTAAAATAAATAAATAAATAAATAAATAAATAAATAAATAAATAAATAAAAGAAAGGATGCTGTAATTTTGTCAAATTCTTTTTCCACATCTATTGACAGGATCATATGGTTCTTGTCCTTTCTTTTTAATGTGATGTATCACATTGATTGATTTGCATATATTGAACCAGCCTTGCAGCCCAGGAATGAATCCCACTTGATCATGGTGAATAGTTCTTTTGTATGCTGTTGAATTCGATTTGCTAGTATCTTGTTTAGAATTTTTGCATCCATGTTCATCAGGGATATTGGTCTGTAATTCTTTTTTGTGGGAGTCTCTGTCTGGTTTGGGAATCAGGTAACGCTGGCCTCATAGAATGAGTACGGAAGCTTTCCTTCTGTTTCTATATTTTAGAACAGCTTGAGAAGGATAGGTATTAACTCTGCTTTAAATGTTTGGTAGAATTCCCCTGGGAAGCCATCTGGCCCAGGACTCTTATTTGTTGGGAGATATTTGATAACTGTTTCAATTTCTTTGCTAGTTATGGGTCTGTTCAAATGTTCTTTTTCTTCCCCTTTGAGTTTTGGTACTGTGTGGATGTCTAGGAATTTGTCCACTTCTTCCAAGTTGTCCAGTTTATTGGCATATAATTTTTCATAGTATTCTCTGATAATTGCTTGTATTTCTGAGGGGTTGGTTGTGATAAGTCCAGTTTCATTCATGATTTTATCTATTTGGGTCCTCTCTCTTTTCTTTTCTTTCCTTTTCTTTTTGAAGTTTCTTTTTTTTTTTAATTTTTGTTTTTTTTTAATGTTTATTTATTGTTGAGGGAGAGAGAGACAGAGCATGAGCAGGGGAGGGGCAGAATTCAAAGCAGGCTCCAGGCTCTGAGCTGTCATCACAGAGCCCGATGTGGGGCTTGAACTCATGAACCGTGAGATCATGACCTGAGCCAAAGTTGGATGCCCAACCAACTGAGCCACCCAGGCGCCTCTCTCTTTTCTTTTTGTGAAGTCTGGTTAGGGGTTTATCAGTTTTATTTTTTCATAAAACCATCTCTTAGTTTCATTGATTTGTTCTACTTTTTTTTTTTTTTTTTGGATTCTATATTGTTTATATCTGCTCTAATTTTTATTATGTCTTTTCTTCTGCTGGGCTTAGGGTTTCCTTGCTGTTCTGCTTCTAGTTCCTTCAGGTGTGCTGTTAGATTTTGTATTTGGGATTTTTCTTGTTTGTTGAGATAGACCTGGATTGCAATGTATTTTCCTCTTAGGAATGCCTTTGCTGCATCCCAAAGAATTTGGACTGCCGTGTTTTCATTTTCATTTGTTTCCATATATTTTTTAATTTTTTCTTTAATTGCCTGGCTGACCCATTCATTCTTTAGTAGAATATTCTTTAACCTCCATGCATTTGGAGGTTTTCCAAACTTTTTCCTGTGGTTGATGTCAAGTTTCATAGCATTGTGATTTGAAAGTGTGCATGGTATGATCTCAATTCTTTTATATGTATTGAGGGCTGTTTTGTGACCCAGTATGTGATCTATCTTGGAGAATGTTCCATGTGCACTCAAGAACAATGTGTATTCTGCTGCTTTTGGATGAAAAGTTTTGAATATATCTGTTAAGTCCATCTGGTCCAGTGTATCATTCAGGGCCATTGTTTCTTTACTGATTTTCTGTTTAGATGATTTGTCCATTGTTGTAAGTGGAGTATTAAAGTCCCCTGCAATTATCACATTCTTATCAGTAGGATTGCGTATGTTTGTGATTGTTTTATATATTTGGGTGCTTTCATATTGGGTGCATAAACATCTATCATTGTTAGCTCTTCTTGATGGATAGACCCTGTAATAGTGATATAATGCCCTTCTTCATCTCTTGTTACAACCTTTAGTTTAAAATCTAGTTTGTCTGGGGCGCCTGAGTGGCTCAGTCGGTTAAGCATCCGACTTCGGCTCAGGTCACGATCTCACAGTCCGTGAGTTCGAGCCCCGCGTCGGGCTCTGGGCTGATGGCTCAGAGCCTGGAGCCTGCTTCTGATTCTGTGTCTCCTTCTCTCTCTGCCCCTCCTCCATTCATGCTCTGTCTCTCTCTGTCTCAAAAATAAATAAAAACGTTAAAAAAGAATTTAAAAAAAAATAAAACTTAAGGAAGCTTTTTTAAAAAAAAAAAATCTAGTTTGTCTGATATAAGTATGGCTGCTCCAGCTTTCTTTTGACTTCGAGTAGCATGATAGATTGTTCTCCATACCCTCACTTTCAATCTGAAGGTGTCCTCAGGTCTACAATAGGTCTCTTGTAGACAGCAAATAGATGAGTCTTATTTTTTTATCCATTTTGATTTTTTTTTTCAACGTTTATTTATTTTTGGGACAGAGAGAGACAGAGCATGAACGGGGGAGGGGCAGAGAGAGAGAGAGGGAGACACAGAATCGGAAACAGGCTCCAGGTTCTGAGCCATCAACCCAGAGCCTGACGCGGGGCTCGAACTCCCGGACCGCCAGATCGTGACCTGGCTGAAGTTGGACGCTTAACCGACTGCGCCACCCAGGCGCCCCTATTTTGATGCCCTAGGTCTTTTGATTGGAGCATTTAGTCCATTTACATTCAATATTATTATTGAAAGATAGGGATTTAGGGTCATTGTGTTATCTGTAGGTTTCATGCTTGTGGTGATGTCTCTCGTCCTTTGTAGTCTTTGCAACATTCCACTTACAGAGTTCCCCTTAGGATGTCTTGTAGGGCTGTTTTAGTGATGATGAACTCCTTCAGTTTTTGTCTGGAGAAAACTTTATCTCTCCTTCTATTCTGAATGACAGCCTTGCTGGATAAAGGATTCTTGGCTGCATATTTTTCCTATTCAGGACATTGAATATTTCCTGTCACTCCCTTCTGGCCTACCAAGTTTCAGTAGATAAGTCTGCTACTTCCCTTATGTGCTTACCCTTGTAGGTTAAGGCCCGTTTGTCCCTAGCTGCTTTCAGAATTCTCTCTTTATCTTTATACTTTGCCTGTTTCACTATGATATGTTGTGTAGAAGATCGATTCCTGTTATGTCTGAAGGGAGTTTTCTGTGCCTCCTGGATCTCAATGTCTGTTTCCTTCCCCAGATTGGGGAAGTTCTCAGCTATCATTTGTTGAAGTACACCTTCTGCCCCTTTTTCTCTCTCTTCTTCTTCTGGAACTCCTATGATATGGATATTATTACGTTTACATTTTCATTGAATCAGTTAGTTCTTTAATTCTCCCCTCGTGGTCTAGAGTTTTTTATCTCTCTTTTTCTCAGCTTCAACTCTTTCCATAATTTTATCTTCTATTTCACTTACCCTCATCTCTGCATCTTCAGTCCTTGCTGTCACCACATCTAGTTTATTTTGCACCTCATTTACGACATTTCTTGATTCATCTAAGAAATAGTTCCTTGATCTTTGCAGCAATAGATTCTCTGCTGTCTTCTATGGTTTTTTCCAAGCCCAGTGATTAATCTTATGACTATTATTTTAAATTCTTGATCAGATATATTGTTTATATCTGTTTTGGTCAGTTCTTTACCTGTTATTTTTTCCTGGAATTTCTTTTGAGCGTAAGTCTTCCATTTCGTCATTTCGGCTAGTTTTTTGTCTCTTACGTGTTTTAAAAGCTTGTTATGTGTCCTGCACTTGTGAGCACTACTGTATTAAAGAGTGGTGCTGCACTGTCCAGGGCCTGGCCGTTCAGGAGGTGTTTTTTGGAGTGTGTTACTTACTCTCTGTTGTTGTGACTGTGTTTTTTTTATGTTCCTACTCATAGTGATGTTTTGGGCCCTCCACCAGGTGTGCTTTGATTTGTTCGTTCAAGTATCCCTGGAGAAAAAACAAAACAAAACAAAAACAAAAAAACCACAAAACAACAACCACAATAAATACTAAAGAGGGAGGCGGTGTTGGTGGAAGAGGCCTTATGCCATACAAAGAGAGAAACAACAGGGGCGGAGAAAAAGAAGAGAAAATAAAATTGACCAGTCAGAGAAACTATATGGGTTAATCCAGAGAGAGAGGGAGGAAAACAGAAAAGGAGATATAGAACAAGTATAAAGAGAATAGATCAAATATGTCTGCTTAATCAAAAAGAATGAAATCCTGCCATTTGCAACTACGTGGGTGGAACTGGAGGGTATTATGCTAAGTGAAATTAGAGAAAGACAAATATCATATGAATTCACTCATATGAGGACTTTAAGACACAAAACAGATGAAAATAAGGGAAGGCTAACAAAAATAATATAAAAACAGAGAGGGAGACAAAACAGAAGAGACTCTTAAATATAGAGAACAAACAGAGGGTTACTTGAAGGGTTGTGGGAGGGGGGATGGGCTAAATGGGTAAGGGGCATTAAGGAATCTACTCCTGAAATCATTGTTTCACTATATGCTTACTAATTTGGATGTAAATTTTAAAAAATAAAAAATAAAAAATAAAATGAAACTTTAAAAGTAAGAAGGTAAAAAAAAAAAAAAATGTCTGCTTAAACAAAACAACAACCAGAATAACCAGACTAGAGGAGGGAAGAAATAAGGAGAAAAGGAAGAAAAAAATATATATGTATAATAAGAATTGTCCAAGAATTAAATCAGAAAATGCAAAAACACTGAGTGCCTTGGAATCTTGGTGGCAGCACTGGTCTGGAAGAGGGGCTGTCTGGTTGATCAGCACATCAGTTCTGCTCCAGTAGATAAGCAATTACCAGGCGTGGAGGAGCAGGGTTTGGTGTGGATGGGTCCCGCCTCCACCGGGGGCCTGCTGTTGGTTCCCTGAGGCCCCACCTGTGGCCCGCCAGGTTGTCCCCGTGGGCCCCTGGAGATGGCTCTGTCACTCTGCAGCCCAGACTCTTGGAATTCAAAGTCCTTTGGTCTAAACACTGCTGTGTTTGACGGACAAGGGATCTTCGGGTCCCCCTCCTTCTCTGCCATGTTGGATCTGTCAATAAATTTCATTTTAAAACTTCTGATTATAATGGGGTGCCTGCCTGGCTCAGTCAATAGAGCATGTAACTCTTGATCTTGAGGTTGTGAGTTCCAGCCCCACACTGGGTGCAGAGCTTACTTAAAATAAATTTTTGATAATGAGAAAATTCACACACAGAAGTGGACAGGTAATACAGTGAATCACCATGAATCCATCACTCAGCTATAATAACGATCATTTGCAGCTAATCTTGTTTCATCTACTCCTTCACTCACTTCCCCTAATTCTGAGGCCTTATCCTATGACACATCTATAATGCATTTTTGTTTTTAAAAATTGTAAAAAGATGCTTATCTCCATTGGTGCCAGATTGTGTGTAAATGTTTGTATTTTTTCCTAAGGATGGGAAAAAGTTTCATGAGAATTTTGTGAAGTATTTTCAACAACAATTAGTGAATAAATTGCTAAGAATTCAATGACCTTGCATTCTCTGTTTTTATTTATTTTTTACTTTATATGTTTGCTTCCCTCTCTTTACTTTTCAAATTGAAATGTATGAATTTGGTGGCAAATATTTTTAGAAAATTCACGATCTAGTGATTTTTACAGGATATTGAATAATACATTTAAGAGAAGAAATGGATGACGAACCTGAAAGAACTAAGCGATGGGAAGGAGGCTATGAAAGGACATGGTGAGTAGGGCGTTCTTGTTCTCTTTCTCTTTTAAACATTGTTTCTCAGTGTTGTTTTATGGCTTTATCTCTCTTCCAGTGACTGGTTTTTTTTTTTTTTAATATTTATTTAAGTTAATTTATTTTGAGAGAGGGAGAGCTCGAGCATGAGTAGGGGAGGGGCAGAGAGAGAGGGAGACATAGAATCCCGGACAGGCTGTCAGTGCAGAACCCGACGCAGGACTTGAACTTACTAACCTGTGAGATTATGACCTGAGCCGAAATCAAGAGGCAGACACTTAACCAACTGAGCCAGGCACTCCCCAGTGATTGGTTTTTCTAACACATTTATTAAAATATATTTAACACATGTTTTCACCACCCCAGTAAGATCCTTCATGCCCATTTGTGATTAATTCCATTCGTACCTCTAGCCCTAGGCAACTACTAATCTACTTTCTGTCTCTATGGATTCGCCCTTTTAGATATTTCATATAAGTGTAATCATATAATATGTAATCATTTATGTCTGGCTTCTTTCACATAACAATATTTTCAAGGTTCATCCATGTTGTAGCAGAGATCAATAATTCTTTCCTTTTTATTGCTGAATAGCATTATATTGTATACCATGTTTTTATTCCTCTATTCACCAGTTGATGGACATTTAGATTGATTACAACATTTGGTTTTACGAATAATGCCACTGTGAATGTTCATGTGCAAATCTCTGTGCAGATATACATTTTCATTTCTTTTGGATTAATACATTTTTAGCTTTTCTTTTCTAATGAGTCATTATTCCTTATAGGGAGATTCTTAAAGAAGATGAATCAGGATCACTTAAAGCTACAATAGAAGATATTCTCTTCAAAGCAAAGAGAAAAAGGTATGTAAACTGTTTGTAAGTGTGTTATAAAAGGTAAAACTGACTCCTTTAAGTCTTTCTCTCCACCTATGCCCACTCTTTAGTATTTCATTACAGCTGTGTTCCAGGGAAACTGACCTTTAAACTCTTGAATAGGGGGGAAGGAACCAGCAACCTAGCATCTCAGCAGGGAATTGGGTCTTCAGGGACTATCCAAATGCCTGTAATTATGTGGATCCTCTAAGTTAATAATTTATTTCACTAAAAAAATTCAGGTTACTTGAAAAGTTATATTGATTTTCGGGGTAATAAAGGACATTCTATTAAAATGTTTGCATAATTTTAACAGAGTGTTTGAGCACCATGGACAGGTTCGACTTGGAATGGTATGTTAATTTTTTTATATACTTTGTTTTATTGTTTATTCATTTTAGAGAGAGAGCGAGTGGAGGAGGGGCAGAGAGAGAGGGAGACAGAGTATCCGAAGCGGGTTCTTCACTGACACAGAGAGCCCGTTATAGGGCTCGAACTCATGAACCGTGAGATCATGACCTGAGCCAAAGTCAGATGCTCAACCAACTGAGCCACCCAGATGCCCCCCTTTTTTTTTCTTTACCAGGACAGAACTAGCTGGGTTACAGAAACATTTTGTCTTGACAGAATAAACAATACTAAGTCAACAGACCTTTTAAAAGAATATATTAAAAATATAAGTTAAGAGGGCTCCCTGGGTGCCTCAATTGGTTGAGTGTCTGACTCTTGATTACAGCTCAAGTCATAATTTCATGGGTTTGTGAGTTTGAGCCCCTCCTTGGGTGCCACCTTGGGCATGGAGCTTGGTTAACATTCTCCCTTTCCCTTTGCCCCTCTCCCCCGCTCGCCCACACATACCCCGACTCTTAAAAACAAAAAGTGTGTGTGTGTGCGTGTGTGTAATATGTAAATAGTAAATGACATTTTTATTTCTTGGTCAAAAATGTTTTTGAAAATTGTCTTCATTTTTGAATTGTCTACCTTTTTTTTGGTAGATGCGTCATCTTTATGTGGTAGTAGATGGATCAAGAACAATGGAAGACCAAGATTTAAAGCCAAATAGATTGACTTGTACTTTAAAGGTATAGTAAAATCATTCTTATTTATACTAAATGTGGGAAAGGACACTGAATTCTAAAATAAAAAAAATTTTTTTTACTATAATAGCTTTATTAAGATGGAATTCACATACCATAAAATTAACTTATTTAAAATATACTGTTAAAGTTTTTTGTAAATTTACAGTTGTTCAACATTACTACCACAGTCAATTTTAGAGCATTTTTATTATTACTAAGAAAAAAAAAAACCCGTACCATTTAACAGTCACCCTCTGTTTTCCCCCAATCCATCTCAGGCCGAGGCAACCACTAATGTGCTTTCTGTCTCTGTAGATGTTCTTATTTGGAACATTTCATATAAATGGAAACATACAACGTGTCATCTTTTGTGACTGACTTCTTTCACTTAGTATAATGTTTTCAAGATTCATCTGTGTTGTAGCATTTTTCAGTACTTCATGTCTTTATTTTTGCCAAACAATATTCCATTATATACAACACTGGGTTATTTCCACTTTTGGGGGCCTTTATGAATAATACTGCTGTGAACCTTCATGAACAGATTTTTATGTGGATCATCTTTTCTTTCCTAATGCTTAATTTTAGCCTGGGTGTTTTGTATTTCATGCACTTTTCTGTGACCTAAGAGAATAGCAGCTGGGATGGAGTGGTGTGCACGCAAGGAGGGAGCTCAGCTTGGGTGGCGTGCAGGCTGTGTTGGGTTTCTGAGGATCCGTTTTTCTCTTCTGAGATTATGTTGTCCTGTTTCTTGTTTACTCTAACTAATGGGCAAGGAAGGGAGGATGTAATGCATTTCCATGAGGAGATATTCCCATACTTTGAACTCTTCCCCCCAATTAAGCCTGAAGTTTGAATTGTTATCTTCCGACAAGGAAAGTCTGTTTTTGATTTCTTTCCCTATGCATTCATAATTTCTGGCAGAAGAGGGAAAAAATAAGCATACTTCTTCTCTTTTTCCCAAAAGCAAGTGTATTGGTGAAATTTCGCGGGACTTGTATGAGTCATGAATGGGGCTTCAGAAGAGTAGGGTGAGGAAGTAGCCATTCTTCTTCAGAATCCTCTGCTCCATTTTTTGTACACAAGTTCTTAAAATTTACTAGATTAGATTTGTTCTTTACCTTCTCTTTTAGTGAATTTGTGTGCGCGTATTCCAATATTAGCTCTCTACAGTTTAATATCCACAGCATTCTCTCTTTAACATACTCCAATTGGAATGTTGTCTTCACAACTACATTTTAAAGGTCCACCATAACCTCCATGATGTGAAATTCAGTGCCTTTTTATCTTTATTAGAAACCGAAACAGTTGACCACTTCTCCCTGAAAGGTGTCCCTCTTTTGTTTTTTGGTTAGTGTGTGTGTGTGTGTGTGTGTGTGTGTGCGTGCGTGTGCGTGCGCGCTGTAAGTAAACTCTACCCCTGATTTGGGGCTCGAAGTCTTGACCCCGAGGTCAAGAGTTGCACTCTCTAAGGACTGAGCTAGCTAGGCGCGTTGCACTCTCTAAGGACTGAGCTAGCTAGGCGCCCCACCCATTCTTCTTTTGACTTTGGTTATAGATAGTCTCTTGATTTGCTTCTCAGGCTCCTCTCCAATTTTCGAATGCTGGAGTGCCCTGGAACTTGGTCACTCTTTTTCTTTCTATCCTCTTCCCCTGAGTAAATATCGTACATTCCCATGAAGAAATTTTTTTAAAGAATGTAATTTTTTTTGAGTTATAAACTATAAGTAGAAGTGCTACCACATCATTTTGAAAAATGATACGCCAAAATGGCTAATTATTTATGCTCTTAATTTCTATCCTCCTACTCCAGTCAGCATCTTGCTTTGTCGGTCAGTTATCCCTTTTCCTTACCAAATTTTCACTGTCTCTGGACTTAATTCAGATCAGTCCCCTCAGCTTATAAACATATTCAGATTATTCCTAATTTGTCAAAACCCATCCCCACTTCTGCTCATTCTCCTGTGTTTGGCTTCATTGGATCTTTCCATGTTTAGATTGTTTCTGTCTCACCATCTACCATTTTAAATTCAGGCTTAGTTAGTGTTGTGATTTTTATTTTTAATATTTTTAAACTTATTCTCATTTAATATTTTTACTAAGCATTTTTTAAAAATCATAAAGTGATGCTTGATAAATAGGTTTCACCAAACATGTTCTGTATGGTTATTATTTTGCCCTTATCTAGTGTTTTTGTTTTCTTTATACAGTTGTTGGAATACTTCGTAGAAGAGTATTTTGATCAAAATCCTATTAGTCAGGTATGTAGATAAGTGATAGAATTCACAATTAGATTCCTGATATTACTGCCAACTATAATTTATTTTTAGAACATTGGGCATACATTCTGTGGATTATTAAGTGATCCAGATTGTGTACCAGTTTCTGGTACATTTGTCAATGAAAAGTAAGGTAACTCTAGAAATTAAATAATGTACAGTGAAATCATAGCTAAATTTATGTCAAAAGCAGCATGAGAAAAAATTTCTCTTATTTCTTTTGTAATTACTAATTCAGGTTATTTACATTCTTATCAAGAAAAAATAAATTGTTAAATTAATGATCATTTTTGTTTTTATTTTGAGATTGGAATAATTGTAACAAAGAGTAAAAGAGCTGAAAAACTGACCGAACTCTCAGGTATGCATAAAATTACCTTCATAGGACTCAAGGACTTGGCTCTATTTACTCAACCTTGTTTGTAACCCTGTTTATAAGGTTGCCTAATAAGTAAAATGAAGACTTCTTTTATACTCTCATTGTGAAACACTTAATAAACCCTCCATTAAATCTTCCATTAAACTCTTGGTATTTAAGATGAACTGTTTTAAATTGAGTTCTGTACAGTAATGAATACTACTGCAGTGAATGTAAATGTTTAAGATTCATACAGTCTTATCTCGAAAGAATTAAGATAAAATTATTGTAACCATTCTAAAAATCCACTTAGTCTTAAAATTAATTTTTTAAAAGTTAAACCTTCTAGGGGCGCCTAGGTGGCTCTGTCGGTTGGGCGACCTACTTCAACTCAGGTCATGATCTCACAGTTTGTGGGTTTGAGCCCCGTGTCGGGCTCTGTGCTGACAGCCCAGAGTCTGGAGTCTGCTTCAAATTCTGTGTCTCCCTCTCTCTCTCTGCCCCTCCCCTGCTCTCACTCTGTCTCTCTGTCTCTCAAAAATAAATAAACATTAAAAATAAATTTTTTTTTTAATTTAAACCTCTAAAGAATAAAGAGTTTAAAAATTGAATTGTAGATATTGTTAATAACTGAGTTTTTCTGCTTATATGGCATGCCTAACTGAATTTTATCATCTTAAAAGTTAGTTCAGGAGGGGAGCCTAGGTGGCTCTGTCGGTTGGGTGTCCGACTTCGGCTCAGGTCATGATCTCACAGTTTGTGGGTTTGAGCCCCGAGTCGGGCTCTATGCTGACTGCTGACAGCTGACAGCCTGGAGCCTGCTTCAGATTCTGTGTTTCCCTCTCTCTCTGCCCCTCCCCTGCTCACACTCTGTCTGTCTCTCTCTAAAAAATGAATAAACGTTAAAAATTTTTTTTAATTAAAAAAATCCTCTCGATATTCTGATAGGCCTCTTGAGGGCACCCTTTGTCTCTCTGATTAGAATCACTGTTATAAACCACACTGACAGTAATGTAGTAGGCTTTTTTCCTGTACTCACAATATAGTAGGAGATGAACAAAATATTTTGTATGGTATGGTAGAATGAGAAGTGGATGGAGAGCCAGGAAATGTAGGTTTAAGTTCTGGTCATACCACTGGGTAGGTGTTTGTCTTGTGGCCAATTATTTAACTTGTTAGGTTTGTTTCTCACTTATGAAAGGAGGAATTTGGACCTAGTGAGGTACTTTGCATTTCTTTCTTTCTTTCTTTCTTTCTTTCTTTCTTTCTTTCTTTCTTTCTTTCTTTCTTTCTTTCTTTAATGTCTATTTATTTTGAGAGGGGGAGAGAGAGTGCTAATCAGGGAGAGGGGTAGAGAGAGAGGGAGAGAAAATCCCAAGCAGGCTCCATGTTCAGCATGGAGCCCAACACGGGGCTCAATCCCTTGACCTTGAGATCGTGACCTGAACCAAAATCAAGAGTTGGACGCTTAACTGACTGAGCCACTCAGGTACCACTATTTCTTTTTTTTTTTTTTTAATCTTTATTATTTATTTTTGAGAGAGAGAGAGAGAGTGTGTGTGTATGTGTGCAGGCAGGGGAGGGGCAGAGATAAAGGGAGACAGAGAATCCCAAGCAGGCTCTGTGCTGACAGTACAAAGCCTGCTTCAGGGCTTGAACTCATGAACTCAGGAACCGAGAGATCATGACCTGAGCCAAAATCAAGACTCGGGTGCTTAACTGACTAAGCCATCCCAATGCCCTGGTAATTTTCATTTTTTAAATTTTATGATTACAAGAATAAATACTTGAAAAATATGTTAAATAATGGCAAATGCTTAGTATTTTAAAACCTATTTAGATAAATAAGAACACCAAGAAGCTCCAAGGAGATGAATGGACAAAGAAGACAGATAATTCATACCAGAATAAAAAGAAAAACTAAACAGCTCTGTCATGATCTCACGGTTTATAAGATTGAGCGCCGTGTCAGGCTGTGCACTGGCAGCATGGAGCCTGCTTGGGATTGTTGGGATTGACTCCTTTTCTCTCTTTGCCTCCTGCCCCCACATGCACTCTGTCTCTCTCTCTCTCAAAAGAAATAAACTTTTAAAAAAAATATTTAGGCAAACAAATGATCAAAAAACAAAGCAAAACCACTCAACAACATTTAATTGTTTTATGTATTTTCAATGAGGAGAATGAAGTTTGAGAAGCAGTATACTGCTTGTTGAACCACGGAGAAACTGACTGGTACTTACAGTGCTTATGGGCTGATTAATTTTTTAACATTTTTGGGAAAAGCCATAAAAATGGTTGTTCCTTGTAATTTATACTTAGGAAACATTATGAAAGAAAAAGCCTCATTTTACAAATATACTAGTGACAAACTGGGAAGAATTGTTCAACAGTATGGAGGTAGTTGGATGAATTATATGATAAAATCAATTTAATAATGTTTTGGTTTTCATTAAAGTGAAGACCGTGTTGAAATAGAAAATGTCTAACTATATTTCATTGAATCTCAGATTACATCATTTGTAAGATGCCTTTATTTTATGAGCCATCAAGAAGGAAACACTCTAGCAGTTAAACTTTGACATAGTATCTGATGATAATGTAAATTGTTCATACCAAAAAAAGAAAAAAATTATATTTTACACTAGCTCCTTGATAATTTGACATGTCTGATAGCTATTCTCAAGAACTTGGCAATTTCTCCTCACTTTATATGTACTGCTTGGTATGAAATAGACCATCTTTTCAGATGTTACTTCAGTAACAGAAGATAACACAGCTATGTTTATTTGTGGAAATCTTCCTTTCTTAGGTCATATAAAATTCCTTTTTCATCCCCTGAATAAAAATAGGAAATTACAGTCATTCTTCTCTCAATGCATTTTTGCTTCACTAATAATAAATTTATACTTCACTGCTCTGTTCTTTGCCTTTCTACATAAAAATATCACCTTTTGCATTATAACCTTGTTTAGAAACACTTTATGTTATGTTACATTACATTATGTTAGAGAGAGAGCGCACAGGCAGGGGAGGGGGCAGAGGGAGAGAGAGAAAGAATCTTAAGAGGCTCCGTGCTCCGCGCGGAGCCTGATGTGGGGCTCAGTCCCACGACCCTGGGATCATGACCTGAGCCAAAATCAAGAGTCGGATGCTCAACAGACTGAGCCTCCCAGGGCCCTAGAAACACTTTAAATGGCAGTTAAACTGAACATGAATAGGACAGTGTATGTAATGCAGTTGGTACAACATATCAGTAGCCACTCATAGGTTCACATGTAACCAGGCAGTGATGCTGCCTGGCTGCCACTGGTTGTAAGACACAGTGTGATTTCGGAGATGTTAAAATGCTAAAATGTATGAGTTTCTAAAATGATGAAATAAGGAAAAAAGTAAAAAGTTGTGCACTTTAATAATATTTAAAGTATGTGCTAATAGGGCGCCAAGCTGGCTCAGTTGGTAGAGCATGCGACTCTTGGTCTCAGGGTCATGAGTTCAAGCCCCATGTTAAAAAGAAATGTGTGTTGGGGCACCTGGGTGGCTCAGTTGGTTAAGCATCTGACTCTTGATCTCAGCTGAGGTTTTGATCTCAGTTTTGTGAGTTCAGGCCGGTCATGGGCTCCTTGTTGGATTTGGAGCCTACTTAAATTAGAAAAAAAAAAAATGTGTGCTAATAGATAGAAGCAGATTATTTTTATTCTATTTTTCATATGAAGTAAAAGTTTATGTAACAAACATTCCTCATAAAAGAGTCACTTGCTATAA
This sequence comes from Prionailurus bengalensis, assembly GCF_016509475.1. Classification (NCBI taxonomy): domain Eukaryota; kingdom Metazoa; phylum Chordata; class Mammalia; order Carnivora; family Felidae; genus Prionailurus; species Prionailurus bengalensis. Next base: position 136,820,093 of record NC_057343.1, read on the forward strand.
AAATGTAAATTAAGGAGATTCTGTTCTTTAACAACATGGATAAGTAAGTTTAGGGAAAACACAAATTTCTATAATGTATAATAAAATTTTATTGTAAGTAGATTATTACATTTCTATTTTAGGAAACCCAAGGAAACACATTACATCTTTGAAGAAAGCTGTAGATATGACCTGCCATGGAGAACCATCTCTCTATAACTCATTAAGCATGGCTATGCAAACTCTAAAGTTGGTATTTTACATTTTTTTATTTATAATTCATTTCAAGCTTTTTGAGTGAATTGAGATGATAATGTTTTGATATGTGTGTCCATAAACTGAGCTGTAACAAAACTCTTCTTAAGAGAAATATCTAATGTCATTTATGATATTTAGTGTGGTATTGATTTGTAATTTTTATTTTACGTTTTAGCTGGTAAGATATATTCTTAAAGATTTTAGAAAAATATAACTAAAACTGTAGCAGTATTAGTACAAAGAAAATGTTGATGGAAAAAATGTTTTTTTGAAAATTGATTATATATGGAATTTAATGTGAAATTAATTGTGAGTTTGTTGTACATTTATTTATTGACGTTTCTTGTTCTGTAGTATATCTGCAAATCAATAGCACACTTTTCCAGCAAGTTCAAGTATGTGGAATGTAGCTAAGACCCTAATAGAAATATTCAGTTAGTATTAGCTCATATATTTTATTCCTGGATTGTCCGTCCTGGTTTTTGTACTTTTATATCATAGATATTTTTCTAGTTTTGAAGTAGGTGAGGAGGTAATACCCATATTAAAGGTAGGCACAATAGCAACATCCACAAATGAAATCAGCCCAACAACGAAGATAAAAGGAAGAAAGCTGGAAATAACTGACAAAATTGCCCCCTAAAAGCATAAAAATCTGTTTAGTAGAGTGGAAAACAGCTCATCACATCTTAAAGTCCCATGAATTATTGTGTAATTGATAAACAAAAATGACTGTTTGTGAGTATTGTGAGTCTGAATCAAATGTGAGGTTAAATTATAGTCTTAAAAAAGAAGTATGTTGGGGTGCCTTGGTGGCTCAGTTGGTTAAGCATCTGACTCTTGATTTTGGCTCAGATTATAAGATCAAGCCCCATGCTGGGTTCTGCACTGGGTTCTGTGCTGGGTGTGGAGCCTGCTTAAGAGTCTTCGTCCCTCTCTCTCATGCTCTGTCTCCCTCAGCTCCTCCTCTGCTTGCTGTGCACTCTCTCAATAAATAAATAGACAGATAAATTGATCAATAAGTCAGTCAGTAAGTGTAAAAAAGAAGTATGTTACTATTGTCAAGATACACCTTAAAGTCGATCTGCATGGTATTTTCATACTTTCCAATGTACACTTTAGACTTTGTATGAAATGAATCTACTAGTTTGTAAGCTTCATGATGTCAGGAATGTTGTTCAGTCTTGCTTATTACTCTTTCCCCAGAACCTAAAAACAGTATTCAGTCAGTATTTATGGAATGAATGAATGAATCAATTTTTTGTGTAGCTAACTTTAGAAAAATTTACATTGACGTAGAGTATACTCGCAATTCATTCCTTTGCGGTGTTAAAACAATAGTCTAAATAAATAAACCACATATACCATTTTTTCTAGGTAAATTAATTAATCTACTCCTAATTGGAATATGTTTGATCTTTCTGTAGACACATGCCTGGACATACAAGTAGAGAAGTGCTAATCATCTTTAGCAGCCTCACAACGTGTGATCCATCTAATATCTATGATCTAATCAAGGTAGAATCAGTACATTTCTTTATAATAAAAGCCAGAGGAGAATTCTGTAGTGAATTTATTACTAGTTTTCAGAAACTTGTTTTTCAAGCACATTAATTCTTGCATGTTTTTTTTCTTCCCCCCCAAATGCTCCATTTACGTGGATTTTATGAAGACCCTAAAGGCAACTAAAATTAGAGTGTCTGTTATCGGATTGTCTGCAGAGGTTCGGGTTTGCACTGTACTTGCTCGTGAAACTGGTGGTATATATCTAGAATCTTCAGTATTTATTCATAATTACTATGTAAGAAATAACAATTGATTAATTAAATTAGGATGTTTTCAGGGCGCCTGGGTGGCTCAGTCAGTTGGATGTCCAATTCTTGATCTCAGCTCAGATCATGATCTCACAGTTCGTGAGGTAGAGCCCTGTGTGGGGCTCTGCACTGGTAGCGTGGAGATTGCTTGGGATTCTCTCTCTCTCTCTGTCTCTCTGTCTCTCTCTCTTTCTCTGTCTCTCTCTCTCTCTGGCCTTCCCCTGCTCTTTCTCTCTCTCTCGAATTAAATAAATAAACATGGGAAAAAATTATAAATTAGGATATTTTCATGCTACTAAATTTGAATCACTTCATGTCCTGAAGTCTGTAATATGTATAATCATCTTAAATGTATTATTGATTCTGTAAAATATCATCTCAAAATGCAAGAACTTTTTAGTAGTTATGGCAGTATTTAGAGGAAGTGTTATGACTCTTGAAATGCTAGAAATTTCACTAATGTGTAATACTTTGTAAAGATCTTAGGGGCGCCTGGGTGGCTTAGTTGGTTAAGTGTCCGACTCTTGATCTTGGCTCAGGTCTTGGTCTCACTGTTTATGGGATCGAGCCCTGCATCAGGCTTTGCCTGCTTGGGATTCTTTCTCCCTTCTTTGCCCCTTCCTTGCTCAACCCTTCCTTGCTCAACCTCTCTCTCTCTCTCTCTCTCTCTCTCTCTCTCTCTCAAAATGAATAAATAAAACATTTAAAATAATAATAATAAAGATCTTATAACTTGGCTCTAATTAAATTGTAATTATAGTTATTCCTAGAGAAGTCAATTTAGAGATGTCAGTTAAACGAGGTTTTTGAAAAATGATGATTTAACTTAAATACTTAATTTTGAAAATGTACATTTTCAGATGGTGTAACTTACAGAATTACGTAGAAATTACAATTGATACTCATATCTGGAAAGCTGAATTTTTTTTTCTTTTACTTTTCGTCTTCCTAGGCACATACCATGTTATCTTAGATGAAAGCCATTACAAAGAATTGCTGACACATCATGTCAGTCCTCCACCAGCTAGCTCAGGTTCTGAATGCTCACTTATTCGTATGGGTAAGTGTTTATTTTATGTTGTTGTAAAATGGATATTTAAAAATGACTGGGGTCAAATTAGACTTGCTGTTTTCATTTGTACAAGTTTATTTTAATGCTTAAGAATTTATTTCTTTTAACTTAAATGTTTTATAATTAGAGAAAATTATCCTGTTGAAGTAATCTTGGAAAGTACAAAGAAGTTAAAAGAAAACTAAAACCGGGGTGCCTGGGTGGCTCAGTCGGTTAAGTGTCCAACTTCGGGTCAGGTCATGATCTCACAGTTCATGGGTTTGGGCCCTGTGTGGGGCTCTGTGCTGACAGCTCAGAGCCTGGAGCCTGCTTCAGATTCTGTGTCTCCCTCTCTCTCTCCCTCTCCCCCATTCACTCTCTGTCTTTCTCTCTCTCTCTCTCTCTCTCTCTGTGCCTCAAAAATAAATAATAAAACATTAAAAAAAATAATAAAACCATCTGTTGTCCTGTCACAACAGCCATTACTGATTTTGTTTTATTTTTAAAGCTAGAAAGGTACAAAGACACTGCATTTATAGAAAAATTCTTATTGTGTTAAGAAATTTAAAAAAGATAAGCTACAAAATTCTTTGTACTGTTTGATCAAAGCTATGTAATACAAACTGCAAACACAGAAGGTTGCAGGGAGGTACATCACATTGTTTAAAAGGGATTTTGGGGGGTTGCACCTGGCTGCCTTAGTTGGTAGAACCTGTGAGTCTTGATCTCAGGGTTATAAGTTTGAGCCCCACTGTAAGTGTAGAGATTACTTAAAATCTTTTAAAATAAATAAAGTAAAATATTTTTTTTAAAAGGGATTTTTTTTTCAAGAAAAGAAGAATGATGGGTTTTGCATCGTCTGAAACAATTTTTCGTTTTCTTATATTTTCCAAAACTTTTATAATGAACACTTATCATGTTTACAATGGAAAAAGGCATAAACTTTTTAAGTATGAGAAAGGATTTCTTTATACATTTTTTTTAAAGTTTATTTATTTATTTTGAGAGAGAGAACGAGATGGGGAGGAGCAGAAGAGAGAGGGAGAGACAGAATCCCAAGCAGACTCTGCACTATCAGCATGGAGCCCGACGTGGGGCTTGAACTCATGAACTGGTGAGATCATGACCTGAGCTGAAATAAAGAATTGGATGCCTGACTGAGCCACCCATCCTCTGTCTCCCTGCCCCTCCCACGCATATGTGCTCGCTCGCTCTCTCTCAAACATTAAAAAATAAAGTTAAAAATAAAAATGTTTATTATTTATTTTGAAAGAGAGAGCATAAGCAAGCGCTTGCAAATGCTGCTGGGGAAGGGTCAGAGAGAGAGAAACACAAGCAGGCTCAGTGTTGTAGCGCAGAGCCCATGGGGCTCAATCCCAGGAACCATGAGATCATGAACTGAGAAATCAAGAGTCAGAGGCTTAAGTGACTGAGTCACCTAGGTGCCCTTTGATTTTTTTATTTTGTTGTGTTTTAAAAAAAAATTTTTTTAATGTTTATTTATTCTTGAGAAAGACAGCGTGAGTGGGGGAGGAGCAGAGAGAGAGAGACACACACACAGAATCCAAAGCAGGCTCCAGGCTCTGAGCGCTCAGTGCAGAGCCTGATGCAGGGCTCGAACTCACTGACTGTGAGATCATGACCTGAGCTGAAATCAGCTGCTCAACTGACTGAAGCACCCAAGCACCTCTTGTTTTCTTTGCTAATATACATTTTTTAACTGTTAGTGAGATGGAATGCTTTTCTGTCTTTTTTTAGTCCATTTCTAGTACTGGTCAACCTCTCCTGTTTCCTTATCTGTAAAATGATGTGTCTATCTTGTGTGTTGCAACAATTAACGTAATACACTTAAAGCATACAGAATAATACTTGACATAAACAGTTAATATATTTTAAATGTTATGGTTGGCTAATTTTTTTTTATTTACTGATGACGTTTCTTTAGCCCATTTTAAAGTTATTTAAACTTATAATAATGTATTCTTCAAATTGATTTGTTAGAGCCATTTAGGAGTATCAACCCATTTTTGTCACATGCCGCAAATATTTTTTCATTTGGCCATTTACCTTTACCTTTCCTTGTTTTGATCTGTAGATAGACTTAAATTTATTATGTAATGAAATATGTTTTTTTATGGTTTCTGCTTCTCTTGGACTTGTTTTCAGAATTTAAAAATATGTATGGAGGGGGACCTGGGTGCCTCATGTTAGCTGCCAACTCTTGATTTTAGCTCAGGTCATGATCTCATAGTTCCGTGACATTTAGCCCCACATCGGGTTCTGCACTGACAGCATGGAGTCTGCTTGGGATTTTCTCTCTCCCTCTATCTCTACTCCTCTCCTGCTTGTGCTCGCTTGCTTTTTCTTTCTCTCTCAAAGTAAAGAAATAATCATTAAAAAAAGAAAAAAGAACTTCCTTAAAAAAAATATGTATGGAAAGCAAATTACATGGGTTTGGGCATACCAAAATTTTAAACATAGAAGTATATTCTTATATAAAATGAAAGTGGACAGCTATGTAATAGACTTCTCAATGGTGTCAGAAGTATTTAAAAATTACAAACATTTTCTTTTTAAAAAGCAGCACGTGTTGTTACTGAATTAGAAAATTACAAACTTTAGAATCTACGGCCATATGTATGGACTGATCTTTCCCCCATATTCTCAACTTTTAATTTTTTTATAACCTGGTATTACTGTACATACTATAATAAGCCATTCTAAAAGTCAGGAGAGAGAACTTTTGTACAACTTTGTGGGCTTTCTGGTAGGAACATTTTTAGCTTCCTAGTCCTAGAATTTTGCTATGTGCTTGGAAAAAGAAAGTAATACATTTTCTTCTATGAAGGATTTCCTCAGCATACCATTGCTTCTCTGTCTGATCAAGATGCAAAACCCTCTTTCAGCATGGCGTAAGTAAAAACTTAGAAACTGTCAGTGATGATGTTTTTACGTTTTAAATTCCTTCTATAAGTTAAAAAAAAAAACGCTAAAGTTATATGGGCTTGCAGTGTATTGGCTTTTGTAAAAGGTTACCTTCTATATAGCTATAACAAGGAGTGAGGACTATCTCCTTTACTCCTGTGGAGTAATCTTCAGGATATATTATTAGGTAAAACAGCAAAGTAGAGAAAAGTGTATAGTATACTGCCAGTCCTCTAAGATGAAGGCGGAGATTTGACTAGATATACAGTATGTTTATATTAATGATAAAATGACTAATTGAAATAAAAAGTAAACACTAAAAAAATGTTTACCTGGGCAGTGTGTAGAGAAAGGCAAAGGGATGGCCCCTAGACTTTTCTGAACATATCTGGTTTTAACTGTAGAACTTTATATTTTACATAATTATAAAGCAAAGTTAAAATAATTCTTAAAAATCACAAGTAAGACTTGTGTCTCCAGCTATAAAGGTACCATAGGGACTGAATTTACTTTTCTCCCTCCTGCCAGACAAAACATATAACACAAAGATTTTCAGACATGGACAACAGACAGTGCAGGTAAATGATCCCTGAAAGAAGGGAAACAAATGAGGTGAGCCCTGTGAGTGCAGTTTACTGCCTAGAAGAAATATCTAGGCTGCATTGTAGGAGGGGAAACCCACACAGAGCCTGGAGGTCTTGATCAGTTGAAGAAACAAAGTTCAGAGTTTGGGGAGGCTGAAATGGCTATAATTTTCTAGGCACAGTACTAGAAAGTAAAGGGCTGGACAGAGAACTCTTGGGATTGCAGGGACTTCCCTGGAGTCATCAGCTGAGTTATGGTTATCCCACTCCTATGACTGCTACTAGAGGCCCAGGAAAGAACCACTGAAGAGGAACAGGCAGCATAGTCACTGGAGCTCACACGGGGCAGGGAATATTTCATGTTCTCACAGTCATTGTGGAGAAACCTTTTAACAATGGGCATTGAACAGTGTTCACAGCAATGGAACCAAATTAATTCCAGACTAACAGCTATTATGGACAGCCTAATGAACTAAAAAGCAAGTTTTGAACAGATCAAACTATTTCCAAGTATATTCTAGAATATTCTATACTTCATTTCCAAGTACATTCTAGAAAAAGCCCCAGTATATTTAAGGGAATACCAGAAAAATCCAGCACCTAAAACAAAATAAAATTCATAATGCCTGGCAGCCAATCAAAAATGACCAGGCCTGCAAACAAGTATGAAAATATCACCTATAACAAGGAGAAAATCACTGAACAGAAACATATCCAGAAACAACACAGTTGATGGAATTAGTGGTTAAGGTGTTAAAACAGCTATTACAAAAAAGACCCAAATCAAAATTCTAGACACAAATGTCTGAGATGAGAAATACCCTGGATGGGATTAACAGCAGATGAGTCCCTGAAGAAGAAAACATGAGTGAATTCAAATACCTTACTGCAAATTGGGGTGCCTGGCTGACTTAGTAGAGCATATGACTCTTTATGTCGGAGTTGTGAGTTTGAGCCCCATATTGGGTGTAGAGATTACTTTTTAAAAAACCCAGAAAACAAAGACATTAATGCACACTATTCAAAACAAATGCAGAGAGAAAAAAAGGTAAAGAATGAACCTTGTGTAAGTAAACTATGAAACAACTTCAAGATTTTACAGGGTAGGATACTTTCTTTTGCTGTAACCATTCACATTGTCATATATCATTTTAAAAGTAATGTTTCCTCCCACAGGCACTTGGATAGCAACACTGAGCCAGGACTCACATTAGGAGGGTATTTCTGCCCACAGTGTCGAGCAAAGTACTGTGAACTTCCAGTTGAATGTAAAATCTGTGGTAAGAAACAAACTATCCTTTATCCAGTAAATTAATCTTTAAAAGCTTACATATATTGCTATTAAAGTAAATGTTAGTATTAAGCTCTGCCTATGTTTCTGGATTTAATCTGTGAGAAGAGTATATTTTTTAATTGAATGCTCAGTACTTCATTTCTAAGAATAACCATGGCATTCTAGAACAGTTTTCTTATTCTCTTTCTGAAATGAGTATGTTCTTTAAAGGCATTGCAGTAGATCTGGTAGACGTTTTTGCAGCTCTTACTTTCTTTTTTAAAGAAAAAAAATTTTTTTTAATGTTTATTTATTTTTGACAGAGAGAGAGAGAGAGAGAGACAGCATGAGTGGGGAAGGGGCAGAGAGAGAGGGAGATACAGAATCTGAAGCAGGCTCCAGGCTGTCAGCACAGAGCCCAATGTGGGGCTCAAACTCACGGACTGCGAGATCATGACCTGAGCTGAAGTCCGATGCTCAACCGACTGAGCCACCCAGGCACCCCACAGCTCTTACTTTCATTGTTTCATTTATAAGTTGGCTAATGGCCAAGAGAGGTCACACAATTAGTGACAGAAGTAAGACTCCATCCTGGAATCTCCTTTTTAAGAGACATGTAAATAAAGAAATGAATATCAGCAGTCCTAAAAAAAAATACCTTGAAAATATTTAGCCTATCATTTCACGTTTTAGCCGTTGTCTGTTTTTTTTTTTTTTAACATTTATATATTTTTGAGAGAGAGACAGAGCGTGAATGGGGGAGGAGCAGAGAGAGAGGGAGACACAGGCTTCTAGCTGTGAGATGTCAGCACAGAGCCTGACATGGGGCCCAAACTCACGGACCGGGAGATCATGACCCGAACTGAAGTTGGATGCTTAACCGACTAAGCCACCCAGGTGCCCCTCAGCCATTGTCTTAATGAGGTTTTGGGCTATTAAATATGACTCTGTGTTTTATTTGTTAGGTCTTACTTTGGTGTCTGCTCCCCATTTGGCACGGTCTTATCATCATTTATTTCCTTTGGATGCTTTTCAAGAGATTCCTCTAGAAGAACATAATGGAGAAAGGTATATGAGTTTTGATTAATTTATATCTATTATACGTGGTAATGTTTGCATGCATTGTTACTACATAGAAAAAGATAGTCATATTAATTTGGGCAAGATTACTTCTGCTACAGAGAATAAGATGGTAGAATGCCTTCGTTATGACTGAATTGACTCATTATTAGAGAGATCTGGATTTCCAGAAATTAATTTTCCTAAACCCATCTGTGTATAGTAAGTGTAGTCGTATGCTGATATATCAGCTCTCCAAAACAACAAAAAAGCCCTGATTTGTAGCCTTAGCCAGTTTCTGCGGTGTAAAACCAAAGGATTTATCCAGAAGGTCTAATACTGTGCTCTAATGTTCTTTAGCTATTTCTTTCCTAAAGGATATTTTCTACTTTTGAAGGACAGAACTTGGTGGATTGAAACGGATTGCCAAGTGCCTAACATAGTTAGGAAATATAGACCCACACTAAAGTTTATTGCTGTGAAATTTTAGAATATGCAGCAAAATACTAACTGTAAGCATTTCTGGAGAGGGAAAGTTAGGTTACATAATCTGGAATTAAAATTATTTTGCTTTTCAGCAATACTGGATGCTGCCAGGGAGCAATTTCCATCAAAATTTGGAGTGACAATTGTTACCAACCTAAATTACATACCTGGCAAACCTGTCAAGTAAATGTAGGTAGAATAAAGACATTTTCAGACTTGTAAGGCCGCAAAACAAGACTTTCTGGGGAAGCTGTGGAAGAGATAGTTCAAAGGAACTGAGAAAGAGAATAACCAGAAGAGAATAGGAATATTTATCTAAAGAAAGCCCTAGGATGATGCTAAGGGGAGATTACAGAATGACACTTGTGTATCAGATATGGAGAATAAATAATCCAATTTGGAGAAGGTCTGAATGCTCCAGCCAGGAGAGATGTCACCTGGAGGATGAATTCCTGATGGAGGCAAACATAGAGAAGGCTTTGAGACTTCTCAGGGAAAGGTTGGGGCTGAGTTGGTGATAATTACATAGAAAACTAAGGTTGTGGACCACAATATAGTTATTAACTCCAGGAAAAAAAATATTTTTTTAAGTTTATTTAGTTATTTTGAGAGAGAGGGAGAGAATCTGCTCTCAGAGTCCCATGCAGGGTTCTGTCTCACAAACCGTGAGGTCACGACCTGAGCTGAAATCAAGAGGAGTCAGATGCTTAACCAACTGAGCCACCCTGATGCCTCCAGCAAGAAAATATTTTTTTAATGTGCTTTATTATTATTTTCTAAATGTTTATTTCTGAGAGACAGAGCACGAGCAAGGGCGGAAGGGAGCAGAGAGAGAGGGAGACACAGACTCCAAAGCAGGCTCCAGGCTCTGAGCTGTGAGCACAGAGCCCAACGTGGGGCTCAAACCCATGAACCACCAGATCATGACCTGAGCCAAAGTCAGAGGCTTAACCAACTGAGCCATCGAAGTGCCCCAAGAAATATTTTGAAGAAGAGTTTTATTACATGACTCAGCTGAATATGTTTATGTAGTCATAATAAAACCAAACATTTAATATTGTTCTATTCAAAATTATTTCCTTACGTAGAAAGTATTGAGAATTAGTTGTGTGTATACATGCTGTTGGTTCAAGAAGGTTGAAAGAGAATTAAATTCTCATCTTCCATAGTAGGAGGTCTATAGCCAATGCCAGAAAAAAATGAGATCTCACTGTAAGCGTAGGTAACTATCAAACAGTTAAAAGTTTTGCAAGTGGGGAACTGGAAATGAGGTGGGGGTAGATGGGGAGAGGGCCTCTATTTTTTTGTAGTAAGGTTTTTTTTTTCTTTTTTTTTTAAGTTCATTTATTTATTTTGAGAGAGAGAGAGAGTCGGGGAGGGGTAGAGAGAGAGAGGCATAGAGAGAGAGAATACCAAGCAGGTTCTGCACTGTCAGCATAGAGCCCAACACTGGGCTTAAAATTCGGGAACCACAAGATCATAACCTGAGCCAAAGTCAGTTGCTTAACTGACTGAGTCACCCGGGTGCCCCGAACTTTTTCTTTTCTTTTTTTTTTTTTTTTTTAAAGTCTATTTATTTATTTTGAGAGAGAGAGAGAGAGAGAGGGAGAGTCAGAGGGAGAGAGGTAAAGAGAAGCCCAAGCAGGCTCCATGCTATGAGCATGGCACCCAGCATAGGGCTGGAACTCACAAACCCTGAGGTCATGAGTCTAAATCAAGAGTCAGATGCCAGAGCCACCCAGGTGCCCCCCGTTTTGGGATCTTGTAACTCTTTAAACCATTCCTTGAAAATTAAGCACTTAGGCATCCACACATAAATTAATTTCTCTTCTGTCCACCTAGAATTGTACCAGCTGTCTGCTATCTTCAGGAGAGTTGCAAAATAGTCACTCAGATTATTTTCTGTAGGGCTTAATTCCCTGGCAGAATCCCAGTAGGAAAGGTGTGTTCATATTTAACCTTGATGAAAATAAAATTAAAAATTTCTTACGACTTTAATTTATTTTTTATTTTTTAGCCAAAACAATTTTTTGTTGAAGTATAATTGACATAGATCCTGTTATTTTCAGGTGTACATCATAGTGATTCAATTTTCTTTTCCAGTTTATATATAATTATGTATATAATTGTATAAAATACAATGAAGTACATATATATTTTTTCAAGCTACCTAACATAGAGTGTATATGGTGTGCTCTTGGCTTCGGTTCTAGATTCCTGTGGTTCATCACTTCCATGCCACAGCCAGTGCTTCCTCCCAACAAGTGCCCTCCTCAGTACCCATCACCCATTCCCCATCCCCCACTCCCTTCCACCCTCCATTTTTTCTCTTTAAAAGTCTCTTATGGTTTACCTCCCTCTCTGTAACTATATAGATATATATTTTTTTCTTTCCCTTCTCCCATGGTCTTCTGTTAATTTTCTCAACTTCCTCCTATGGGTGAAAACATGATACCTGTCTTTATCTGAAAAATTAAAAATTTTTTAAGGTAGCATTTTGCTTTGTGAGATGACCTTGGGGCTATAGAATTTTCTTCAATTATTGGTATTCTTGATTCTGTCTTTCTCATAAAAGTCATATGTAAAGATAATTACTTATTAATCACAGGATTCTTGTTACTGAGATTTTGCCGAACTGTATTAACAAGTGAGTTCCTAACAAATAATTCTTAAACTTTCTTTTTCAGATTTTGTTATGGATGTCAGGGGGAATTAAAAGACCAGCACGTAAGTTCATGTGCTTTCTAAATGCTAAGTATTGTCTAAGAAATACTGAGGAAATAGCATTAGAAGTTTACAGTATATTATTAAAAACCAGGCTCTTATCAGGTTATCCCTCAGAAGGGATAACAGTAGGTAGAGGGTAAATGGAAGTAAATTAGTTTAAATAGGGGCACCTAGGTGGCTCAGTTGGTTGAGCATCTGATTTCAGCTCAGATCATGATTTCACCAGTTCGTGAGTGTGAGCTCCGCATCAGACTCGCTGCTGTCAGCACAGAGCCCTCTTCAGATCCTCTGTCCCCCTCTCTTTCTGACCCCGACCCCCCCAATCATGCTCTCTTTCTCTCTCTCCCAAAAATAAATAAAATTTTTAAAAATTAGGTTTTTTTTTATAATTCTCCATTCTAATTTTCCTGTAATAATATTTTAGTACTTTAAACTGTCTTCAGTTTGCAAGCTAAAATGCATTTAGATGGAAAGTATTAAAAGTTTTTTCTCCATACCTTACTTTAGTGTACTTTGAAGTTACCATTTAAGGTGGTTTCAGACCAGAGGTTGTTCCCCGATTGTGCCAATTAGAAAATATTTTCAAAAATTTTGAAGGGTGCAATTTGAATGTATACACTGATGTAAAGATGCAGATAAGATCAGTGTGTAGTTTTATTTTTATTGGTAATGTGTCCATATTTAAAACTGTACTTTATACACTATATAAAATATTAGTTGGCAGGATTGCTTGCTTGTTTTACTCTCATATTTGATAAAACAATTTTATTAATTTTTGCGTGCCTCTGACATTGGTAGCTTCATCCTCATTATAACCACCATTGAATCTTTTGACTTTTTTTTGGACGGGGAGTGGGTTTGATTCTTACAGTTTTTTTGCTACAAGCTATGATGCAGGGAACATCTGGTACATATTTCTTTCTGCATATACACAGTGGTTTCTCTGGGGACTCAGAACAGAAATTGTTAGGTCAAAGGGTATTCATATTCAGCATTCATATTTGACATTTTAATATATGCTACCAGACTGTCCTTCTGAAGGTCTGAACTTAGACTATGCTGTTAAATGTGCTTTTTTTTTTTTAATTTTTTTTAAAATTTATATCTAAGTTAACATATAGTGCAACACTAATTTCAGGAGTAGATTCCTTAATGCCCCTTACACATTTAGCCCATCCCCCCTCCCACAACCCCTCCAGCAACCCTCAGTTTGTTTTCCATATTTATGAGTCTCTTCTGTTTTGTCCCCCTCCCTGTTTTTGTTATTTTTGTTTCCCTTCCCTTATGTTCATCTGTGCTGTATCATAACATCCTCATATGAGTGTAGTCATAATGATATTTGTCTTCCCCTAACTAATTTCACTTAGCCTGTTACCCTCTAGTTCCATCCACGTAGTTACAAATGGCAAGATTTCCTTCTTTTTGTTTGCTGAGTAATAATATATATATATATATATATATATACACATACATACATACACACATACCACATCTTCTTTATCTTCTTTATCCATTCATCTGTCGATGGACATTTGGGCTCTTTCCATACTTTGGCTATTATTGATAGTGCTGCTATAAACATTGGGGTGCATGTGTCCCTTCAAAACAGCACATCTGTATCCCTTGGATAAATGCCTAGTAGTGCAATTGCTGGGTGGTAGGGTAGTTCTATTTTTAGTTTTTTGAGGAACCTCCATACTGTTTTCCAGAGTGGCTGCACCAGCTTGCATTCCCACCAACAATACAGAAGAGATCCTCTTTCTCCACATCCTTGACAACATCTGTTGTTGCCTGAGTTGTTAATGTTAGCCATTCTGACATGTGTGAGGTGGTTTCTCATTGTGGTTTTGATTTGTATTTCCTTGATGATGAGTGACGTGGAGGGAGCATTTTTTCATGTGTCAGTTGGCCATCTGGATGTCTTCTTCGGACAAGTGTCTGTTCATGTCTTTTGCCCATTTCTTCACCAGATTATTTGTTTTTTGGGTGTTGAGTTTGATAAGTTCTTTATAGATTTTGGATACTAAGCCTTTATCTGCTATGTTGTTTGCATATATCTTCTCCCATTCTGTTGGTTGCTTTTAGTTTTGCTGATTGTTTCCTTCACTGTGCAGAAGCTTTTTATTTTCATGAGGTCCCGATAGTTCATTTTTCCTTTGATTTCCCTTGCCTCCAGAGACGTGTTGAGTAAGAAGTTGCTGTGGCCAAGATCAAAGAGGTTTTGCCTGCTTTCTTCTCAAGGATTTTGATGGCTCCCTGTTTTCCATTTAGCTCTTTCATCCATTTTGAGTTTATTTTTGTCTGTGGTGTAAGAAAGTGGTCCAGGTTCATTTTTCTGCATGTCGCTGTCCAGTTTTCCCAGCATCACTTGCTGAAGAGACTGTTTTTATTCACTGGATATTCTTTCCTGCTTTGTCAAAGATTAGTTGGCCATACGTTTGTGGGGCCATTTCCAGGTTCTCTCTTCTGTTCCATTGATCTTAGCATCTATTTTTTTTTAATTTTTTTTTTCAACGTTTATTTATTTTTGGGGGGACAAAGAGAAACAGAGCATGAACGGGGGAGGGGCAGAGAGAGAGGGAGACACAGAATCGGAAACAGGCTCCAGGCTCTGAGCCATCAGCCCAGAGCCTGACGCGGGGCTCGAACTCACGGACCACGAGATCGTGACCTGGCTGAAGTCGGACGCTTAACCGACTGTGCCACCCAGGCGCCCCTCTTAGCATCTATTTTTGTGCCATCATTTGACTGTTTTTAAGAACACATCTTTACTTGTATACTTTTTGAGATTTAGTAATTTTTTTTATCTGTGTATGGTGCTGCCTTGGTAATTTTACTCCATGGCACAAGTATCCCTATATGTAATACTGATAGAATTATAGATTTTTAAATTTTATCTTATTGGTGTCTTTTCCCATATTAAGTAGTTCAATAGTTAAGTAAAAGGGGAATATGATTTGTGCAGTTGTGAGGTCATTCCCTAGCAATAACTAAATCTGTGTTACAATTTTGTGCTTTTCTTTTTCTTTTTCTTTAAGTTTTTTTTTTTAAGTTTATTTATTTTGAGGGAGAGAGGGAGAGAGAGAATCCCAAGCAGGCTTTGCACTGACAGCTGTCTCATATCAATTAAGTTATCTTGAGGGAGAAAGAGAGACAGGGAGAGAGACAATCCCAAACAGTCTCTGCCATGACAGCCCAGAGCCCTGGGTGTTTAATCCGTGAGATCATGACCTGAGCTGAAATCAAGAGTCGGACACTTAACTGACTGAGCCACCCAGGTGCTCCCATGCTTTTCTTTTTATTCGTATCAGAGAAATGACCACTCTAAGCATTTGAAACCAGCCCTGCTTTCAAGTTCATGTGTCTTCCCCAGACATTTACATAAAATGAAGCAATTGACAGTGTCTTACAATACAACAGACTGTAATGAGTCAAAACAAAGTAATTTTCTGATTTCTTTTTTTTTTTAATTTTTTTTTTTTAACATTTATTTATTTTTGAGACAGAGAGAGACAGAGCATGAACAGGGGAGGGGCAGAGAGAGAGGGAGACACAGAATCGGAAGCAGGCCCCAGGCTCTGAGCTGTCAGCACAGAGCCCGACGCGGGGCTCGAACTCACGGACCGCGAGATCATGACCTGAGCCGAAGTCGGACACTCAACCGACTGAGCCACCCAGGCGCCCCTAATTTTCTGATTTCTAAGGAATAGGGTTTTTTTGGGAAAATAATCACCTGAGATTTGAGAATAAATAGTACAGTGGAAATAATAGGTAGGTGGGCGGGGCAAATTGATAAGGATAATTGCAAATTGATAATGGAAGAGCAAAGCAGTGTGAATGTCTTCTAGCTATGCTGCACTTAACTCTGGGAAACTATTTTTTAAATTCTCTTTTCTTCTTTTCACTGCAGGTCTATGTTTGTGCTGTGTGCCAAAATGTTTTCTGTGTGGACTGTGATGTTTTTGTTCACGATTCTCTCCACTGCTGTCCTGGCTGTATTCATAAGATTCCAACTTCTTCAGGGATTTGATTCCAGCATATAGTGCACATTGTATGTGTTAAAAGGACATCTGCAACTGTAAATGAAATGATCCTTTAAAAGAAGTTCCAGTTAAAATATGAAGACCAGTTTGAAAGGAAAATATGATTTAAGAAGCTTTTTGCTGAGAAAATAAGGGATTGGAGCACCTGGCTAGTTCCGTTGGAAGAGAATGAGACTCTTGATCTCAAGGTTCTGAGTCCGAGCCCCATGTTGGATTACTAAAAGATAAAATAAACTTAAAAAAAAAAAAAGTAAAAAAGAAAATGTAGGATTTTATTACATTTTAAAATTTATGTCTTGTCATAGAAATGCCCAGATTTCAATAGTACTTTACTCAGTTTTGTTTTCTATTATTTTGAGTTAACAATGTTTGCAGTCATTATACATTATTGTATTTAAGTTATTTACAATTATTAAATTGATATGACAGTTTTACTGCCTTATAATTAAAGTAAATGAAGAATCTATAGTTTATTTTTATTCAATTTTAGTGTAAAAAGAAAAATATAAGTGTGAATTCACTGAGATTCGTCTCACATGAAGCAGTAGTTAGGGGCGCCTAGGTGGCTCAGTTGATTTAAGTGTCCAGCGTTGACTCAGGTCATGATCTCGTGGTTCATGGGTTCGGGCCTTGCATCGGGCTCTGTGCTGACAGCTTGGAGCCTGGAGCCTGCTTCGGATTCTGTGTCTCCTCTCTCTGCCCCTCCCCCTCTTATATTCTGTCTCTCAGAAATCAATAAATGTTAAAAAAAATTAAAAAAGAAAATTAAGCAGTAGTTAGGAAATTATTACTGCTACACCCACCTGAGGGGTTTCTTTAGGCTTAACTAAACAATTAGAATATAATTGCAGAATTCATGCATCTAAAATTATTTATAGCTATGACCAAAAGGGGTCTTTTTTTTTTTTATGTTTTTTTATTTTTGACAGGGAGAGAGAGACAGAACATGAGTGGGGAAGGGGTAGAGAGAGAGGAAGACACAGAATCGGCAGCAGGCTCCAGGCTCTGAGCTGTCAGCACAGAGCCCGACGTGGGGCTCGAACTCATAGGCCGCGAGATCATGACCTGAGCCGAAGTCAGACGCTCAACCGACTGAGCCACCCAGACGCCCCAAAAGGGGTCTTTTTAAGTTTAAACATTCAAACTTAAAAGATTACCGTGGCCACATGTAGCACCAGTATACTCAAAAGAGATAATAAATGGGAACAGCGGGCTGCCAGGACAGTGTCCAGCAGTCCTTCTTAGCACTAGAGGTCCTGTAGCAGTTCACCCAAAACAGTTTAGGTGCAAGGTGATGAGATCCTTCACAGGCCTCAAGGAGCCACTATTTCTAAGTACAACTTCCAGGGTCCCCACAAGGGACATATCAGTCTTAAGAGATACCACATTCAGAGGAGCCCAAAGCTTGAGGTTCCCATCCGATGATTTATAGTGCATTCAGTCCAGATACAGTTTAGTAGCCAGGAGTCCTTTATGTCACCAGAAAGTTGCCTAGAAACAGTTGACATTCCTACCTTCATCAGTTACTGTGATAACACAGCCAGAAAGCTTAACTAAAGGGGACATTCACATGGAGGGAAAGAAAA
This sequence comes from Prionailurus bengalensis, assembly GCF_016509475.1. NCBI lineage: Eukaryota > Metazoa > Chordata > Mammalia > Carnivora > Felidae > Prionailurus > Prionailurus bengalensis. Next base: position 136,837,878 of record NC_057343.1, read on the forward strand.
GGTCTTCCTTCACTTTCATAAGGTAAGCCTACTGCATCCTTTGTAATAGTTGGTAAAGGATTTTACCTAATGGAGTATATCTAATACCACCATTTTGTTGGATATGAAACTGGTTTACCTTTTTGTTCAGGCTAATGAAGCCAAAGTTGTGTCTGTTCCTGTTAGCCTCATTCAGGTTCATACCCAGGGATTATTCAACAAAATCCCTTTCAACTTTCCCAGTGTTTTTACTGGAAAAACTTAGGTGAGAATGCATGAAGAGGTCTGTATTTCAGGTTCAGTATAGATGAACCATTATAGGGAGAACTCTTAATGGTATACCCTGTTGAGAATTATTAAGGTTTCCATAGCAAAGGTATGTTTATTTTAAATCTACAAACTTACTCTAGATTGAGTGTCACTATGATATTTATGATTTTATGAAAGCAATTCTTAGTGAAAAACATTATCAGTAAAAATGATATAATCCTACCTTAGAGAGTCTATTCAATAAATCTTGGGGCACCCACATGGCTCAGTTGGTTAGGCATTCAACTCTTGTTTTGGCTCAGGTCATGATCTCATGATTCGGGGGACTGAGCCCTGTGTTGGTCTGCGCTGACAGTACAGAGCCTGCTTGGGATTCTCTCCCTCTCTCTCTGCATACCCCCTCCCCCCCCCCCCCCCCGCCAAATAAATAAAACTTCAAAAGCTAAAAAAAATCTTGAACTGAGCCCAGGAATATGCATTTTGAATAGTGTGCACAAACACTCACAAAGACATAATGTGACCAAATGAAAGTAATAGATCTTTCTCCCCTGAGTCTTATTACTCTCTGAGCCTATCCCCAAATTGTTCTTTATGCAGAAATAGATTTCAGCTATAGGAAAACTGCTGTCTTCCTTCTGTTCTGTCAACAGAGGTTATCAGTAGCTTATAGGAGATTCCTTAACATGATCACAGTATTGTATCCCCCTCACCTGATTTAGAAGAAAGGCCATGAGTCTTGAAAAGTTACTAAACATATGTTAGAGATATGCCCTCACTACCTTATATAAAAGGAATATTCAGTGCCATCTTTTTTTTATCTGCTTTATCTCTCTACATGGTTGCATTTCCTGTGCATACTTGGTAAGGGTAAGGTGAATATTTTAGTTAGGCTTAAGGAGGAATTTCTGTCACAATTATAGAGAAGATATTGGCTTGTTGGAGATGACAGAAATAGGGGCGCCAACTGTGTGGCTCAGTTGGTTAAGCATCTGACTCTTGATTTTGGCTCAGGTCATGATCCTGGGGTTATGGGATCGAGCCCCGAGTTGGGGTCTTATAATTCTCTTAAAATTGTCTCTCACTTCCTTTTTGCCTTTTCCCCTGCTCATGCACGCTCTCTCTCTAAAAATAATAATAATAATAATAATAATAATAATTTTAAAAAGATTACAGAAATAGAAACGGTGATCTAAGACGTAGTTCCAGTCTTTACTTTCCGTGTTGGAACTTCACAGTATACTATGATATTGAAGGAAACTATTTAACATTAGAGATCTTTCTGAATGGTATGGATTTCTCAGTTCTTTTATTGAATTAATGAGAAAACTTTTTAATACATAGCATTCGTTATGAAAATTAGATTCATTTTAAATACTTTTAAATGCCTACGATTTACTTCATATATTTTTTAAATGTTTTAAATGTTTATTTTTGAGAGACAGAGTGTGAGTGGGGGAGGGGCAAGGAGCGAGGGAGACACAGAATCCGATGCAGGCTCCAGGCTCCATGCTGTTTGCACAGAGCCCGATGCGGAACTCTAAACCATGAACTATGAGATCATGACCTGAGCCCAAGAGGGACATTTAACCAGCTGAGCCACCCAGGCACCCCTTACTTCATATTATCTTTTATTTGGCCTGGCAGTCTTTGTTTTTTAATTGAAACATTTAGTCCATTTACACTTAATGTGCCTGCTGATATATTTGGGTTTAAATTTACCATCTAACTTTGTGCTATTTGTTTAAACTATTCCATCTTTATTTTTCTTTTCTTGTCCTTTTTTGGATTGACAGTTTACCATTTTATGTTTTTCCTTGTCTAATTTGGAAAGCGTATACTTGTTTTTATTCTTTTAGCATTTATCCTAGAATTTACAATATACACCACTGTTCAACTTGAGTCCTCTAGAAAGTAGAACTTGAGGCAGAAAATGAAAGTATTAGGAGGTATAGATTCAGGGAAGTGAGGGTAGGGAAGAAAATGGAAAGTCCTGATGTGATGTGTTCCCACAGTGGCCAGGCTTGGTCATGAGCTGTGAAGAGTCACAGGCGTCTCCCAGCGTGCAGTGTTTACTCAGAGTGCGTGACTTCTCCAGGAGGTTTATAAGAAGAAACTGCCCCTCTGAGCAGTTCTTCAAAGGGAGGAAGGAGGGCAGTGTGATTTCCTAACTTCTTCCATCTCACATTTCCCGTTGGCCAAGGCTTGCCACACAGAGTTGTCACTTGGTCCATCGGCAACTGCTTAGAAAGCCAAACCTGCTCAGTGGTGTGGCATTGCAGCTAACTGTGGAAGGTGGGGGAACCTCGGGTCAGATAGGCTTGGTGTACTTCAGTTTGGAGGCAGGCAAGAGCCCAGAAAGAAGGAAGCAGCCACGGGAATGTAAAGGGGCGTTAGAAGTTTGTGTTCAGGGGCGCCTGGATGGCTCAGTCGGTTAAGTGTTCAACTCTTGATTTCAGCTCAGGTCATGATCTCGCAGCTCATGAGATCAAGCCCCGTGTCGGGCTCTGCTGACAGTGCAGAGTGCTTGGGATTCTCTCTATCCTCTCCCTCTCCCTCTCTCTGCCTCTCCCCCCCTCATGCTGTCTCCCCGCTTTCAAAAATAAATAAAAAGTTTGTGTACAATATTCATTCATAACATGAGAATCTAAAGTTGATATGGGCGTTTACGCTCCTCACAGATAATACAGTAAACCTCATTTACCTTCTTCCTCATTTCTATGTTATTGTCATTGTATATATAATTATTTCCTTCGTTTCATAAAACAATATTTGTTTTAATCAGTCGTCGTTTATTAAGATCTGATTACATATTTACCAGTTTCATGGCTCTTCATTTCTTCTTACATCTCAGATTTATTTAGGACCATTTTCCCTCAGTTACATCCTTCAGAATATACTGGTGCTCAAAGTACACAGTGTGCTACCTCCTATTTATGTCAGGAAGAAGGAAAATTCAGATGATTTGTGTTAGTGCAAAGAAATACTAGAAAACAATAGAGGAAATCAACAAACCTAAAGTTGGTTCAACAAAATTGACATATCTTTAGCTAGATTAACCAAAAAAAAAAAAAAAAAAAAAAAGACTCCTATTACTGAGATCAAGAATGAGAAGCCCCACAGTGGGCATAGAGATTACTTAAAAAAACAAACAAAAAACAATATATGTTAAGATGCCTGGCTGGGTCATTAGGTAGAGCATGAGATTTGATCTCTGGGTTGTGAATTCAAGCCCCATGTTGGGCCAAAAAAAAAAAAAAAAAAAAAAAAGAACGAAGGAAGAGATATCTCTCTGCACCTTAGGAAAGTAAAGATTGTAAACGAGTGCTGTGAACAGCTAGGGCAATGAGTGAATGTTAATGGGCATAGAGCTACTTTCTGGAGTGATAGAAATAATCCAGAATTGTGTGGTGGTAATGATTGTTCAACTTTGTGAACCTACTGAAAACTGATGAATTGTACACTTTGAATGGGTAGGTCGTGTGGTATGTGAAGTATATCTCAGTAAGGGGCCTTTAAAAAATAAAACACAGGGGCACCTGGGTGGCTCAGTTGGTTATGCATCGGACTTCAGCTCAGGTCATGATCTCATGTTCGTGAGATCAAGCCCTGCATCAGGCTCTGCACTGACAGATTCACTTTCCCTCTCTCTCTGCCCCTCCCCAACTCACGCGTTCTCTCTCAAAATAAATACACTTAAAAAAAAAAATAGGGGTGCCTGGGTGGCTCAGTTGGTCGAGTATCTGACTTCTGCTTGGGTCATGATCTCGTGGTTCATGAATTTGAGCCCCACATCAGGCTCTCCACTGTCAGCAAGGAGCCTGCTTCAGATCCTCTGTCTCCCTCTCTGTACCTCCCCTGGTCACTCTCTCTCTCTCCAAAATAAACACTTAAAATAAATAAAACACTGGAAGAATACTTGTCTGGGGTGAGGGTCTAGAACTGAGTAGACAAACACAGGGAAGAGAGTGAGAATTATTTTTCAGTATTTTTACACAGTTTAAATTTTTGAGCCCTGTAAACAAATTATTCAAAAATAAAATTTATGGAATCCTGGGAAGCTGTAATGAAGCAAATAAAAATAAAGTAATGTAGTTAAATGTTAGCTGTTAGTTGAGGGCCTGAATAATAACGCAAAAGCGGTCATGTTCATCAAATAAGGTAGGAAGTGTGGAGCTGGAGGTTGGAAGGGAACTGGAATAAAATTTTATTTGGGTCATTGGTTCAAGCAATACATTTTCCATATGGCAATATACCCTTGAGAATAACTATATCCATGCAAGATGAAGAAATGAGTAGATTAAAAGCCTGTAGGTCCTGTGTTTAAGGACTGTATGTGACCCACTGTATATATGAATACATGCTGTACTCACAGTGTGGAAACTGTGAGGGGACAACAGGGCCACTGATGCTCCGAATGGCAGTCAGAAGAAGAACCATAAACATTTTACAACATTTCTCAATCCTTTGTAACTTCCTCATGTTTGCGGCTGTATCTGTGTTCAGCTGTCTGTATCTCTGTAATGATTGGCTAATACATAACAAGAGGAATGGTTTCATGGTGGTGACATAGGGTATGTCCAGATGACAGAAAGTGGGGTGGTAGAATCTTAAGGCCTTTAGTGGGTGCAAGAGTTCATGAGAAAGGGTGAGAAGTTTGAGTCCCGGGAACCTAGCAAGGAAGAAGGGGTCAGAAAACATTGGCACACTTTTGGGAAATAGTCTTAGGAGTGTCCTAATACCCTCTTTGGATTTGGTTTTATAAGAATAGAGGGTTCATTATATTCTTTCCATGTTCTCTAATCTCTGGGGCCTCCAGTTATGAGGTTGACTGGGGACTCTCCTGGGGTTTTCATGGGACTTAAATTCTTTATTTCACTTGACTAAATTGCTATTTGAGTCACACCTCGGGTCAGGGCCCTGGAAATAATACACAGCTTCTTGATTTATAAATTCTCTAAATAAACCTTGTACACCTGCTGCCTACCTGATGGGATCGTAGGCATTAGGACGTAGACACCAAAAAAAGGACACAAACTCTAACCCTGTGGATCGGTGGACCTCCCAGGCTAAGAGGCAGAGCTATGAAGAAGTCAGTGTGAAAGTGGTAATAACGAGTTCTCCTAAGTTTTAAGTGTTGACATCTAATTTTTTTTTTAATTTTTTTTTCAATGTTTATTTATTTTTGGGACAGAGAGAGACAGAGCATGAACGGGGGAGGGGCAGAGAGGGAGGGAGACACAGAATTGGAAACAGGCTCCAGGCTCTGAGCCATCAGCCCAGAGCCTGACGCGGGGCTCGAACTCCCGGACCGCGAGATCGTGACCTGGCTGAAGTCGGACGCTTAACCGACTGCGCCACCCAGGCGCCCCGACATCTAATTTTTAAAAAGCGCACAGGTTATACGATGTATAGAATTGCTGAATCGCTACTTGTACACCTGAAACTAATAAAACGCTATGTTAACTGTACTAGAATTAAAATAATTTTTCAAAAGCCACACAGGCTAAATAACACTTATCTACTGGCCTGTCTCTATCTTACCGTAAGGGCAGATAATCTTTTAATTTTCAGGTATCTGACTTTCCTGAGATGTGCCCCTCTTGGGCTAAATCAGTTCCAATTTTAGGTATTAAGAATCGACTCTTTGGAGGAAGAGGGATGTTTCAAGGACCTCTATAATCAATGATTCTAAGGGCGGTTCCTGGACCAGTAGCACGAGCATCACCTGGGAACTATAGACAGGCATATTCTCAGGCCTGTCACCAGCGTTGGGAATGGGCCTAGACATCTGTGTCTCAGCAAATCCTCCGGGTGGCTGGGATAAATGCTAAAGTAGGAAAAGCACTGCCTCTCACCATATTGTAAACGTGCCCAGAGCTTAAAAACAGGTCCGAATAATAGAATTCTACTGACTTTTAAGGCTATGCAGAGTTCAGTGTCACTGGGAGTCAGTGGGGACTTCTTTCAACTGATAAGGGATATCCACTAAAAATCCACATCAAATATTCTTTTTTTTTTTTTTTTAACATTTATTCATTTTTGAGAGAGAGAGAGAGAGAGAGAGACAGAGTGTGAGCGGGGGAGGGGCAGAGAGGGAGAGAGAAACAGAATCCAAAGCAGGCTCCAGACTCTAAGCTGTCAGCACAGAGCCTGACATGGGGCTCAAACTCTTTAACTGCGAGATCATGACCT